>NC_139804.1:37197848-37287848 GCF_963457635.1 Microchirus variegatus
ATCAACGTTAACGCACGACGCGTTTCCATGACGACTGACCGGAAAAAGATGCGCGTGACGTCATGTTTACGTTAAAATGAGTGTGTAAAGTAACGCTAAACTTTAAAAACAGAGGCACACATACGCAGTACACAGGTACGCTGGTTATTTGTAGCGCTGCTCTTTTCATTTAATAAACAGGCCACTCAAGTTAGACTGTAGGCACGCTAAAAGGAGCTAATGCAGCTAACGGAGCTAACTGGTAAACGGTGCCTGGACGGTGTCGCGGCACGTAAACATGCACGGTTTTTTTTTTCCGGTCAGTCGTCATGGAAACGCATCGTGCGTTGCACAGCACTTAAATGTATATAATAAACCGTCACTGATTGACAGCACTGCAGAAGAAGCTACTCTAACTGATTGTACTGGGCGTGTTTATTGGTCTGCTGGTGGTGAACAGAACATGAGATCTCTGGTTACGGTGAGAGGACACAGATGGTAGAGGAGCAGAGCGACTGGAAGACAGGAGGCAGACGATAATAGAGAGACAAGAAAGACAACTGAAGCAGATGCAGCACAGAGAGGACGAGATGATACGATTACACCGAACTCTACGACGTAGCTCTACACTTTTGTTACACTCCGTTTTAACGCCTCGCTCCTCGCATCACGCCTCGCTCTCACTTGGCCTATTTTCAGCAGCACATTCCGCCGCCTCCCACACTTTACGTCATCTCCCGTTCTTGTGTCATAATTGAAGATTTGAAAGCAACTTTTCAATTATTCCTTTGATTCAAACTGGTAGGAAACACCACGATTGAATGTGAACTGCTCATACTGGATATCTGTCCACCTCTAAATCCCTGTATTGTGGAATGATTTGTGCAATTTAGGATTATTCAAAGCAGAAATGTCCTTAAAGGTGAAGTAAGTAGTTTATAGTGCCATCTAGAGGAGAGGCTGAAATTTAAGATTAAGAACCCTTTAAGTCCCGCAAGGGGAAATTTTAATTCTGCAGTGAGTTAGTGAACACACACAGCACACAGTGAGGTGGAGAACATGCTAACCCAGCGCAGTGAGCTGCCATGCCAGTGAGCGGCGCTCGGGGAGCAGTGAGGGGGTTAAGTGCCTTGCTCAACAGCACTTCAGCTGCGGACTGGTCGGGGATTGAACCGGCTACCCTCCGGTCTCGCGATACGGTGTCCTCAGCAGGTCAAATGTCGTCCTCGTCGTCTTTCTCCGTGTCAGCAGATGAGGTTCGTGAGGCGAGGGAGAGGGCGGAGCTACCGCGGCCGTAGCAGACGAAGCGGAGAGAGAGGAGGCGGGACTTCTGCTACAAGTAAAGAGACGCTTGATTTGTTCTCTCGCGTTTGTCCTTACAGGCTCCTGTAGAAACATGGCGTCTCTCTGCTAACAGTGGCTATGCAACCGCGGCCCGCGACCATGTTATTTTACATGACTTTTTGAAACACTACGAAAATGAAACAAAAACTATTATACAGCGACTAGACAATGCAGGAGCACATAATATGTATAAAAAAGTGGATTTTGAGTTATATAAACCCATAAATACTACACATTGTCCCTTTAAAAGATATAATGTGTAACATTTCTGCAATAACGTATCTAAAAACATGACTCTAATGTGAGGGAAAAACCCTATTAACGTGTGTTGTGTGTGCTGCTTGATTGAGAGACGCCTATTGGCAGAGCTTACATATGGTGCTTTTAAACTGAACTGTCTTACACCACCAGGAATACATGTATAATGCATTACACGAATAATTAAAATATTGTAACGGGGTAAAGCAAATCCTCTTCCTCTTCCATCCACGTTTCCCTCATGCATGTATTTTATTTTCTATTTTCACCTCCTGTGAAGACAACCCTGTGTCCCCCGTCTTGGATTTAACCCTGGAAACCCGAGGAGCTGCAGGACACAGTTTGGACCACAACACTTTTGCATCGTCGCCGCACGCGCGGTTCATCGACCAAACATCACAGCAGCTACAGACAGACTCCCCTCTCACGATGACCCCTCGCTGTCTCTGCACCTGTCGGCTCAATATGTCTGTGTGTTTGTAAAGTTTAACCACAGACAGTGACAGAAGGACATGGATTTAACTGGAGTATAATGTAAATAACACATGAGAGGCCACAATCCTCTGCTGTCTGTGTCTGATATGATCAGGCCTGAGATCAGCAGCAGTATTTGCATCATATTTGTAAATGTGGAGGATGTGAAGAGGAAACTATGACCATCACTGATTATCATTATATTCAAATCAGGAAAATACATTTGAGCCACAATGTGTGATCAGAAGTAAAAGATCTACTGTATGAGCCGCAACAACATCACGTTTCTTTGTGGAATCAGTATATTACTATTGTTTTGGGAGGGTTTTATCATCATAAAAACAAATTATCTGATGTTATGGCAGTATTATTAATATCTGTTTAATCAACATATGAATCTGTGATTAAAATAATCACTATACAGGACACAAGAAACTGGCTTCACATATATTTTATGTAACTTTCCATTAACAGAATGAAGAAAATACAGAAATGATGTAAATATTTTCAGGTGGATGAGCTGAGAATGTTCCATATTGTATTTTTCTATGTCAGGGCAGTAATTCTATTACAATATATACAATATTTTGCAATAAGAATTTCTTTATATGACAAAGATTTAATCAGTGTTTTACCTCAGATGTGTGAAATTATTATCGTTGTCATGAAACAAATGAATGTGCAAAGACAAATTGTAAAAAAACGAAAAATAAATAAACAATGGTTTTATGACAAGAGAAGATATGTTGTGTTGATTTTTATGTTTACACACATTTTCAATGGTAAACTTAATACATAATAATAATAATAATAATAATAATAATTTATGACTTCATTAAGAATTTAAAAAAAAAACCATTTAATTATCTGACATTCATTAGTGATCATGATTGGATAATTTACTTATTTGTTTTTTAACTGTGATGACATTTATGGTTAAATCTCATGGTTTCTCGACATTTTCGCATGAGATTAGATGAGATTACGCGATGAGATTAGATGATGAAGATGAAGACGATCAACTCACCGTTGTTGCAGTACTGTAGCAGCAGGTTGGTGCTGCTGTCACACAGACTGCCACACGAAGCGATCCTGTCCGACATCCCCGCTGCTCTCTGCCCGCCGTGCCCGGTTCCCTGCCCGGCTCTCTGCCCACCGTGCCCGGCTCTCTGCCCACCGTGCCCGGCTCTCTGCCCGGCTCTCTGCCCGGTTCCTCCTCCGCTCTGCCCGCTCCTTTGTCCTCCTCTGCCGCGGCTCTGTCTCTTCTTCACACCGTCGCCACTTCCCTCCTTCGCCACATTCATGGGCCAAACGCACACACACTCACACATAAATACACACACTCTCACGCACACACACACACACAAACACACACACCTGTACCTGCCTCAGCCTGAGCTCCTTTCTCCAGCTCCTGTTTCACCGTCTGCGCCAAGTCACACACTACGTGACTAACTACAGCTTCCGCTTTGACTTTTCGAAATAAAAGTTTGATTTTATACAGGGCCCCAAGCAGACTAAATTACACACGGTTATTTAATGAACTGGTTAATATTACCTCCAACATATATAATATATATATGTTTGTGATAATAAATCGATAATATATAATAATAAAAAATAATATGCAGGAATGAACGCCGATGTGTTTTATTTTGAAGGCATTGTGGAGGTGTTCCGGTGATAATCTAAGTGAGTATGATTGATTTGACGAAACGTCTTCCTCTCTATCTGCCCTGCGCACGGCTGTCACTATAGCAACAGCCTCTCCACCAGTTCCGGATCGTGGTTATTGGAGGCTGGAGAAACACGACAAATGACCACAAATGAACAGAAAGGCTGCATTTTTTTTTTTTTTTTTTCAAATAACACCGGAAATAGCCGTTAACATGTCTTACATCCGACTTGACAAATGAGACGAGAGGGTGAGGGATCAGCTGAATAATTCATTAAGTGCTGTTTTACGCACCTGTGTGTAATTGATACCAAAGTGGGAGGTTTAACTTGTTCAGATACCGATTTCAGACCATGTCGATGCTCCTTTAAAACACCCGAATAAGCACTAAATAAATAAAAACCTTGATTTCAGCTAATGTACAGGTGTACACACACACACACACACATTATTGTACTTGCTGCATACTGAGGACTGGGTTGCTGACAAAGTGAGGACCATCATTTCCACTTTATAAATCAACACAATTACAAATATCTACTTCATGAACGACATCTACAAAGAACTACTGGTTGCAGTACCATAAAATGTCGGCAGGTGGAGCCCCAGAGCAAAAAGGGCTGGAAAACTTTTATTTATTGATTTATTTTAAATTTTTGGTCCAAAATTTGACAAAAACGTCATACTATAAAAATTTGAAAAAAATGTGACCCAAAATGTTTGGTCCAAAAGTCAACCCAAAATTTTAGGTCCAAAATTTGACCCAACATTTTTTGGTCCAAAATTTGACAAAAAAAATGACCCAAGATTTTTGGTCCAAAATTTGACAAACACGTCATACTATACTATGGCGTCCAAAATTTGAAAAAAAATGTGACCCAAAATTTTTGGTCCAAAATTTTTGGTCCAAAATTTTTGGTCCAAAATTTGACCCAAAATTTTAGGTCCAAAATTTGACCCAAAATTTGTGGTCCAAAATTTGACTCAACATTTTCAGTCCAAATTTTGAAAAAAAAAATGACCCAAGATTTTTGGTCCAAAATTTGACAAAAACGTCATACTATAAAAATTTGAAAAAAATGTGACCCAAAATGTTTGGTCCAAAAGTCAACCCAAAATTTTAGGTCCAAAATTTGACCAAAAAATTGTTGGTCCAAAATTTGACCAAAAAATTTTTAGTCCACTTTTAGTCCAAATTTTGAAAAAAATAATGACCCAAGATTTTTGGTCCAAAATTTGACCCAACATTTTTGGTCCAAAATTTTGAACAAAAAAATGACCCAAGATTTTTGGTCCAAAATTTGACAAAAACGTCATACTATACTATGTCGTCCAAAATTTGAAAAAAAAATGTGACCCAAAATTGTTGGTCCAAAATTTGACCCAAAAATTTTTGGTCCAAAATTTGAAAAAAAGTGAGACCCAAAATTTTTGGTCCAAAATTTGACCCAACATTTTTGGTCCAAAATTTTGAACAAAAAAATGACCCTAGGTTTTTGGTCCAAAATTTGACAAAAACGTCATACTATACTATGTCGTCCAAAATTTGAAAAAAAAATGTGACCCAAAATTGTTGGTCCAAAATTTGACCAAAAACTTTTTGGTCCAAAATTTGACCAAAAACTTTTTGGTCCAAAATTTGACCCAAAATATTCTTATTTACAGGAGTAATTTATTTATTTATTTTTAACTGAGCTTTGTGGCTAAAAACTCACCAGCCCGCCTGAAGACATGTTCAGTTACTCTCCATGCCGCGTGGTGGCAGTACTGCGCTGACTGAGCCGCAGCCGCTGTTGCCAACAACGAAGAAGAGGAAGGCGGCGCTGTGTTATTGTCACGTGACTAATGACGTGACGCCACCACCAGTTGCCAAATAATCTTTCGTCTCAAAAACGAACATGACGAAACACGAAGAAACACCGAGACTAAAGCCGGACGGCGTGTGAGGAGAGTTCCAGTTCGTGTGTGAGCGGAGAATCTTCCTGACGTGAGCTCGAGCTGCAAACCAGGTGCACATTTACTCATACTAGCATTAGCATTAGCATTAGCAACGGATACAGCGCCACGTTACGAGCGAGAGGGCGGAACCGAAATTGAACTTTTTCAGTTTATGTTGTGGAAAATGTCGTGTTTTTCTTCTTCTTCTTCTTCTTCTTCTTCTTCTTCTTCTTCTTCATAATTAAACGTTTCGTTGACAATATAACACAACAGATCACGTCGTAACTCGTTTAGTGTACAAATACAGGCTTTGAATACAGGTCAGTTCAGTGTCATCGTTCAGAGATGAGTCAGTACAGGAATGTGCAGAATCATTCTCCACACGTTTGAAAGCTAAGGAAGAGAGAGAGAGAGAAAAGAGAGGATACACTATAACATGGAAGATAAGGGAGAATAACTGCAGATTACAGTCTGTTTTTGGTTAAGTGGCTGTTTGTGCTTTTGTCACTGCGTCATTCCATTACATGATAACTTACATTGCATTACAGTGCATCTGTGTGTGTGTGTGTGTGTGTGTATATATATATATATTTATATATATATAAATACCCTAACCCATTTAAATATTTATATATATTTATATATATATATATATATATAGTACTTCACTTAAGAATCAGTATCAAAATAGTATTTTATGTTTCTGTAACACCAATATTTTGAAGCCCTAAATTTTGTTTTAATGCTAAAATATAATTGTTAGCGTTATCCTCGGATTTTCAAATGTACTGTTTTACAAAAGAAGCTTTAAAAACCTTATTATTTCTTGATTAAGATGTCCAAATATAGCTTTTTACTTGCATTCCCGAACAGAAAAATTCGTTTTAGTGGTTGAATGTTATGCTAGATTAATTTCTGAATAACGGTAACATTTTGTATATATGTGTTTATTTAACATAATAAACATGACATACTACTGCATTAATTAAAGTGTTTAAAATCACGTGGACACAGACATTAGATGATGGGAAAAGAGCTGTCAGAATAACATTTTGCTCTCAGTAAACCAGCAGTTTCTGTGTGTGTAAAGTTGTGTCTGACTTGTTTGTGTGACATTTTAACATGATGGACATCTGCAGTACTGTTCACAAATGACATACCGCACAGCTGTTCTCTGAGCACACTGTCGATCATGTTTACAGTATCTTCCAGATGCGATTGCTGCACTACATTTATACATCACACTTGTGGATGGTTCTCTCTAATGAATGGGTTTTCACCATCTACCAAGCAAGCAGTCATTATGTGTTATTCAATATATCCCCTTTAAGACAAATGTCAGAGCTGCTTCCTTCAAGGATAAAAAACGAGGCAAGTTAAAGCCAGAAGATATGAATTTGTATAAAAAAAGACAGAAGGTCAAAATACACCTCTGACTCTATAACGATGTGTTTCCCGGTTGAAATATCAACACCATGTATCATATCAGTAATCTGTAATAAAGTCTCCTCCCAATGCTCACACATTTCTCTACCGGGTTGTTTTCAGTATGCGGCACCGAAACAGGGGCTCCCACATGGGGATGCTGCTCCTGGCCTCGCAGGTGTTTCAGCTGGGTCTGGACAACATCCCACCCGTCACCCTGGCTGTCCTGGCCCTCAACGTGTACCTGTTCCTGTTCCCTGCAGCTCCACCGTTACGGGTAACCAACAATACAGATGTCACTTTATTTTTTTGAAAACTTATTCACATGATTAACACTGCATAGTATGTGTCAAATTCCTCATTTAAGGTGATATATTCAAGAAGGATATTCAATGTAGGATATAACGTCATTAGAGATTAAAGAAACATGTTGAATTTAAAAGAAAACTGGCTTAGCTGATAATGGTACAGCCAGTATTTAAATTTTCATTTGTCTAAACTTCCATGTGCCTGTAACTTTCTGTGAATGGCAGCCCACATTCTCCCAGTGTCTCTTGAATTGAGATTGTAGTAACCGTTTTAAACACTAAAGGTCGCTGTTGTAAATATTTTACATGTATCACCTCTAATGAATGATAGATTAGAGTTTATCCCTGCTTCTATATCAGGTACAATTACATGCATTATTTCTATTTACTATACATTGAGTGATGTTATTATCACTTAAATGATTTCTGCCGTCTATCCAATCCTTAGGCGTGTGTGAGTGTGCAGCAGGCGTACTGGTATGGAGATTGGCGTCGCCTCCTGCTTTCGCCGCTGCACCACTTGGACGATTGGCATCTCTACTTCAACATGGCGTCGTTCCTCTGGAAAGGAAAGAAGCTGGAGCAGCGGCTGGGCGGACCCTGGTTCCTTTACGTGCTGTCGGTGTTCTCTCTGCTCACCGGAGTCGTCTATTTGGCGTTGGAGGCCGCGTTAACGGAGCTCACGCAGGATAACTCGTACAGCATGACGTGTGCCGTTGGCTTCTCAGGTAAAAGATGCTCTGCAAGTTCTTGGAATTCTACTGGTACTTCTCTGAATGAACAGTAAACACAAAATATACCGTTTATGTTGCCACCATACATCCCATCATGTTTGTTGTTATGTATAATTTGTTGTCTCTAGGGGTCCTGTTTGCTCTGAAGGTGCTCAATAACCATTACCACCCTGGAGGTGTCACCTACGTGATGGGTGTCCCTGTGTCAAGTCATTATGCTAGTTGGGTGGAGCTAGTGCTGATCCATGTAACATCACCTGGGTGAGTTACCAATCACAACAGAAAAAGGATTACCAGGATTATATATTTTTTTTTATATCCCTTACCTTTGTGCAGAGATACTAGAGTGTGGTAACAGATGCTAAGGAAATTGGCTGGAATATAACACACATTTACAAACCAATAAAATGGAATGAAAGCCTTCATTGTCATAGGAGAGATTTTACATAATAATGTTAACACGAATGGTGTCTCCTGTTATCGTCTATGGCCTGAGTGACAGTGAAACTGTCTCTCCTCCTGAACCCTTGTTCATCCACTTCTTTCCCATCGATTGCTTCGTCTCACACTGACCCCACAGTTGACAGCGTTATCCTGTTAGCAACATGCCATCAAGAGCAGTGAACAAAAGTGCCCAGAAGATGGCAGCGTTTTATAATTTAGGAGTTAATCCTGTGTTCCCCTCGTCTTCAGGACTTCGTTCGTTGGTCACCTGTCGGGCATCCTGGTGGGTCTGCTCTACACGTCAGGACCCCTGAAGGCCTTAATGAAGAAATGTGCAGGTAAAGTAAAAGTTTTATCTATTTAAAGTAATTCTTTGAACTTTAAATGTGAGTTAAACCATGTACACGGTGATTTAGATACCGAAACAGCCTGTTTCTATATTTTCACCAGAGTTTGTGCCAGTGAATGGATATAACTCACAGCCCAGAGGAAACTTCAGTGCCTCAGGCCCTTCAGGTACCCACATTCACTATATTATATCTCATTTCCTATGCTGTCTAAAAAAAAAGTATTTTATTAGGGAATCCCTTTTAACCTTGAACACATAAAAGGAGTTCATTTTAATTTATTACCACACACTTAGGCGCTGTCCACGTTTGATTTACACTAGGATATCAAACGGAGATCAAGAACATTTACCTGTGAAGGATTCCACTAGTTATTGCTAAAAAAAAGAAGATTACAGTCACACAGTTAAAGCTACAACCTTCAAACATGGAACAATGAAATGAAAGGGGTTTTGTGTTGGGGGGACTTACAATGTAAAAAACCGCTGACTTTTTTTCCAATTTATTGTTATAATTTTCCCCTCTTTTTCTTTATGGACACACTGTTATTGTCTCTATGGTTTCTCTATTTCATTTATGTCCATCAGTCATAAAAATGTATTCAAGTGAGTGACTGTATGAACTTTATGGAGTGAATAAATGTATAAAAAAAAAACTCACTGTTGGGTTCGGTGTGCTTTCCAGGCTACGGTGGCACCGGTGCAGGGTACTCTGGGTACCATCGTCATTCATCACAGAACACAGCACATCAGTCAGCGTCTAACGCAGGTGGACTGACGGAGGAAGAGCAGCTGGAGATGGCCATCAGGAACAGTCTGAATGACAGAGGTACGAGAGGAGAGGGTGGTGATGAGTGGAGGGTGACAGGAGCTGAAGTAATCTATCACATCTAACGATTGTTTGCTTTGAAGGACAAACCAGCCAGAGATCTTCTCCTCCTCCTCCTCCCCCTTATGGATTCAACCTCTCTGACGAGCAAGCGCTGGCGGAGGAGGTCAGGTTGCGGAGACTGAGGAGGTTTGACCGCTGAGCTGTCGGGCAGCGGAGGGGAAGAACATTTCGTTTTCGGGAAGACGAATTAGCTCCTGACGTGTCGTCCACACTCGGCTGCTCTCACAGGATGAGGAAGAACGACCTGTGTGTGAAGGTTGAAGCACACAGTCGGACACATTCAAGAGAGATCTTCTCACTTTTACTGTGTGTTAAAATGACCAAAGAGCTATCTTTGTTAGCCATGGAAGGCTGCTTCAGCGCTTATTATCCATAATACACTTAAGGAACAGGTTTTGTTTTGTTTCAAATCCAACTTTTCACAGCTTAAAGCTGTAAAATATGTATATCAATAAAGTTAAATGATATATTTTCTTCCATCTGGCATCTAATTGTTATTTCTTTCCTGTTTAGAATGATTGCAATCTGTTTTACTGTACATTTAAAGCCATAACAGGGTGTTCCGCACATCCTTAAAAAGTCTTAAATTTATGCATCTAAAATGAAGGCCTTAAAATTAATTAAATTAATTAAAATGTTATATGCTGGTCTTAAATATTACTCGAAGGTCTTGCTGATATAAATGGTTATCTTCATTCTTGCTAGCTAGTCTAGTCAATGAGACTCGATGACATTCATGCTATGCTTGGGTTGTAATACAGTGGGATCCCTCAACTATCGCCTATATTTATAGTGTTTTGTCTTAAATTTCATTCAAAGTTGCATTAAAAAGGTCTTAAAAGTCTTAAATTTCACATGCTGAAACCTGCAGACACCCTGCATAATGTCTATCCTAAATTGCCGTTTTTTTTGCCATTTGCTAATTGCATCGTTTGATTTTAAAAGTGCTTCATTGTTCAGTTTTAGAATCCAAAGAATAACTTGCACACCAGCGTTTGGAAGGGGGAGGAAAAAAGTGAGGATTTTCCTGATGACTCGTGTCACTGTTGTGCCGTCAGTGAAGGTACTGCTGTACTGCTGACCTTCTCATGGAGGCAACGCGAGCGCTAATCGATCGTGGAGGCACACGATCGACACGGGTTTTAACAGCGGCCGACTGCCCACTTGTGTTCACATCACTTCAGGCGTGCAGTTAATGCCGAATCGTAAACGGGGTCAAAGTTACAAAGGCAGCATCCGGGTAATGACAATTGTTAGCTCTGATTCCGCCAGAGCCCTGAGGCATGATGGGAAGTAGGACGGTTTTAAATTAGAGCTAAGGAATGCGTCACATCGCCGCCCCCGAGTCTGGGAGTCTGAAACCACCGCGCCACAGCAGATGACGTGCACCCAAACTGTGCACCATGGCCTCACAGGTAGTTAGTGATGAGGAGAGAAGGTCGTTGTGTCATTATAAGGATTTAATAGTTTTGTTTTTTTCTGCTTGTTGCCAAGTCGAGAGCTGCGTGCGTGTGTGTGTGTGTGTGTGGCGCCCTGCAGAACATGAAGGTGAACAGCCACAGAGAAGAAGACGTGACGGGGAAGCTCGGCACAGCAGATGCTGCCTGTAGCTGTAATATCAGTGGTTTCATGTCTTTTTTTTCCCCGTCTCTGTTGGAGTTGAGGATGCTGTGTAACCCATTTCATCACCTCTCACACGACACCTCTGCTGTAAATACATGCAACTAATTGGTTTGCACGAAAAGCGCCACCTGCTGTGACTAGGAAAACATCAGTAAAGCCCTCACCTGGTTTAAACCTGGACGCTGAGCACAGCTGACCCTTTAGCGCGGCAATAAAAACCTTATTGGTGAGCGTCAGACGCTCCTGTGTTTGCCCTTGAGGAAGTCACTGAATCCCTCTATGGAACAATGGTAGTTGTACAACAAAATGACAAGACGAAAGTTGACGAAAACGACAATCTTTCTATAACTACACTTGCTTGAAAAAAGTGAATACACGATTGAGATTTAAAGCTGCAGTATGCGAGATGGCTACAAAAATTTGAAACTCGTTTTTAGGGATCATTGTCTCTGCCACTTGATGGAGAACCTGATGCAAGCTCAAAAGAGTTGTCGCTGGTGCCGGAGAAGCAACTACTAAAAAGAAGGAGTGGCCACTCTCTGAGGAGCCCTGTGATTGGTCAAAAACTAGTATCTGGAGCCTCGAATGTGCAGAAATTTAGTTTTTTAGACGATTTGGATTACATTAAAAGCTGGAAGGTTTCTGAACCCTTTAAGGTGCTACTCAACCATTTGGTCGACCACACTTTAAGTCACTATATCGCATTGAAAAATGCATCAATCACTAACACTTTTTTAATGTGACTTGTTCTGAATGTTGCACTTTTTGAATTATGCAAACAAGGCTTATTATGAACAGACGTCTCAACCGTTTGGTAGAGGCCTGTATCTGAAACATTGTAGGGTCTAATTAAAAAAAGAAATACATATATATATTTATTTTTGTTATTGTTATCATAAGTAAATAAAATAACATAGTAAAAAAAGTTTTGTTTTTAGCTAAACTTTCAGCCGGTCCAGGTTTTACGCTGCACTTTAGTGAAACGAACCGAACCTTTTGATAACGTATTCCACTCCTCGCCTGAGGCGGCGCTGCGTCGAAAATGACTGAAGTAGAAGACGAGACAAACGATGAACAAGAAAACTCGCTCGTCTGTTGTTTTAATGCAGGACAACTTCTGTTTTCTCCACATCAGAGCAAAACATGGAGCTGCATCAAATCCTATGGTTTTACGTGAACATACGACACATACTATATACACTGAGACATTTCTCCCGGCTATCGTTCAACACGCCCGTACGTTTTGGTTGCGTTTACCCACAATGCCCTACGTTGTATTCCACTTCCTAAATTTGGTTCGCTTGACGCAAACCGAGACCTATGTTTTAGGCGGACCGGAGTTTCGGTTGCACATTCACACGTCCAGAAAGGACCCGGACTTTACGAGCAAACAAACTCGGATTCGATATAGAAGGAGCTGTTGTTAACGGAGCCTCAAAGAGCATTTTAGGATATAGATATATATATACATATATAAAAAGTGTGCCAGAAACAAATTACGGACTTTGACTGAGGCCTCTCTTCAATATCCAGAGGTTTCAGAAAAATATGCCACCATGACAGAAAAATAATCCGCTTTACAGAGCTTTAAAGGTCATTTGATGGAAAAACTGCACCGTGTATTTGTTTGAGTTAGAATTCAACTGTCAGCTTTTCAGCACCGGAACTTAAGAAAGGGACTCTGTTACAGACGGGGATGTGTAGACGGGCTGAGATTCACCTAAAATACCCATCGGCTCACTGACTGTATGTATATTATAGTTGGTGCATACCGACCCCACTGTCATGTGCTACACACCCACTCTGATCCCATGGAAAAAGAAGACACCCTCACATCAGTCTGACGTCAAGGTCACTTTGTCTATTCCGTCACGCAAAAGACTCTCATGGGACCAATAAATGAACCATTGCATGAATATAATACGCTTTTTTTCGTAAAAGACAAAGCTTGGGTTTTTTGGATCTTCTTCTTTTCTCCCCCTCCCCACAGTGCAGTGATTAACTTCCTCCCACTGCTCAGCAACACACAGAGTCTCATGGAGAATGGTATTAACTTGTGCAGAGGTTTTGTCCCTGGGCTCATTTTTTTTTTTAGAACAGTTCTATCACTGGTTTGCCAGAGTTCATCCTGGCGTCGACGACCGGGAAACTCGCCGCACTGTTTGTGGGATAATCTCGTCAAATCCTCTCGTCGTCCCCGGCGGACCCTCACCCTCACCCTCACCCTCACCGTCCCACTTATAATTACCCGCCTATAGCTTTGACTCCCTGCTCGGCCTCGTCTTCTCCGGCCTGCAGCGGAGCTTAAAGCTGCCGTCAGTGGAATATTTGAGTTAAAGTCTGTGTAAAATCACATTGTTATTGTGTTTTAGCATTTATAGGTGAGGTCTTAAAAGAGAGATGTTGGTAGCATCAGCTTCCACCGCTAGCAGTGCTAGTAGTAGCACTGTGTTAGTGAAGCCCTATGCTACTACTAGCATGGTCTTAAAAGACCACTAGCATGGTCTTAAAAGAGAGATGTTGGTAGCATCAGCTTCCACCGCTAGCAGTGCTAGTAGTAGCACTGTGTTAGTAGAAGCCCTATGCTACTACTAGCATGGTCTTAAAAGACCACTAGCATGGTCTTAAAAGAGAGATGTTGGTAGCATCAGCTTCCACCGCTAGCAGTGTTATTAGTAGCACTGTGTTAGTAGAAGCACTGTGCTACTACTAGCATGGTGTTAGTAGTAGCACTGCGTTAGTAGTAGCACAGTGCTGCTACTACTAGCACTGCTAGTCTTGGTAGCTGATGCTACCAACATTTTCATGTCTTTTAAGACCTCACCTATAAATGCTAAAATACAATAACAACTGCTAGCGTTGTTGGCTGATGCAGCAGTCGTCCCTTTCCGCGAGTCAAAAACGGTACGTTCTTCAGCTTTCAAATAAATAAATAAATAAATCCCGTGTTTGACTAGGAACTTCATCAAGTTTGAGGTGTTTCGCGTCACGAAATATTACACTGAGCGAGCGCTGTCTGCGTCTAACTTTCGACCGCTTTCGGCGTCGTCATTATTGCTGCCGTGCTCTCGTGACGTGTAGCTCACATTCTCACGCGCTCTCCCCGACATTTCAAGTTCCGAAATTTGGAACTGAGTCATTAAAATGAACCGATACTAGCTAGTACCGGCGCGTGTCCTAAGTTACAAAAGAGTATCATGAGAACAACCTGTAAACACAAGTAGCATCAGCTACCAGTGCTAGCAGTGCTAGTAGTGGCACTGCAGACTAGCATTAATAATGAACCAATACTAGCTAGTACCGACGTGTGTCCTAAGTTACAAAAGAGCATCATGAGAACAACCTGTAAACACAAGTAGCATCAGCTACCAGCGCTAGCAGTGCTAGTAGTGGCACTGCAGACTAGCATTAATAATGAACCAATACTAGCTAGTACCGACGTGTGTCCTAAGTTACAAAAGAGCATCATGAGAACAACCTGTAAACACAAGTAGCATCAGCTACC
Source organism: Microchirus variegatus (assembly GCF_963457635.1). NCBI lineage: Eukaryota > Metazoa > Chordata > Actinopteri > Pleuronectiformes > Soleidae > Microchirus > Microchirus variegatus. The sequence continues at coordinate 37,212,794 of NC_139804.1, forward strand.
AGTGCTAGCAGTGCTAGTAGTGGCACTGCAGACTAGCATTAATAATGAACCAATACTAGCTAGTACCGACGCATGTCCTAAGTTACAAAAGAGCATCATGAGAACAACCTGTAAACACAAGTAGCATCAGCTACCAGCGCTAGCAGTGCTAGTAGTGGCACTGCAGACTAGCATTAATAATAATGAACCAATACTAGCTAGTACCGACACATGTCCTAAGTTACAAATGAGTATCATGAGAACAACCTGTAAACACAAGTAGCATCAGCTACCAGCGCTACCAGCGCTAGTAGTGGCACTGCAGACTAGCATTAATAATGAACCAATACTAGCTAGTACCGACGCATGTCCTAAGTTACAAATTAGTATCATGAGAACAACCTGTAAACACAAGTAGCATCAGCTACCAACGCTAGCAGTGCTAGTAGTAGCACTGCAGACTAGCATTAATAATGAACCAATACTAGCTAGTACCGACGCATGTCCTAAGTTACAAATGAGTATCATGAGAACAACCTGTAAACACAAGTAGCATCAGCTACCAACGCTAGCAGTGCTAGTAGTAGCACTGCAGACTAGCATTAATAATGAACCAATACTAGCTAGTACCGACGCATGTCCTAAGTTACAAATGAGTATCATGAGAACAACCTGTAAACACAAGTAGCATCAGCTACCAACGCTAGCAGTGCTAGTAGTGGCACTGCAGACTAGCATTGATAATGAACCAATACTAGCTAGTACCGACGCATGTCCTAAGTTACAAAAGAGCATCATGAGAACAACCTGTAAACATTAGTCTAAAAGCTGTCAGTTTGTCTGTTGTTCAGTTTTATTTACTTTTGTGTCCTCGATTATATCCATAACTAAAAAGCTGACCAATTAAAATGTTAATCCAATATTTTATTTCAAATGATTAACCTCCAGCCAGCTCAAGGTCACAGTTATGGATCATCATTTGCATTATCGACCGCCGGACCGAAACAGCCAGTCGTGCACTTTGTCGTCGTTTTACTGCAGCGAAATGTGCAAGTTATTTACAGCCATTTACCAAATGTCTTTATATTCCTGCGGCAGTGTGTGTGAGCGCCGTCCTGTCCTTCAGAGAGCGAGTAAACATTTCCTCATCCACCTCATCCGTCATCGGGGGGGATATGAACAGTAACGAGGCATTTCCACAGCCAAAGCTGCAGCTCACGAATGGGAAACTTAAATCAACCGACATGTTCTTCTCGTGTCTACAAGGGTTTTTATCCTCTAGTCCAAAGAAATGCTTGGCTTAAAGCGGACCTAGACCGGAAGTTCCTATTAACGCTGTTTTTTAGTGTGTATCTGCGTCATTACCTTGTTTATGAAGCCCTGAAGGTTCTAAACAAACAGTTCAGCCACTGCTGAGAACGCTGCGTTTTATTGTAATCTCGGGCTCAGCGAGATCTCCCTTCTGGTTACGTAAACAGCGGTTCTCCTGAACAGCAGATCCTCCTGCTCCGGGCACTAGTCCGGGCACATCCAGTTGCGTACATTGAACCGCAGAAGAAGAATAACGTCCGTTGTGGAGGTGTTTCACGAGCGACAGTGTCTTCTGACTCTGGGTCTGACTCCGGGTCAAAGGTCGTCAAAGGGACTGCGGCGGGGAGTCGTGAAGAAGCTATTTTTAAACACTGTTAAAACAATGTTTTGATAATGAGGAGCAGTGCATCCACCGTTCCAGAGGGGGGAGCTGCGCTTCTGAGAGCTGGTGTGCTGATTATGTCACTTCCGGGTACTGGCCAATCACAAGACAGTTGGGAAGGCTCTACGCTGGCTGGCCAATCACAACGCCCTCCGTCTTCTGGGGGTGAGATTTATGTCTGAAACACCGCGGCTGAGGAGAGCGTCAGTAAGGAGAGATTTCTATCGGCTCGTTTACAGCAACTAGGAGGTTTTTGACCATGAAAACAAGTTAATGTATGTAAGTAGACCTCCATAACTAACATATATGTGCAACAGGACCACTCTATGTGAGCTTTAAGTTGTAAGAATGTGAGTGTAAATAGCCGTTTGTATCTTTACCATATCGTTAGCCTAATAGCATAGTTGCCCGAGTCATATTTGAACGTTTTTGGACACAAGAAAAAACAATTTTTTTTAGCAAGCACATTGGTTAAGTTAGGCAGATATCACAAGTACCCAAAAAAAAATGCTATTAGGCTAATGATATGTTTGATGTTGCCATAAAAAGGGCTTTTTTGGCTGGAAACTAAACTCTTACTCACTTTTATACCAAAGTCCATAGAGAAAATCTCTACAATTTTAGCTTGTGGGAGAAATGGGACTTGTTGGTCTACTTCCATGTCATTATACAAGTTTTTTGTCTCTAAGGTAAACCCAAACAAAAGGATTTCAAACACTGATGCCGCAAGATAAAGCAATTAAATTCACTGAGTTGGCAAACTTTAGTTTCCACATGGAAAAGAAAAACAGATTCCTAAAACAGATTCTCTTGACTTAAGCTGGCATAGATTTTTATTCGGTCTTTTGACAAGTGGCTAAACTCCTGTTTTCTGGCAGTCATGTTTATTAGCGTCTGTGTCCCAGGGCTGCCTGGTGCTCGGCAGAGTAACACTTCATCAAAGCTGGTATATCTGCAGAGGCGCAGTTTGTGAACAGGCAGGGCAGGCAACTGCTTGGGGCCCCGAGCTGATAGGGGGCCCCAAGCAGACCCCCCCCGACACTCGGAGCCTGAGGGCTGATTTTACTGAAATGACCATCCGCCTCCCCGTCCCCCTTAAAAAACAATGGAGGCGATTTGCAATGACATCTTAGTAGGAAACCCCCCCTAAAGGGGCCCCACCTCCCTTAAGGGGCCCCACCTCCCTAAAGGGGCCCCACCTCCCTTAAGGGGCCCCACCTCCCTAAAGGGGCCCCACCTCACTTTAACCTGTGTGAAGTTATCGTTCTGCGAGTTGGAAAATGAAGAGGATTATTTACAGTGTAATGCATATCTTTTTTATTCAGTTTATATATGTTCTTTCAGTTATTTACAGTATTTTATTGTTCTATATATTCACATTGTTTTATAATGTGGGTTCTTTACAGTGTGATGTATTTTTTTTTACTGTTTATATCGTTTTCTTAAAAGCTATTTACAGTATTTTATTGTTCTTTACATTTAAATGTTCACATACTTTTTAATTACAAGGTTCTTCCATGTTATTTCATTCATTTTGTGAAAAAAAAAAAAAATATTTTCATTATTCATACATTTTTTGTTGGTGTCAGATTATTTATAACGTCATCATGGTGATGAACACTGTTTGGAAGAAAGGGCCCCCTGGGAATTTTTGCTTAGGGCCCCTGCAGACTCTAGAATCGCCTCTGCTCTAAACGCTGACAGAATGATGTACAGTAAATGCATGATGTTGGAGCAGAGGAGAACAAAACTCGTTTCCAAGGAACAGATTTAGTTCACGACTTCCCTTAAATCACCGAGACGCTCGTGTTTCCCTCGTTAGCAAAAAATCAAGTCATATTTACTCCTGTATGTCTTTTTTTAACCTTGTTATCTTCTACACAGCTGCCACACAATCTTACATTTTCTCTGTCTCCAGCTCCTGCTTTGGGATTTTTTTTTTGTCTCCCTTTGAATTCTGATTCGTCTCCAGCGTCTGCATCCCACATCCCAACTCTTTACCCCCCCTTTCTCTCTGCTGTCTTGTGTGCATCTCACTGATTCACTTCTTCTTCTTCTTCTTGTCTCTCGCCTCATTTCTCTCCATCCAGTGCAGGTTTTGATCTCATGATACCTCTTTTTCTGCATCTCTCTCTCTCTCCTCCCGGGCTTCCTGCACATCAGCGTTGGCATGTCTCACACTTGCAGAGTTACCCAACTCCTTGATTCATCCCAGTTATCTGGGTGACCTATTTCTGCACAAATTCACACATTTAAACGCTGTGAAAAAGTGGAGTTCTGCATTCACCGCGTCAGTTCAACGCCTATTTACCGAGCTGTGATTCTTTCTCGGTTACTGATGTGACCAAACTTTCTTTAACGAGAGCCAGATTTAGAATAATCTCCTTTTCATTGTCACAATTATCATTTTGCGTGACATAAAAATGAACAAATTATAAAACGTTGCCTTTCTTTCACATCTGGAGTCAGATATTAATAACGTAATATGCGACGAATGATGCATCTAAACCCGCGTGTTTGTGTTTGTGTGTGGTGAAAACGAAGGAAAATCACAGGTTTAAATTATGACATTAAAGGTGCATTATGTAATAAATCATAAAATCCTCCTAATATGTCACAGAGACTCAGGAATAATGTTCATATAACAAACTGAACTCACCAACAACAACAGTACAGACAAAATATTTGCATAAAAAAAAAATATTTTGCAGACTGCAAATCATGTTTATGTTTTGAAATCATGTTTTTGGCATGTGCCGCCACCTACCGCCGTCTACCAGTCATTGCAGTCAGTAGAGTCTCAGCTGCCGAGCAAACACGGGTTGCCAGTTAAGTCAGAAAACGAAACCTTTGTTTGGCCACATTCTTACATATGGCACCTTTAAATACGACTCATTCAATAAAGGTACACGGGAGTCTTGAATTTGACTCCCATCGTGTGAACATGACCGCATTAGCTTTTAGCATGTGTGCTAATTAAACAAACTATGATGTGTACGTTCATGAGCTGAAGACATGATGGTAGATACAGAATGTGTGAGACACAGTAAGAGTAGCCGTCTCCAGTCTTTACGCTAAGCTAACTCAAATGTTAGCGGTAGCTTCATACTCAGCACGACAGTAGCGCAAATTAAAAAAAAAAAGATATCTGGCATGTAAGCTAACGTGTTGAGGCACAATGGGAGTGTTTTGTTAGACGCAGTAAGGCGAGCAGTTTTTCAGTCTGTAAGCAAAGTTAACTTAACTGTTAGCAGTAGCTTTATATTTAGCATGGTCAAAGTGACAGCGAGTTTTGTGTGAATTAAATTATATCTAATGTAATATAGTAATGTCTCAAGTACAACCTACAAATACAATACAAATACCAATACTCAATACTTCAAAGCACACATTTTTACCAGCTCAGCTAATATGGGACGACACATGGCCATAAATACGACATTATAAATTGTTATATATGGTTTTCTCCGCCATTGTAGCTCAGACGTAACCGGCAGCAACCAGTGGTTGCTCGGCAGCAGAGACTCTACTGACTGCAATGATTGATAGACGGCGGTAGGTGGCGCCACATGACGCCAAAACATGATTTCAAAACATAAACATGATTTGCAGTCTGTAAAATATTGTTTGAATGCAAATATTTTGTCTGTACTGTTGTTGTTGGTGAGTTCAGTTTGTTATATGAATATTTAAAAAAGCTTGTTTTCTCCATTTTTGGGGTCAAATTTTATTTTTTTATTTTTTTTCTTGGTGAAACTAACCCACGTTCTACTGCCTATTACTAGGACTGAAAAAGGTAGAAACTAACTTTTGTTCCTGGTAAAAGAAGAGGTTTGTTTGTATTTCCACCAGCTTCATTCTTTTTTATTTTTTTAAATAAAATACCGTTTGCAGTAATTGTAAAATTTAATGTTATATCACACTTTTTTTTCCCCACAGACAAGTGTTAATAAAAAAAATCATAAATCACAGGTGAATATATATTTAAAGGTGAAGTAAGTAGTTTATAGTGCCATCTAGAGGAGAGGCTGAAATTTACAACAAAGAACTGCTCCTCTGCTCACCCCCTCCCTTCCCTGAGCGCTACGGTGTCCTCAGCCGGTCAAATGTCGTCCTCGTCGTCTTTCTCCGTGTCAGCAGATGAGGTTCGTGAGGCGAGGGAGAGGGCGGAGCTACCGCGGCCGTAGCAGACGAAGCGGAGAGAGAGGAGGCGGGACTTCAGCTACAAGTAAAGAGACGCTTGATTTGTTCTCTCGCGTTTGTCCTTACAGGCTCCTGTAGAAACATGGCGTCTCTCTGCTAACAGTGGCTATGCAACCGCGGCCCGCGACCATGTTATTTTACATGACTTTTTGAAACACTACAAAAATGAAACAAAAACTATTATACAGCGACTAGACAATGCAGGAGCACATAATATGTATAAAAGAGTGGATTTTGGGTTATATAAACCCATAAATACTACACAGTGTCCCTTTAATATTTTTTTTGAAGGGTGTTTGTGTCAGACAGACACTGCAGTACCTGACACAACCACCCTTCAACAAAAAAAAAACAAAAAAACCCTGAACTGTCACTTTAAAACAGATCGTTGCTTTAAATGCTGATCGATGCACAGAGAACGTGATTTTGAGTTTGTGTTTGAAATAATGTGATAATGACACCTGGTCCAAACCTGACACGTGAAGAAGCGCTGTGTGCTCCTGCTCCTCCTGCTCCTCCTCCTGCTCCTCTGTCTAAACCGCGCAGCTGCTCCTCGTTTAGCTCATCACTGCGTGTGACGGCGCGAGGAGAAGGAGGAGGAGGAGGAGGTGAAGGAGGAGGAGGAGACCGACGACGGTGATGATGTGCGAGCACAGGACGCGTTCTCCTCATCTCTTCACTGTTTAATTATTTTAAAAAAAAAGGAGCAGGATCTGATCCCACGAGCGCAACATATGCGATTCTCTTTGTTGGTTCCATCCAATGCTGCGAGTGTCGGCGGTGATGGAGACCGATGACCAGGCGCCTCAGACCGGGGACGCTTCCTAAAATAACCCCCCCACCACCACCACCACCACCACCTCTTCTCCCGGTGCAGAACGCACAGAGAGCGGCTTCCTGACTCGGGACTGCAGCATCATCTCAGCATCATCTCACATCTGCGGATTTAAACCCCCGGGCTGCAGCTCTACCTCTACCGGTGACTTTTTTTAATGGCTTTTGTGTTGAGGAGATGGAGGCTTCTTCTGGTGCTCAACGTGCTCGCCGTCGCCGGCTTCATGACTTTTTGGGCCAAGTGCAACACGCGCAGCGTCCGCTCCGCCGCTCCGGAGGCTCCGGCTGACGGGAAGAGGCCCCGGGGGAACGGGACGGTGCAGGGGCCCAGCATCAGCCATGAGGTCCTGCTGACGAGACTCAGCTCTCTGGAGGACGTGGTGTACCGGCAATTAAACGGTAACAGTGCAGTGTGCGTTTAAACTAAAATGATCTGATTTGCATTCAGGGAACACACACACACAAAAAATGCAGATAAAAATGATATTAGTCAAACTAAAAAGTGAGTATACAGAATTATAGTGCTGTAAAACACCTTAGAGTTGCAGTAAAATGCAGTATTAACAGGGAATAAAAGTATTACACGGCACAGCTACAAAAATTATATCGATTAAAATAATGCTAAATCATAGTAATATATGGTACAACTCCTGTGACATTACAGTTAACTATTAGAAAACAGCATTTTTACAGGAAAATCATGCATAACTACTGTAAAGTTACAATTCATAGGAAAATAACGTTGTAAAATCACAACAATATGTGGCATAAGTGCTGTAACTTTAGTCAAAAGCACCATCTCTTAACTAAGGCAACTTAAATCATATATGGCAGAACAGCTGTAAAGAAGTTAAAGTACAAATACAGTATACAGGAACTGCCAAATGACAGTAATATATGGCATAACTGCTGTGAAGTTATTGTCAAACACAGTAATTGTATAGATAAAATAATGCTACATCATAGTAATATGGTATAACTCCTGTGACGTTACAGTTAACTATTACAAAACCTAGCATTTTTTACAGGAAAATCATGCACGACCACTGCAAAGTTGCAGCATTTAACGTTTTATAGAAAAAATAACGTTGTAAAATCACAGTAATATGTGGCATAAGTGCTGTAACCTTATAGTCTGTACTATATATGTACCCTATATGGCATGCTTTTAGAAGTGTCCTTACTCCAACACACCTGATTCAAGTGTTCAGCTCATCAACAAGCTCCGCAGAAGCCTGGTCATTTGAATCAGGTGTGTTTGAGCGAGGAAAACCCTCTAAAACGTGCAGGGCAGTGGATCCACAGGACCAGGACTGAAGAACCTTGATAATATACTGTATGGCATAACAATAATGTAAAGAAGTTAAAGTAAAAATACAGTATACAGAAAATTGCTGCTAAAGGACAGCAATATATGACATAACTGTTGTTAAGATAAAAGTTAAAAAAAAAGCAGTATTTATAGACAAAAGTAATGCTAAATGACAATAGCATGGGATGTTAACACTGTATTTACTATGTACAGTCGCATAGTTTACAGTGCAGTGTGGATCAGAATTGAACATAACAGCTCTGGGGTTTTTTTTCAAATTTGTTCACATTATTTCTGCCAGAGACAAACAAACATTCACTCTCACTCTCACACCTACGGTCAATTTAGAGTGACCTAATTCCCATATCGCATGTTTTTGGACTGTGGGAGGAAGCTGGAAAACCCGGAGAAAACCCACGCACACACACACACGGGGAGAGAACATACAAACTCCTTGCAGAAAGGCCCTTGTTCCAAACGGGGCTTGAACCCAGGAACCTGGGTCTTCTTGCTGCAAAGGCAAGAGTGTTAACCACTACACCAACCGTGGGCCCCATTATTTCAGCCATTTTTATCGTGAATGAACGACACAACGACGCTCTGTGTGCTACAAAGTGTGAATGAATCACTTCCCTTTTTGCAGAAAATCAGTCGCCAACTGTGCAAAAACCTCCTGCAGCAATTACTGTGCTGATTATTTTTTGCATCACCAAAAATCACAAAAATTTGTTTTTGCTGCAATATTGCCAGGTTATCAACACGTTTTTACACTGATATCAATTAATTGATTACTGATGGATTCAATATAGAAGCCTTTTTTTCCTTTAAGTAGCCCATAGAGGTCAGAGGTCAGAGGTCAGGGTTTGGTGCCCTCAGAAGGATGTTTGCCAACACAAAAAGGCTTTTCTTAGTAAAGCTTCGTAAATGAAATCACTGCTGCACACAAACACTGGAAAGCTTTGGTTGTTTTTAAATGTTCCCATGAATCAGTTTCTGGTTGAGTGTATGTGGTTATCTTTGGGGTCAGTTTTACTCATTTTTACTAAATTTGGTCATTTTTGGGGTCAATTTTACTAAATGTGGTAATCTTTGGTGTACATTTCACTAAATTTGGTAGTATTTGGTGTACATTTTACCATTATTTAGTAATATTTGGGGTCAATTTTACCAATTTTTACTAGATTTGGTAATCTTTTGGGTTAGTTTTAGTGATTTTCAGTAAATGTGGGCATCTTTGGGGTCGATTTGACTAATTTTTACTTAATTTGGTCATCGTTGGGGTCAATTTTACTCATTTTTAGTAAATGTGGTCATCTTTTGTGTCAATTTAAATAATCTTTAGTAAATGTGGTTATCTTTGGGGTCAGTTTTACTAATCTTTACTACATTTGGTCATTTTTGGGGTCAATTTTACTAAATTTGATAATCTTTGGGGTAAATTTCACTAAATGTGGTAGTATTTGGTGTACATTTTACCATTATTTAGTAATATTTGAGGTCAATTTTACCAATTTGGTAATATTTATGGTCAATTTTACTAATTTCAGTCACCTAGTTATTCATTTTCATCCCTGGTTCTTTTTACCCCTGAGCAGAACAGTTAGGTTCTCCAAATCTTTCATATCTTCAGCTATCAGACAGCTCAACTTGGATTCAATGGAGTCAATTTGACAAATTTTTACTAAATTTGGTATTCAGGCCTGTTTTACTCATAAAATACAGAAAGTACTCCGTGTGACTCTGTGCCGGCATTAATGATGCACTCTGACGTGCAGCTGTTGTGACAGCGGCTGCCCACATGCTGAATGTATCTTGCGAAGGTGTTCGCTGTGACAGCGAGGCAGGCTATCAGCGGTGAACCACCGAGTGTTTTACTGAACGGACTAAAATATCCCGACATCCAATCTTCTCGCCCTCTCTGCTCTCGTCGCGCAGGTCTGTCTAAATCTCTGGGCTTGATTGAGGGCTTTGGCGGCCGGGGGAAAGGCGGCCTGCCCTCCACGCTGTCTCCGGCCGAGGAGAGCGACGCCAAGAACCTGAGGGAGAGGTACGGCTACAACGCCTACCTCAGTGACAGAATCTCTCTGGACCGCAACATACCGGACCACCGGCCCAGCAAGTGAGTGCACTTTTATCTCATCATACACGCTGAAAATCTGCTTCTTCATTTGCATAAACAACAACATACAAACCACATTTTCTGATGACCTTAAACAGAATAAGGTCATACTTTATTCTGTTGGTTGGTTCAGTGTTTTATCTTCCAAGGACAGAAATTATCATTGCAGGGTTACATCCTGACATCTGAGTTCAAGCTCCTACGCTCGGGTCATCCCTGGTTCTTTTTACCCCCGAGCAGAACAGTTAGGTTCTCCAAATCTTTCATACCTTCAGCTATCAGACAGCTCATCTTGGATCATAGTCAATTTGACAAATTTTTACTAAATTTGGTCATCTTTGGGGTCAGTTTTAGTGATTTTCAATAAATGTGGGCATCTTTGGGGTCAGTTTTACTCGTTTTTACTAAATTTGGTCATTTTTGGGGTCAATTTCACTAAATTTGGTAGTATTTAGTGTACATTTTACCATTATTTAGTAATATTTGGGGTCAATTTTACCAATTTTTACTAGATTTGGTAATATTTATGGTCAATTTTACTAATTTCAGTCACCTAGTTATTCATTTTCATCCCTGGTTCTTTTTACCCCTGAGCAGAACAGTTAGGTTCTCCAAATCTTTCATATCTTCAGCTATCAGACAGCTCAACTTGGATCGGAGTCAATTTGACAAACTTTTACTAAATTTAGTCATCTTTGGGGTGAGTTTTAGTGATTTTCAGTAAATGTGGGCATCTTTGGGGTCGATTTGACTAATTTTTACTTAATTTGGTCATCGTTGGGGTCAATTTTACTCATTTTTAGTAAATGTGGGCATCTTTGGTGTCAATTTAAATAATCTTTAGTAAATGTGGTCATCTTTGGGGTCAGTTTTACTCATTTTTACTAAATGTGGTAATCTTTGAGGTCAATTTGACAATCTTTGGGGTCAATTTCACTAAATTTGGTAGTATTTGGTGTAAATTTTACCAATTTTTTACTAGATCAGGTAATTTTTATGGTCAATTTTACTAATTTCAGTCACCTTATTTATTATTTTCCTTCCTCGCTCCCTGTTGTCTTAACACCAAATGCATGATCTGCTGTATCTCTATGTCTGTCTGTTGTTTACGTGTGAAAGTGATGATGATTGTGTGTGGGAGGTTACAGATGAATGTGCCGTCTGGGACCAATAAAGTTTTCTGAATCAGATCAGAAGACGTGGAACTTTATACAGACTTGTGTCTTAATCTTCTTCTATTTTAAAGCCCAGTTACTATTGTCTTTGCAGTGCTCGCAACGCAGCAAACGTCATAATCTGAATGATCCGAATCAGGGCAATAGTCTGATTATTGGCCTCTTAATTGGATTAAGTGAAGCCTGTTCTCCTCCACTACAGTAGGTGGCGATGTGTCCCGTTTCAGCACATTAGTATTAGGGTATTTTCCAACGCACCTGTGATATTATGAGTATTATTTCGCCTTTTAAAGATCCTGTCTCTGGTCCACGTGGGTGTGTGTGCGTCTATTTGCTGTTGTCGTGATCAAAGTGACACTCTAGGCGTGTTGGTGTGTGTGTGTGTGTGTGTGATACCTTCAGGCTCAGCAGCAGCAGCAGCAGTGTGTGTGTGTGTGAGCCAGAGTCTGAGGAGTCTGCGATGTTGACAGTATCTGGTGGTCCCTGTAGAGCACAGAGCCCAGAGGAGGAGGAGGAGGTGATGAAAGAGTAGAGTAAGAGACAGAGAGGGATGAAGAAGACAAACAAAGATCAAATGACGGATCAGGTTGTGCGAATTTAGAACTGTGAAAGTGAGAGTTTGTGCTTTTATTTCCATCCTTTTTTTTTTTTTTTTACAATTTTTCTCAAATGCTAAAACACATTTCACAAACGTTTCCTCCATGTTCTCCAATGTCTAAACACAATACCCTTTTCTAAAGCTACATAAGCACAACCACACCTTCTCACTTCAAAACTCAAACTTTCACACCAAAAGAGCAGCTCGAAGCTTTCAAAAATGTAAACACTATACACATCATTACACACGACAGCAAAACAATTTAAAACACAAAGGTTCTTTGTTTCATAATTGCCAATGCATATTTTTAAAAAACTTTAGAGTAACGGATCTTCTTAGATCTCTGCAGAGGATTAGGCTGCAGAGAGTTGTGAGTTTCATATGAAGAGTACAGAAAATTCTGCAAGTACACTACTGTAACACAACTCAATGCAAAAAACAGAATCTATTGCACACAACAGTACTCTTGAAAACATGATCAGGGTGTGACGTTTTTTTATTTTCTTCATTCACACCACATACACATTTTTAGTAAATGTGGTCATCTTTGAGGTCAATTTGACAAATTTTTTACTAAATTTGGTCATTTTTGGGGTCAATTTCACTAAATTTGGTAGTATTTGGTGTACATTTTACCATTATTTAGTAATATTTGGGGTCAATTTTACCAATTTTTAGAGAAGGTTCTTTGTTTCATAACTGCCAATTCAGAAAATTCTGCAAGTTCACTACTGTAACACAACTCAATGCAAAAAACAGAATCTATTGCACACAACAGTACTCTTGAAAACATGATCAGGGTGTGACGTTTTTATTATTTTCTTCATTCACACACACACACACACACACACACACACACACACACACACACACACACACACACACACACACCACAGTCACTGTGCTGCATCAGGCCACATCACCTCATCCACATCACAGGCTATATTGTCTCTATTTAGGCACCGTGGGAAAAACGCCCTCTTTTATAGGTGTGATCACAGCATTAACAACAAGTGTCTTCAATTTGTAGTCGTTGTGTGTAATAAATGACACCATGTGTGTTCATTGTGTTCAATTATTGCTGACTGTGTCAAACATTTTGCATCACATGAACTTTCATTTGAGAATATGTTCTTTTAGCAAGGAAACGTGTTTAGATTTATGAGAACGGAGGATTGTGTTTTGTGAATTGTGTCATCGTGTGAAATGTGTTTATGATATTGGAAAATTATGGCTAGATTTAGTAAAATGTGTTTAGACAACTGGTCATTTGGTTTAGAGGATTGGCTTTTGTGTTTTAGCATTTGAGAAAAACTGTAAATATGGGGCTGTTAAATAAATTTAAAAGTTAAAAGAAGAGTCAGCAGCTGATGATCTGACTGATACAGTGACACTCGTGTGTACGTGTCATTCACACTTTGAATGTTTCATGCTGTTCTGTCTTCTACACACTGCTGTTACCAGTCACACTGATTCACACCATTCCTTCCTCTCCTCCCTCCTCCTCCTCCTCCTCCTCCTCTTCTTACCTAATTACCATAATTACTTTGGCGTCTCTGCCTTGTACATTATACATACTGTGTGTGTTCACTATATTAGTGTGATGGAGGTTTTTAATCTGCTGCCGTTTGGTTTAATTCCATGTGACTTTTTTTTGGGCAACTGCACACTAAACAGTTCTATCTCTACTCGTATATGAGGAAAATAGTCCACTTTTTTATAGAATACATTTCCTATCATTACTTTATGTTTAAAAGAAATATTTCTTGAGGTTATAACGCCAAATTTCCCTATTTTGGATGAAAGGGAGCTGAGAGAAGAACAATATTATTAAATCTGCACCTTTATCGCAACAAATACTTTACAAAGAGCGTCATATATAACAAAACAGGAAAAGCAAGCAAACAAATATACGAATAAAGCAACAAAAAACATCATCATAAAAGTGTTTTAAAGCCAGAACCAGGTCAACCAGCCATGAACTGTGATTATTACATATTTTTAATAATCCCATAAGAGTGAAGGCACCATGTAACTAGTCATAATAATTATATTAATTATTGATTCATCAGTTAATTATTTTCTCAATGAACCAATTAGAATGTTTCCCAAACCTTTAAAATGATTTACTAAGCTGCAACTAACAATTATTTTAATCATTTTAATTTGAATGATTTCTTTGTTCTATGCAAAGCAAAGAAACCAGAAATCACAGAACTTTTAATATTAAATAAACTTTTTTTTTGAATAATTGGTGAATTGCTTAATTGTCGCAGCCTTTAATGATTCATAGTCACTTTTCTCTAATAGAAGAGCAAAGAAACCAGGATTGAACTTTTGATGCCTACAATATTATTGCTAATAAAAACAACACGGCGACGCTTCACTATCATATTGTTAGAAGTAAAAACGACTTCAGTCTTGACATCTGTTATAAAACGTTTAATTCCACATAACAAACAACAATATTGCTGATCAAAGGGAAGGTGTTTCCTCAGAGCTGTGTGTGTCACACCCGACGTCTTCCCCCTTCATTAGAGCAGCTCTGGTATAAATAGTTCCTCCAATCTGCAGCAGACACACTGTGACCAGACCAATTTACGGGGGGGAAACTCCTCGTGATTACAGTCAAACAGGAAGCAGCACATGCTCGCACGTTTTCAGCCTAATTGAACAAGGTGTCAGCGCCGCCATCGAGACGGTTTATTCTTCTATGGTAACGATGGCGGTGAAGTGAAGCGAGTCCAGCCCACAGTGCACGGTTTGTAGGTTGTTGTTGTTGTTGTGCAAATGTTGTGTTGTCTTTTCCTGTGCAGATGCAGAAAGGTCAGCTACCCCAGAGACCTCCCGCAGATCTCCCTCATCTTCATCTTCGTCAACGAGGCCCTGTCCGTGATCCTGCGCTCGGTCCATTCGGCCGTCAACCACACGCCGGCTCACCTGCTCAAAGACATCATCCTGGTGGACGACAACAGCGATGACGGTGAGTTTAAAAAAAAAAAAAAAATCCTCCTCCTTTTGTTTTGTTTGTCCGAGGACAAGAACACACAGAAGACGCCTGAAGTCTAGTATTGATTTTTCACAGATTTTTGTCCGCATTGCGCGTCTTACGTTCTCGTTAAAATGTCCTGTCAGTGTTAGCGACTGCTAAATGTAATGGAAATAAAAAACATCCATTTTCATCTTCTGCTGCTTTATCCTCCACATGAGGATGACACACAGAGACAAACAACCATCCACTCTCACGCCTACAGTCAATTTAGAGCAGGGGTTCTCAAAGTGTTGATACCTGACGGTCAATTTAGGAACCTAAAGCCCAATTTATACTCCTACGTTAAGTGCTCTACGTAGGTTACGCAGAGTCCTCTGCGTCGACGCAGAACCTGTTGTAACGTCTCTGTGTCGTCTCCGACTGCACAAAATATTTTTTAAGTGTCCGTCACTCCGTCAAGGGACAACGGAGACGGCAAGAGCTACGATTGGTCCTCAGGACAGGCCGAGATAGCGCTGCTCTGTGCCGGCTCACAGTGAGCACCGAGCGTCCACAGAGGGCGGAGCTGATCACCGCCGATAACGTCGCTGCCGAACTATAAATACGTCATATCTTAACACACACAGCACATGTTTAGACTCTAAATGGACAATTTCTCGCCTCAAATTATCTTAAAACTGCGTTCCGTCACATAGAAAAGTGAGAAACGGCAACTGTTTTAACAACAACAGTCTTTCTCTCTCGGACACCATTGCTCACTGTAGCCAAAAGCACAACAACCTTGCGCAGCGACCCCTACTGATCGGGCGGGAAATTGCAGCGCCTATCCGTCACCACTACGCAGAAGTATAGGCTAGAGTGGTCTGACGCAGACGGATAACGCATTACGCAGTCGGAGAAGTATAATGTGGCCTTAACATTGGACTGAGGGCCGCCAAAGGGAAAAAAAAGGAAAAAAAACAGAAATAAATCCCATTTGTAATAATTTTAATGACCAGATTGCAGTTCTACAGTTTACACTTATTGGTCTGTATCCAGTAATGTCCAATAAACATTTAACAAGCTTAGTAGCTTTCATTGCGGGCCGCCATTGGCTCGCGGGCCACTGACCATTAAATCAATTTAAATAAAGATATCAGCATCCGCCCTCAAAAGTTTACATAGTTGAAAACTGTCCATGACTCTATTAAAACGTATAGAGTGTCTTGTATCCTTTTTTTTTTAGCACAATCTACCAACAATCTAATGAAATGGTTGTTTTTTTTTTTATAGCAAAAAGTACTTAAAATGTTTAAAATCGGATTTAATTTGTGAAATTTTGCTTTGCTTGGCTTGTTTTTATGAACTAAAATAGAAGAAAAACAGTCTATTTTTGTGACTTCTGCTCAATTATCACTATTAAAAATAAAAATACGATATATAAAATGAATCAAAACTTTGATTCAACAACACATAGGGAAAAAAACTAAAGATGTGACTTACTATAAACACCCCGCCCCCCCCCCCCCAGGATGTCCTTATAAGGAGTTGTGGCTCGAGCTGATCACACGTGTTATTCATGAACATGCAGTCACATGACTCATTAAGAGTCGAGCGCGGGGCGAAGGTTGATTTGTCGCCTTATAACAAGGCGTCGAGCGGCTTCTTCACAAAAGCCCGCGGGTCATTTTTTCCTTTTGAGGCGTCGCATTCAGGAAGTGAGTGATGGAGCTCAGTTTTTTTTGCAGAGCAGACAGATAGAAGTGGAAACGCCACAATTGGATGTCACAGCAGAGAATGTCCTCGGCTTATTTATCGGTCAGTGCTGCCAAGTCAGAGAGAGGAGATGAAACCAGGCAGGAAATAAAAGGAAATATATGACGTCTGTGTTGGTGGAGAAATTAGAAAAGAACAAATGGAGGTGAAAGAAAATGAGTGAACGGGGCAAAATGAAAAGGAGGAGGAAAGAAGTGGTTTGAAGACGATGAAGGGAGAGAGAAGAGAGAGAGGGAGGTAATACAAGGTAATGGATTCTGGTAAGAGAGAGAGAACTCTAACAAAATGGGAAACAGACAAATAACAAGGAAACAAGAGGAGGGTGAAGATGAAGTAAAAAGATTAAAAGAATGAGGCTGATAATGTCCTGTTTTTATGGTCAACAAAAGACAAAAAAACGAGCCGTTTTCTTTTCCTCACTGTCTGTTTCAGCCTGAAGATCATTGGTTCATATTGTGAGGAAAACAATCACATGATTTAAATAAACTCTGTACGTTTAGAATCAGACATATTATCAAGTGTTTCTCTATCAACGATCTTGATGTAGACTGTTATGTTTTTTTGAGAAGTCAGGGTTATTAGCCCATGGCCGATATATGCTAATGATTTACCTGTTTGCATCGTAAAGAAGTCGCTCGAATAAACATTAAAACAATTACACTCTAATGGTGCTTTTCCACTACATATCACTGCCTCAACTCTACACACTTTGGTTGGTTTTCACAGTATACTTTATACAATCAGTGTATATAAACAAGGTAAACAAGAAGTAAAGTGTAAACAAGGAGAGAGGGAGGGAGACCTCTGCCACTGTTGCCTCCTTTCCTCTCCTCTCGTCTCCTCTCTCCTCGCTCACATCCCTCGCTGCTGCTGCTGTTTGGCTGAACGCCATCTATCAATCACATGGGGAAGAGATTGCAGAGGAGCTGAGGACTGAGACATGCAAACAAAAAGCACTCGCCACTCTCCCTGCATGAGACGCCGCCTCCACACACACACACACACACACACACACACACACACGTACTTGCTGCATACTGAGGACTGGGTTGCTGACAAAGTGAGGACCAGCATTTCCACTTTATAAATCAACACAATTACAAATATCTACTTCATGAATGACATCTATAAAGAACTACTGATTGCAGTACCATAAAATGTCTGCAGGTGGAGCCCCAGAGCAAAAAGGGCAGGAAAACTTTTTGATTTTTTTTTGGTCCAAAATTTGACAAAAACGTCATACTATACAATGTCGACCAAAATTTGAAAAATCTTTGACAAAAAATGTTTGGTCCAAAGTATGACAAAAATGTCATACTATACTATTTCGTCCAAATTTTTTTTTTTTTTTTTGACAAATTGAGTATAGCATGTTTTTTTTTCAAATTTTGGACGACATAGTATAGTATGAGTTTTTTGTAAAATTTTGGACCAAAAATTTTGGGTCATATTTTTTTTTTCAAATTTTGAACGACATAGTATAGTATGATGGTTTTGTCAAATGTTGGACCCAAAATTTTTGGTAAATTTTTTTTTTTAAATTTTGGCCGACATAGTATAGTATGACGTTTTTGTCAAATTTTGGACGACAAATTTTGGACCAAAATTCAAATGTTTTTTAAAAAATTGGTCGACATAGTATAGTATGAAAAAAATAAATTTTGGACCGAAAAAAAAAAAAAATCAATCTGGGGCTCCACCTGCAGACATTTTATGGTACTGCAACCAGTAGTTTTTTGTAGATGTCGTTCATGAAGTAGATATTTGTAATTGTGTTGATTTATAAAGTGGAAATGCTGGTCCTCAGTATGCAGCAAGTACAAGAATGTGTGTGTGGGTGTGTGTGTGGGGGGGTGTGTGTGTGTGTGTGTGTGTGTGTGTGAGGAAGGGGGAGGGGTTTGTGGGTGTTTTGGTCCGGGGGGGAAACGGCTGATGAGTTTGATTGAAAGATCAAACGTGGCGGCGTTTTGTTGACGCCCAGGAAAACCTCACATTTCCCTCTGTGTTGTTTGGATTCTGAGGAGCTCAGAGAACAATGTCATCTTTCTCTCTCTGTCATTTTTGTCTGTTTGTAAAAACTTAAATTATTGTGCGTTTGTGGCAGCTTTTCTGTGTGGTGGTTTGTGACTGAACGGTGACAATGAAAGATCGACGTTTCCATACATATCATGGTTTTTCCGCAATCGCAATTTACGTTTTTGCCCTTTTTCTGAGCTCTGAAATTGTGTGGGCGTGCTCTGGTCTCACTCTGAGAAAAGTATTAACAAAAATATCCAAACAAACTCTTTTCCTGCCCACAATTTCCAACTTAAACAAAAAAATTTTACACTTCTGTAGGAGTTCAAAGGTCAAGGTCAACTACTGTGCCGTAAACCTGGAGCTGGCAAAGCTGCACAATGTTATCCGAGGACGCGTCGGCATGAAGGATGACGCCGTGAGCTCAGATTTTAAACCGCCGTCTCCCTCTCTCTGTTTTAACCTGTAGCTATTTTCTTTCTTTTTTCCTGCCCTGCAGAGCAGCTCAAAGCACCGCTGGAGGAGTACGTGAACAAACGTTACCCCGGTCTGGTGAAGATCGTCCGGAACCAGAAGAGAGAGGGTCTGATCCGAGCCAGGATCGAGGGCTGGAAGGCCGCTACCGCCGAGGTCACGGGGTTTTTCGACGCCCATGTGGAGTTTACGCCGTCCTGGTGAGGAGAGTTTTTGGAATCTAGACTGATTATTCGCATTTTGGCCAGAAATATAATAAATATGTGCGTTTATAAGACCGTCACACAAAGCCACAGCTGCCTGTAATTAACTGCATGTTTCTGTAGCAGTAAATAGAGCCGCAACTAACTAACAATTATTTTCATAATCGATTAATCGAGTAATCCCTTGGTCCATAAAATGTTAAAAAACCAAAAGATGATCACAAATGTCTTGTTTTGTCCACAAAGCAATATGATTCATTTTTATGGAGCAAAGAAACTAGAAAATATTCACATTTTAGAAGCTGAAACCATCAGAAATCTTGTTTTAATCATGAAAAATAGCTTTAAATTAAAAAAGTTTAGTCAACAATTAATAATCGATTAACCGAGTAATTGTTTCAGCTCTAGTCGTAAAGCACATTATTATTATTAGACATCTTAATCAAGAAATTACGCTTTATTAAATTCTGACCTTTTTTAGAGGGAAAAAGCCCAGTGAGTCGGCTCAAAATTGGGAATAAAAAGGTGAATTTTATTATTTGTATAATATAAATAATACCAGTTTTAGTTTTTGAAAGATTTCTAAAATCTTGTTTTTTATGACTCCAATGGTTTTCTTAATCCAATCCAACTTTATTTATAACACACTTTAAAAAACAACAACTGAAACAAAGTGCTGTGCAAAAAATATAAAAAACATAAGCACTGTGTACACACACTCCTTCAGTGTCTTATCTTCCAAATGATCCATAAGTTTCGAGTTATCCAAAAACAAGTTATATCTCCTTTTCCTTATCATAACGCCTCTGCATGTGTGTGTGTGTGTGTGTGTGTGTGTGTGTGTGTGTATGTGTGTGTGTGTGTGTGTGTGCAAAGTCCATTTCTTTGTCTGGATTAAAAAAAAAAAAATCCATTTATAAAGACGACACCAGACTCACCAGATTACAAATCACAACAACAGCAGTAACAACAGTAGAGTTTACGCGTCACCTTTTAAAAAGAAAGTTTCACCGCGTCGTAAAAAAAAAAGGGAGAAAAGAAATCAATTGAACGAGGAGAATAAAGGATAAACGAAAACACGAGGCAATTTCACACCTGAGGAGTTTGAAGATAAGGAGCGAAGGAAGACGTAAGAAGCGGGATTGAAAGACGCTTCAGGGCTTTACGTCTTCATTATTGGACAAACACAACAGCAACGAGAGGGAAAGAATGCCCTCGACAGGAAGTCTGTTCATAAAAGTACATCTGAGCATTTGTTTAGAAGATGAAGCCGATGTTTTTGAGACGTAAACACTGGAATGGATCACATCACGCTGACACCTTTATGTGTGTGAGCCTGACGTTTGTGTTCCAGCTCAGTGTGTGTAGATATACATATATATATATATATATATATATATATATATATATATATATATATACACGTTTAGAGTGTGTACAAGCCCACTTCACTCAACACAAACATACAGATATACAGTATATATATATATATATATATATATATATATATATATATATATATGTGTGTGTATATATATATATATATATATATACGTATATATGTATGTATGTATGTGTATATGTATATGTATATATGTATGTGTATATGTATATGTATATATGTATGTGTATATGTATTTTTATATATGTATGTGTATATGTATATATATATATGTATATATATGCGTGTATATATGTATGTATATATATATCTATATATAGATATAGATATATATATGTATGTGTATATATATATATATATATATATATATATATATATATATACACACAACATGAGGGTTAAGTGTCTTGCTCAAGGAAACATAGACTTAACAGAGCCAGGAATTGAACCAAAAGCCTTTCAGTTGAAAGACAACCATGGCTTAATGGCTTAACTCCTCACTTTTTTAATACTTTTACTTGGAAAAACCAAAGTATAAAAAGTAATTTTTTCAGATTTAGAATGTACTTTAAGACCGTAAATGTCATGTACTTTAAGACTTTTACTTCATTTATAAAAAGTGACTTTTTCAGTCATTTTCTGGTGAGATACTTCAAGTATCTCTTTAAAGGTGGACCGTAAATGTCCACTCATATGTGATAAATAGGACCATCATTTACTAAATGTATATAATTTTCTATTGAAAAGAAGCTGCAGTTCCTGGGGTCTAATTTTTAAAAAGTTGTGTTTTCCATGATGACAAATCTGCAGGAACCACTGGGATCGACACTCTCCACAAAACTGGCCATTTTGGGGACCCGTACTTAAATATTTATGTGTGTGTGTGTGTTAGGGCTGAGCCAGTCCTGGCCAGAATCAAAGAGGACCACAAGAGAATCCTCTTGCCCTCCATCGACAACATCAAGCACGACACGTTCGAGGTGGAGCGCTACGAGAACTCTGGCCACGGCTACAACTGGGAGCTGTGGTGCATGTACATCAACCCGCCCAAACAGTGGTGGGACGAGGGCGACATGTCTGCTCCAATCAGGCAAGTCCAGCTCAAAGTCAACCTCCAATACTTTAACCCTGAGAACACAGAGCATTTACCCTGCTTTTATACAGTGTCCTATATCCAACAGGTGAATCCTAAAGGTGCCATATGTAAGAATGTGGTCAAAAACGGTTACTACATTCAAATTCAAAATACCGAGGTCTTTTAGGTTTCGTTTTTTGACCTAACTGGCAACCTGTGGTTGCTCGGCAGCTGAGACTCTACTGACTGCAATGATTGGTAGACGGCGGTAGGTGGCGCCACATGACGCCAAAACACGATTTCAAAACATAAACATGATTTGCAGTCTGCAAAATATTTTTTTTTAATGCAACTATTTTGTCTGTACTGTTGTTGTTGGTGAGTTCAGTTTGTTACATGAACATTATTCCTGAGTCTCTGTGACATATTAGGAGGATTTTATCATTTATTACATAATGCACCTTTAAATTATGTTTTTCCCATTTTCACCAACTATGTCAACACATCTGAGCCAAAATCAGATTGAATGTGTGAAATTTGGAAAAAGGTCACATTTGAAAGTTTGTTTTGGCTCTTTTTTTAGAACAAAAATCAAAGAAAAATGCTCTATTTTTGTGACTTGTGCACAATTATCACTACTCCACTATTTATTAAAAAAAAAGTATGATATATAACTTTGACTCAACATGAAAAAAAAAACAAATTTTTGTAAAGCCATACGACCTATAAATGCGCGCACCCCCAGGATGTCCATATAAGGAGTTGTGTATTCCCACAGCAAATTATGGATGATTTCTGTTAAAGCTCGGGTCAGTAATTTGCTACTCTAAGGGGTTTAGTTACACTTTAAAATACAATAAGTCACAATTACATTCACACACGGTTTCCTGTGATCTACATTTAATCGTATACACTCTAACCTGTAAACTAAACCTAATTCTAACTCTATAACCAAGACCCTGACCCTGTCCCCACAAGGACAAATCAAAATGTGTCCTCACAGCCTCACAACTACACACACAAATATCAATAATCCAGTGAGTGTTTTTCCTAATTGCAGGACTCCCGCCATGATCGGCTGCTCCTTCGTGGTGAACCGCGACTACTTCGGGGAACTGGGCCTGCTCGACTCTGGCATGGACGTCTACGGCGGGGAGAACATCGAACTAGGCATCAGGGTTTGTGTGTCACCCACTTTCCCTTTCGCCGCCGCTCACCCTTTTTTTTACCTCTGCAGGTTTTTAAAGTGGAGCAGCGGCCACCGTAGAGCGACACCGCTGATAAATGAGGCCCCATTAAGAGTTGTGGAGCACTGTGTGTGTGTGTGTGTGTGTGTGTGTGTGTGTGTGTGTGTTTTCTTGTACTTGCAGCATACTGAGGACCAGTGAGGGTTTTTAACCAACAAAGTGAGGTCATTTTTACAGAGTGAGGACATTTTGGCCGGTCCTCACTTTGTTTTAATTGAAATCACTTCCTTAGGTTGCTATAACATGCTATACTCAATTTGTCAAAAAAAAAAAGAAATCACATTTTGGACGACATAGTATAGTCTGACGGTTTTGTCACATTTTGGACCAAAATTTTTGGTCATATTTTTTTTTTCAAATTCTGGACGACATAGTAATGTATGACGGTTTTGTCAAATTTTGGACCAAATATTTTTGGTCAATTTTTTTTTTAAATTTTGCTCGACATAGTATAGTTTGACGTTTTTGTCAAATTTTGGACTAAAAATTTTTGGTCAAATTTTTTTTTCAAAATTTGGATGACAGTATAGTATGACTTTTTTGTCAAATTTTGGACGACATAGTATAGTATGACGTTTTTGTCACATTTTGGACCAAAAATTGTTGGTCAAATTTTTTTTTAAATTTTGGTCGACATAGTATAGTATGACGTTTTTGTCACATTTTGGACCAAAATTTTGGGTCAAATTTTTTTTTCAAATTTTGGACGACATAGTTAACCAAAATTTTACAAAACCGTCATACTATACTAGGTCCGCCAAAATTTGAAAAAAAAAAAGTTGACCAAAAATTTTTGGTCAGATTTTTTTCAAATTTTGGTCGACATGGGGAAATGGTGGTCCTCACTTTGTCAGCACTTTTACCCTGTCCTCGGTATGCAGCAAGTACAAGAATGTGTGTGTGTGTGCGTGCGTGTGTGTGTGTGGCTCACAGCAGGGGCAGTGGAGATAAATAGGTCACAGAGAGGGAAGTGAATGTACACTCAGAGAGGAGAGTTTGTAGTTGGTTACTTCAGCTAAGACTTGCTATGCGACTATTTATTATTGTTAGATAGACTTTGAAGAAGTGTAATTTATTTTCTCTGTAAAAACTTTACTCTTGGTTTTATTCACCTGATATCTCTGGATTGGTCAAATATAAATCTCCAGTACGCTGAGAAGACGTCGTTCCAACATTCTCATACGGTATTTACGATATCATAGTACATTAGGGCTGAAACAATTACTGGATTATTAGAATATTAATCAATTACCATATAAATCAAATCTATTTTTGATAATCGATTCATCAGTTTGAAGCTTTTTTCATGATTAAAACAAGATTTCTGATCGTTTTAGCTTCTTAAATTTTCTTTGTTTGTTTGCTCCATAAAACAACATTAAAACTGAATCACTTTGGTTTGTGGACAAAAACACACGTCAGTTTCAGCTCTATAGTACATACAGTACTTACTGCATGCCCTATGACACGTGTCAAACTCGAGGCCCGGGGGCCAGATGTGGCCCGTCACGTTATTATATGTGGCCCACGAGTGGTTAATTGGTCTAAAAAATCTGCGTTAAAATAGGTCTATGCTGCTTTAAGGCGTGCGTTGACCATAAACTACATTTCCCACAATGCATGGCGATTGCGTTACCCGCAAAGTGACGGCACCGCCACTAGATCGCAGTGTATCACTGCATATGCATCATGCGACGAGTGAAATTGAATAAGTAATAAATACAGAAAGTTATTTAGCAATATTTTACGGAGTAGTTACCATTATTTTACATTATATATGGTTACATTTATTCTGTATGACAGTTACATCTGGCCCTTTGAGGGTAACCATGATGCTGATGTGACCCTCAGTGAAAGTGAGTTTGACACCCCTGCTCTATGATGACAATATTATCACGATATAAAGGACACTATTATCTGTCAAAGTGCAGAGAGTGAATTACATTAATTTCACTGCTGTCCACCGTTATCCTCCCGTCTTTATCCAGTAATTTCCATTCGTGTTATTGTGGTAAATGCAGTCATGAAGTAGTCGAGAGTCGAATTGGCAAAGACTGAGAATCTGTTTTGAACGCCCTATTTTTTAAAAATATAAAATATCTCTTTGCTGCACTTGTTTGAATAATTGTGTCTCGAGGGAGAGGCACTAGGTTTGAGTGTGAAGGAGACGAGACTATGTGAATCCTCCAGAGTGTTTCCCCTGCTGTATTCTCTCATGGGGAAGACTTTTGGATATTTTTCTGAAAATTTGACAAGAGGCTGGGAGAGAAAAGTTCCCTTAAAAAAAGTCAGGAGGAACATTTTGCTCACATAAGAGACCTCATTTTAAAAGATCTGTGGAACAAGATAGTGGCCAGAACACCATCAATGGTGATTAAACGCATGTTTAGTTTGGACATTTGTGAAAAAATAAGCATGAATGTAGCTTTAAAGCGGAACTAGACCGGAAGTTCCTATTATCGCTGTTTTTTAGTGTGTATCTGCGTCATTACCTTGTTTATGAAGCCCTGAAGGTTCTAAACAAACAGTTCAGTCACTGCTGAGAATGCTGTGTTTTATTGTAATCTCGGGCTCAGCGAGATCTCTGAAAAAACCCGGTCCGGTTACGTAAACAGCGGTTCTCCTGAACAGCAGATCCTCCAGCTCCGGGCACTAGTCCGGGCACATCCGGTTGCGTACATTGAACCGCAGAAGAAGAATAACGTCCGTTGTGGAGGTGTTTCACGAGCGACAGTGTCTTCTGACTCTGGGTCTGACTCCGGGTCAAAGGTCGTCAAAGGGACTGCGGCGGGGAGTCGTGAAGAAGCTATTTTTAAACACTGTTAAAACAATGTTTTGATAATGAGGAGCAGTGTATCCGCGGTTCCAGAGGGGGGCGCTGCGCTTCTGAGAACGGATGTGCTGGATAGTACTGGCCAATCACAAGACTCTGTCTCCTGGGGGTGAAAGTTCACTCTGAAACATCGCGGCTGAAAAACACCGTCAGAAAAGAGGATTTCTATCGGCTAGTTCACAGCAACTAGGAGGTTTTTGACCATAAAAACAAGTTAATATATGCAAGTAGACCTCCATAACTAACATTTATGTGCAACAGGACCACTCTATGTGACTTTAATGTCGTTTTTCTCTCACGTCCCTGCAGGCGTGGCTGTGTGGAGGCAGCATGGAGGTGCTGCCGTGTTCCAGAGTGGCTCACATCGCACGCATGAAAAAACCGTACCACAGCAACATCGCGTTCCACACGCGACGCAACGCTCTGCGCGTGGCTGAGGTCTGGATGGACGAGTACAAATCTAATGTGTACCTGGCCTGGAACATACCAATGGAGGTGAGGGACAACAATGTTTGTTAACCTAGAAATGTATTAAATAGTTCAATCGCAGTATTAAATGTTAATTGTTAAATCTTATGCTAAATATAAATGCTAAATCTAAACGTTAAAGGCACCATATGTAATAATGTGGCCAAAAACGGTTACTACACTCAAATTCAAAATACAGAAGTCTTTTAGGTTTCGTTTTCCCCCGCCATCGTAGCTCAGCCGTAACTGGCAACCCGTGGTTGCTCAGCAACTGAGACTCTACTGACTGATAAACATGATTTGCAGTCTGCAAAATATTTTTTTTAACGCGACTATTTTGGCTGTACTGCTGTTGTTGGTGATATTCCACATCATTCCAGAATCTCTGTGACATATTAGGAGGAGTTTTACCTTTTAAATATAAATCTTTTGGGTGAACTAAACTAAATATTTGTCTAATTTCAAAATAAAAGCTTGAGGAGGTTAGGCTGTGTTTGTAGAATCATATAACAAATTAAAACCACCTTAGCGGGGGAAATAAACACTTGAACGTGCATTATCGTGATAATAACTACCTAAAATAACAAAAAAACAATCTAACATTTAGATTTAATATTCATATAAATGCGATGCGATGTCTTGTGTCGACGCAGAACCACGGCATTGATTACGGGGACATCTCTCAACGCGTCGCCCTGAGGAAGAGTCTGCAGTGCAAGAGCTTCGAGTGGTACCTGGATAACGTTTACCCAGAGATGAGGAGGTACAACAACACGCTGTTCTACGGCGAGGTGAGTCGGCACAGAAAACACTGGAAACTAACGAACAGTGAGGGAGGTTTATGAAACAGGTTTAAACCCTGTAACATAAAAAGCTTCTGAGTGAGTATCTCTAACCTGTATTCGAATGCAGATCTGTATCTTTGAAGATTCATAATTCCTGCACGAATAACTGGAGCAGAAATAATCGTATGTATGGATTTAACTTGGCAGGCTTTTGTTGGGGGAAGATTCAGGACGATTCAAGTCCTTTAGCTGTTCTGCTTCCACCTTCACAGTCCTTTCACACTGGGAACAGGATCTGGTTCCGGTTCTGGTTCACAAACCTGATTTGATTGATTTTCCAACTGAACAACTTTTCAGTTTCCAAACGAAACCAAAAACAAATAGTTGGTTTGCCAACTGTGACATCATCAGTGGGTGTGTCCTATTCGGGCTTGTGAAGACAAACAGGAAGTATGGAGAAGAAGAGCCTGTTGTCACTGATTTGCACAAAGTCACATTGCCCATGTGTCCGCCATTTTGGGAAGCTACGTACGGCAACTCCACTTGGAAAAATGTCACAAAAATTGCTGCGCAATTTGCACTGGACATGCGTGGAGGAGGTCGGCCATCTTGGATAGCTTTTCTTTTCCCTGCAATAATCTTTATTTACATTTCCATATATCGTTAGCTTAATAGCATAGTTGCCTAAGTCATATTTCAACGTTTTCGGAAAACAAGAAAAAACACATTTTTTAGCAAGCACATTGGTAAAGTTAGGCAGATATCACGATTACCAAAAAAATTACTTCAGGGTTGACTAGCAATCATGCTATTAGGCTATATGCAAACTACCATATTTTGCGGCTACGTTCGGCTAACTCCAGCTGCCGATTAGCATTTGTCACACCTTCGAGGAAGGATGAAGGTCTTTTGTTTGTATGATATGGAAATGTAAATAAAGTTCATTCATTGGAGGGACAAGCTGCCCAAGACAGCAAAGTAATGTCTTTCTGACATTTGTCCAAGTGGAGCTGCCGTAGCTACCTTCCCAAGATGGTGGACCCTTCTGCACATTTGCAATGCAAATCACGTAGTGACACTGATGTTTACTTCTGCCAGAGTAAAGCCCAATTTATACTTCTGCGTAAAGTGCTCTGCGTAGGCTACGTAGAGACTCTGCGTCGACGCAGAGCCTGTCGAAGAGCCTCTGCGTCGTCTCCGGGTGCACAAAATATTTTTTAAGTGTCCGTCACTCCGTCAAGGGACAACGGAGACGGCAAGAGCTACGATTGGTCCTCAGGACATGCTGAGCGAAGCTGCTCTGTGCCGGCTCTCAGTGCGCTCCGGGCGTCCTGACAGAGGCGGAGCTGATCACCGCCGATAACGCCGCTGCCAAACTATAAATACGTCACATCTTAACACACACAGCACATGTTTAGACCCTAAATGGCCAATTTCTCGCCTCAAATTATCTTAAAACTGCGTTCCGTCACACAGAAAAGTGAGAAACGGCCACTGTTTCAACAACAACAGTCTTTCGCTCTCTTTCTCTCTCGGACGCCATTGCTCACTGTAGCCAGAAGCACAACAACCTTGCGCAGCGACCCCTACTGATCGGGCGGGAAATTGCAGCGCGTGTCCGTCACCACGACGCAGAAGTATAAATGCTCGAGGCGTCGGATAACGGATAACGCATACGCAGTCGGAGAAGTATAATGTGGCCTTTACACGGAATTTTACGGAAAATTATTTTAAAAACTGATGTGAACGCAGTCTGGTTCGCCTGAAAGCACCGAGGTTCTGAGACTCTAGAACAGAACCAGAACTGTGAAGAACAAACCACTGCTACACATGACAAACACAATGAGAGTCGTGTTGTTTGAAAATAGTCCATGAAATTAGTCAACTATGTTGATGAATACTTTTGGTTTGTGGACTTTTTGAGACATTTTATGGACCAAACAAAAGCGTCGTTTTCTTTCTGAAAACACTCGTTTGTTGCAGCCCTCGTCTTAACCTCGTTTGATTTCAGATTCGTAACTCGAAGGCGAGCCATCTCTGTATGGACCAGGGCATGAAGGAGAACCACACGGCCACCCTCCACCCGTGTCACGGCTGGGGCCCTCAGGTACGGACACAGACGCCGTCTCCCTGACGGTGTTTTTCCTTCTTCTTTAAAAAGACACAAACAACTCATTACTCTGTTTTTAAAGCTGTGGCCTGACTCACAGCTGGGTTCCTCTCACAGGCTCAGTGGAAAACCCTCTTAGGAGAGAGAGAGAGTGCTGCTGTTTACTGTGAAAATTAGCATGTTGCGCTAAAGCGCTGAGTCAGCTAACGTCAGCTCCTCCACGCCTCAGCCCCTGCAGTGCATTTTCCTTCTCACGCACAGTGATGCATAGATAAACATGAACCTGAATTCTGGTCGCGAGCACCTCGAAATATAGCCGTTCTACAAAAACAGGACAATGTTAGCATAGCTACAAAGTGTCTACTACCTACCCGTCTTCTGTTTATAGCAAGAAAGAAATGGCTGCACATTATTAGATGTGCAAAAAGAACCAGATGGGCTGAAAAACAGACGCCTGAATTTGTTCATTTCAGGGTTTTTAACAAAGCTCGGGCTGTTGGCGCATGTTCTGAATCGCCGAATTACGCCGTCTGTCGTTTCTCCTGCAGTTGGGACGTTACACCAGAGAGGGTCAGCTGTTCCTCGGCCCTCTGGGCAGCACCGGCGAGGACACTCGCTGCGTGGTGGACGACCAGGTCAGCAGCTTCCCTCAGCTCCTCAACTGTGACAAGATCGCCAACGTGAAGCAGAAGACGTGGCATTTCTCTCAGGTGAGAAGAGCGACGAAAGGCCACTGTTTGTGTCGTTTGGTGACGGGGTTGAGAATTAAAGATTTGTGGCGTGGAAGAATCTTGCGCACATATTAAATAATCCTACCAAATGTGGTGTCCTTAAAGGGGACATGTTATGCAAAAGCAACTTTTTAATCATTTGAATACTTCTGTGATCCGCCTCAGTCTACGTACTGGAGATAAAACACGCGATGTTGACTTCCGCGCTCATCGATACGTCACAACGACACATTCCTGGAATTGATCCGCTTTGTCACCAAAAAACACGAAAGTGCAGACGAGGTCAATAATATCGGGAAGAGCGGAAGTCTGCGAAGTGTTCTATTCTTGGCTGCACAGTGCAGCGCAGAGTTCTACACAAACGTCCATCCTCGGAGGATTTACATGTTATATATGACAGCACTGTGCCGGCAAATGATGGCTTTTCCAAATGCTAACTTCTGTTAGCTGCTGGAGCCTCAGTGACGTAGTTTCCTGAGTCTCATTTGCATTTAAAGAGACAGGCGCTCAAAAGCGAGCGTTCTGAGCAGGTCACAGACATGTTCATTAGGACACCAGGGAACTAGGTTCACTTGGAGAAATGTGGTATAATATGAGTCCTTTAAGTATTATTTTCTTATGTTCTGTTGTCAGATTTTCATCTCAGACCTTGAAGGAGAATTTACATTTAACCCTAAACTTAATATGCTTTTTTTAAATCACTCCAGTATAGATTGTATGTTGTGAAATACTTCTGTAAGGTTGCCAGGTTCTCAGCAAAGACTCATAACATTGACTCCAGTCTGTTATTGGTAATAAAAATAAAGAAAACACATTTAGGAGACATTTCCTGGACACAGCTCTAAAATAAATAGGGCAGAGGATGAAAATGTATGTTTTTAATGCTGTTTATATTTTCTCTCCTAAAGCAATAGCTCTTATAGACGTCTTTTATAACCACAACGTTATTTCTCCTCCTAATTCAGAGTGAATCGATTATCAGTCGAGCGAGCGGCCGCTGTCTGGAGGTGGTGCCGGCTAACGTGTACTTTGGCTTCCTGCTGGTGCTGCAGCCGTGCTCCGGACAGAGATGGACCATAAAGAACAGCATGAAGCAGTAAATCGAGTGGAAAAAATATCAAATGGGACCAAAAAAAACGAGGGCCGGAGTCTGTGCTGCCTGACGTCAGCTTTGGCTGAGCCCGCGACAGACAGACGGACGGACGGACGAGGCAGGAGACGGACGCTCCTGCTCTTTCTCCAGAGATGAAGGAGATGGAGGAGATTTGAAGTGTGAACATCTCAGCGATTTAACTTTGTTTTTTCCTACAAACTGGATTATTTAAGATAATGCAACATTTGCATGGGAAACCTTCTTCTTCTCTCTTTTCATGTGACAAACTTTAAAAAAAAGAAAATGTGCCGTTGCCATAAAATGCTCTATGTGCCACTTCTGTACTACGTCGTTCAAGGTCATCGTCGACGTCTGATCGTTTCATCCTGTAGTTTTATTATCGTCTCGGACGTAAAAAAGAAAAGTATAATATGCACTGGCCATAACTCATAATGCTAGTTTTTGAAACTGATTAAGAAAATAAGAGTTCACACCCCCCCCCTAAAAAAAAATCTATTTATATTTTTTTCTTATGAAAATAACCCTGTAAATAATTATAATTTGAACAAAAAAAGGCCCTTCTTTTTCTAGTCGATGTAAATCATCTCAAATCACATCGAGGGCCGAGTCATGGACGTGTTTTTCTCGTCTTATTTTATTTATTTTTTTTACTTAAAGGGGGATTCTGTAGCACCAACACACACACACATTACTACGTCCTGTAGCATGATTGTACGTACTGTATGCACACGAGGACAGAGGCGGAGTCGGGGAGGACGGATTTACACGACGAGTGACATGACGACAAACTGCAGACGGCCAAAACTAGAACTAAAGCACTTTGTCTGTGAGTGGATCACTGGATCAGGGAGGGAGGGAGGGAAAGCTGGAGGATAATAATAATAATAATAATAATAATAATAAATGTATTGATAACGTATGATGTCATTTGATTAGTTTAAGAATATCAGTTTTTTTTTTTTTTTGGCTCCTGAGATTGTCTTCCAATAAACAACTGGTTTCCTGGTTTTTGCATGGTTACCGTTTCTGTGAATAGATTGTGTTTGTTTTTAATGCTCTTTACGATCGAGGTCTTTCAGATTCTCGTCCTACAGGAGACTGAAAAAAACTGAATCCCAGTTCAGCTCGTGAATAATTGATCCTCGCCTTTTATGAAAGACGTGTACGCTAAAAGTATCACACAGCAGCACAGCCCGTGGCAGCCCGACGTTAAAAATACGATGCTATAAATGTGAAGCTATGGATTTGGTTGTTGCAGCAGCAGCAGCAGCAGCCGAGTGTGTCCTCTGCAAACTCTCTGTCCTTGAGGCAGACGCTCGACTCCTGCTGTTTTCCTCTCACCACGCTGCTCAGGATGAGGAGGAGGAGGACGAGGAGGGAGGCATCGGCGAAAATGCTTAAGATGTAAATGAAATCGGGAGGAGGGAGGAGGGCGAGGAGGAGGAGGAGGAGGAGGAGGAGGAGGAGGAGGAGGAGCCTGCTGTGGGAGCACAAGGGCCTGTTTTTAGCAGGAGAGTCAGAGATGGTGGTGTGACTCTGGAGGACAGAGGCTGCATGTTAACACTCACTGATGCTGATGCTGCTGGAGCCAGAGAATAGGATTAATATTAAGGCTGCAGCTAACGATTACATACATAATCCGTTAATCTGTTGATTAGTGTTTGTCAAATCTGGAAAATGATGATCTCAAATGTCTTTGTTTTTGTCCACAAACCAAAATTATTCAGTTTTGATGATTTCTTTTGTTATATAGAGCAAAGAAACTAGAAAATATTAACACTTTAAGAAGCTGGAAAATGCCAAAACATACACACACACTCAAACTGGTTAATCAATCAATCGATCAATAAATAGTGTCAGCCCTAATTAATATATAGTTTAAGTCTGGAAATGACACCATGAAGAGTCAAAGGGTTCAGTACATGGTGGATCATTTAGGGACAGAAAATAGCTTTTAACACTAAATATAAAAGGTACTTTTACTTAAAGGGACACTGTGTAGTATTTATGGGTTTATATGACCCAAAATCCACTCTTTTATACATATTATGTGCTCCTGCATTGTCTAGTCGCTGTATAATAGTTTTTGTTTCATTTTCGTAGTGTTTCAAAAAGTCATGTAAAATAACATGGTCGCGGGCCGCGGTTGCATAGCCACTGTTAGCAGAGAGACGCCATGTTTCTACAGGAGCCTGTAAGGACAAACGCGAGAGAACAAATCAAGCGTCTCTTTACTTGTAGCTGAAGTCCCGCCTCCTCTCTCTCCGCTTCGTCTGCTACGGCCGCGGTAGCTCCGCCCTCTCCCTCGCCTCACGAACCTCATCTGCTGACACGGAGAAAGACGACGAGGACGACATTTGACCTGCTGAGGATACCGTAGCGCTCAGGGAAGGGAGGGGGTGAGCAGAGCAGCAGGTCTTTGTTCTAAATTTCAGCCTCTCCTCTAGATGGCACTATAAACTACTTACTTCACCTTTAAAGGTGCATTATGTAATAAATCATAAAATCCTCCTAATATGTCACAGAGACTCAGGAATAATGTTCATATAACAAACTGAACTCACCAACAACAACAGTACAGACAAAATATTTGCATTAAAAAAAATATTTTGCAGACTGCAAATCATGTTTTGGCATGTGGCGCCACCTACTGCCGTCTACCAATCATTGCCATCAGTAGTTGCAGAGAAAACACGGGTTGCCAATATTATGTCTGAGCTACAATGGCGGAGACATTGGTTTTTTGAATTTGAGTGTAGTAACTGTTTTTGTCCACATTCTCACATTATGGCGCCTTTAATCACAAATTATACTCAGTTTAAAATTACTGGAACTATTTGGATTTGATTTGATTTGATGTTCATTTCTTACAGTGAACCGTTTAAAAATCCCATCAAACTGTTTCTTTAAAAGTGCCTTAACTGTTGTCATGTGATCATTTGCATCCATGTTTGATTACCTGCAGGTCAGAGAGTGAGAGTCTGTCGCTGCTGTTGTTTTTGTCTGAGGACGAGTTCACATCATCTGTAAAGAACAACAACGCAGAGATGATTATTATTAAACATAATCTGGACTTTAATATAATATATAATCATATCATATTGTAATATTGAGCTCTAATTTACCTTACAAGAAGAAACATTGCGTCTAAATGTTGTTATTCTACTGTAGACGTTGTTTTTGTATTTGTATGTTAATATTAAATATATGCATTTTAGTTTTCCTGGTCAGAGCCTAATGCTGCCCTCTTGTGGTGATAACGTGGCTGCAGGCAGATTAAAACAGAGTTGATATTAAAGCTGAATGAAATCTCCACATCTAGACCCTGAAGACATGAAGCAGCTCACAGAATATGTTCTGTGTTACGTTACCTTGACGACGCTGGAATATGACGCTTCATTTGTCACATTTGGGATTTTTTTTTTTATCTTAAATCTGCAGAAATGACAGTAGAGTTCACTCACTCTAACAAACCAAAGGCCTTTAAAATCTGTGAAGGTGGAACTGACGTCACTACAATGAGACAAGTCTGCAGACTATTGTCCAAGGACATGTCTCACTGTCTGTCTGTCTGTCTGTCTCACTGTCTCTCTGTCTGTCTGTCTCCCTGTCTGTCTGTCTGTCTCACTGTCTGTCTGTCTGTCTGTCTGTCTGTCTGTCTGTCTCACTGTCTGTCTGTCTGTCTCACTGTCTGTCTGTCTCACTGTCTGTCTGTCTGTCTGTCTGTCTCACTGTCTCACTGTCTGTCTCACTGTCTGTCTGTCTCTCTGTCTCACTGTCTGTCTGTCTGTCTCTGTCTCACTGTCTCTATGTCTCACTGTCTGTCTGTCTGTCTGTCTCACTGTTTCACTGTCTCTCTGTCTGTCTCCCTGTCTCTCTGTCTGTTTCTCTGTCTCACTGTCTCTCTGTCTGTCTGTCTCCCTGTCTGTCTGTCTGTCTCCCTGTCTCACTCTCTGTCTGTCTCCCCGTCTGTCTCTCTGTCTGTCTCACTCTCTCTGTCTCACTGAAAGACCAAAGTCACATCACATTGTCTCTCTGTCTGTCTCACTGTCTCTCTGTCTGTCTCTCTCTCTGTCTGTCTCTCTGTCTTCTCACTGTCTCCCTGTCTCTCTGTCTCCCTGTCTCACTGACAGACCAAAGTCACATCACATTGTCTCATGACCTCCAGCTGCATCTCGCGCCTCATTGATTGACCAACATTTCCTTCCACACGAGGACTTTTATTTATCAAAGTTATGATTGTGTTCATCTTTAATGTGGTCGTAAAAACGTAAAACAACAACGTTCTTGGACCTTGAGGAGTAAAAGTAAAAAGACATATACAGCCATCAAAGGCAACACTTCAACTTAAAGTCAAAGTGTGGAGACGCTTTCATTACATGAGTCAACGCACACTTGTTTGAAGTAATACGTCATTTTTAATCACTTAATGTTAGTTTTTTATATGAAATTCATACTTTTTTGGAAAGAAAACAGTGCTGTTAAACAGGAGGAAAACATTTATGTTGAGATTATCCAAGAAGACACAGATAAAAATGTACATAAAATAACTTACCAGGAGGTTTTCGACACTTTAAATGCTGCAGTCTGTGCTTCTCACACACACGCGCACGCACGCACGCACACACACACACACTCACACACCTGACACTCATTCCCTCATTAAACCTCAGTGTGGACACATTTTCCTGTTGATTTAAATCCTGTGTGAATCCTCTTCATCTCTCTGATGATCCCAGGATAAGAGTCGAGCTCCTGTGGTGTTTAGGTTTCAGTGAATCGTCACAATTTTGATGTAAAAAAATACAAAGAAAACACAAAAGAACTCATAATAACATTATTATTTTAAACCAGGAGCCTCAAACACAAACGACCTGCGGAAAAGACATTGAAATATCAACATTTCTGATGATATTTGACATCATTTTAAAATTAAAGTGTCTGTTATGATATTGAACTATAAATAATTCACAATATAAACATATCTAATGATGCAAAATGAATGAAAAGTGCAGAAATCACTCATAACTTGATATAAAGGCTGCATTAAATTGAATGATAGGCTGCATGTGGCGAGTTTGAGACCTTTGTTTTAAATCCCTTGAAGTGTTTGTACACAAATAAAGACATGTATATGTAATCCAAATGCAATAGCGCCCCCTGTTGGTGGCAATTTAAAGAGTGAATACAAACACACAACCATCTGTTTGCAATTCTCAATATTTCAGAAGTTTCCTCACTGAAGAGATATTGTTTAACAACAAACTTGTTTTTCTTTTAACCTGATAACCTTTTATTGTGGTAGGTGGGTTAGGCTACATATTTGAGGGATTATTAATAAATCAGATAAAGACGTCACTTCCCTTCACACATTTAAACATAGCAAACAAATGTGAATTTCAGTGAAAATAAAACTGAAACAATTAAAAAAAAGGAAATAACACTTTATTGCATCAATGCTTATTATACTTTACAGATTTCCATATTTACAATTATAATTATTATGCCTCTAATAAATAGTACAACTCAAAGTCTCTGTGTCTAGTCTACACGTTTAAATATTGCACATGCAAAGTAAGTGTAGTATGTGCTTGTCTAATAGATATAAGCTTATTAGCTTTGTACAAAGTTCTATAACAAACAAAAACCCAACAGCTGTGACGCTGAAGAGACACTGTGCGCTTCCCCTTCAAAATAAAGGTTCATTGTCCTGCAGGTTTGATCACGCTGCGCCTGCAACTCAAGAAAAACACACACATTCTTCTTTTTAGAAAAAACAACAAAGTTCTTCTCAAAGAACAAAAACAAAGATAAACTTTTTGTGAGTGCGGTGGAAAAATTCCACCAACGAGACCAACAATCATAAAGCACTGCTTTAAAAAACTAAAGTAAACCAGTGTTTCCTTAAAAGATTATTTTTGCACAAATTGCTTTTTAATCCGTCGCCAAAATGTGACTTTGAGTGAAACCTTTGACAGGTTTTTTCTTCTTCTTATCCTATAAATATGATTAAATACGTGTCCGTGTACGTAAGTGACGGACAAAACATTTGACATTTGACAGAAAACGACTTCCAGACATTGTGAATGTAACGCTGTGAATGTTCTGCCACACACACACACACACACACAAACACACACACGCTGTCATGGTGCCAAGGGCATGGGACAATGTCATCTCTCTGCACCTCTAGATGGCGCTGTTGCACAGTCCTTCAGTTCCTCCTTGTCCTTCTGAGCTTCAGTGCACAAACAAGAACAGGACTCAGATCCAAGACATGACAGAAACAAAATGCCCGTTTGATCTTGTGTGGGAACAGAAAGAGGAGGAGGAGCAGGAGGAGGAGGAGGAAGAGGAGGAGGAGGAGGAGGAGGAGGAGGGAAAAAAAGTGTTCTTTGTCGTATCGTCTTATCGTTCATCACCTCTGTGTAGTTCTATGGCTTTGGCAAAGAGAGGGTTGAGAGGAAGCAGAAAAGAGGAACTCTGGGAACTGCCTGCACCTGCCTGTCATGTGCTTGCTCCACCTCCTCATCCTCCTCCTCCTCCTCCTCCTCATCCTCCTCCTCTGCACCTCTGAACCCGAGTGAGCAGAGAGCACCAACATCATCATCATCATCATCATCATCATGCACACACACACACACACAGAGACACCGAACACTGAGGACACACACACAGAGGAGACACTGGGGTTTTACAGTATTTACACAAGACGCATGCACTTGTTTTCCAAAAATCCACGAGAGTCAGTGCAGGAGTTCAGAGCTGACCCGTGTGACCTTTGACCTCTGATCCAGTGCCGCGTGAAGAACGTCTGCACGCCTTCAAACATCCGAACAGAACTATTTAGACTTTTTGATTTCTTTCGCACAACAGGACATAAGTAAAGTAAACTAATATAAAGGCTATTTATGTCTCTAATCCCATCATTTCTTTATGATATATCAGCCATTATAACTCTACGTTCACTTTTATAAAAGAGAACGTTTTTGGCTTTTTCCCCCGCTGCTCTGAGGTAAAAAGGGATGAAGATTATAATTAAAAAAAGAGATGATGAACACACGGGGGAAAACTGCATTTAAAACAAATCATAATAAATTATAAAGATAAACAAATGTAAAAAAGACCCAAGTTTTTCCCATAACACTATGTTATAATTTGTTAACTTTATTTATGGTGATTTAAAGGGAGGAAAAAAAACACCCTGAGACACGTATTCACGGTTTAATATCCTCTGCTTATTTTCAGTTAAAAGAGAATTTTACATTAGAATCAATTGATTTTTTGAAATGATGTTAGATCAGGTTTAAGAAAAGTGGAAATCTTCCTTCTCCACTTCCACCAGAACTATACGAGACAGTAACGTTAAATTAAAGAGGATATTTAACAGTGACAGCATCAGAGAGTGGATTACCAATCTTTAATTAAACACCGTAACACCATGTCTTTACCACGTTGTGGGGACCCCACAAGGAAAAATGTCCCCGCAAAAAAGGTGTTTTGCCAGGGGGTGGTCCACACAAGCATAGCAAGACAAGAGCACGCACACACACACACACACACACAGACACACAAACGCACACACACATCTACATGTCTTTACCACATTGTGGGGACCACGTTCAGGACCGGGCAAAATGTCCCCACAAGGAAAAATGCCCCCACAAAAAAGGTGTTTTACCAGGGGGTGGTCCACACAAGCATAGAAAGACAAGAGCATGAGCATGCGCATGCACGCACACACACACACACACAAAAAAAATACACACACACACACGTCTTTATCACATTGTGTGGACCACGTTCAGGACGGGGCATAATGTCCCCACAAGGAAAAATGTCCCCACAAAAAAGGTGTTTTACCAAGGAGTGGTCAACACAAACATAGAAAGACAAGAACACACGCGCACGCACACACACGCGCATGCACGCACACACACACACAAACATACACACACACACACGTCTTTATCACATTGTGGGGACCACGTTCAGGACTGGGCATAATGTCCCCACAAGGAAAAATGCCCCACACAAAAAAGGTGTTTTACCAGGGGGCAGTCCACACAAACATAGTAAGAGAAGAGCACACACACACACACACACACACATTCACGCACACACACATCTACATGTCTTTACCACATTGTGGGGACCACGTTCGGGACCGGGCAAAATGTCCCCACAAGGAAAAATGTCCCCACAAAAAAGGTGTTTTACCAGAGAGTGGTCCACACAAACATAGAAAGACAAGAACACACACACACACATGCACGCACACACACATCTACATGTCTTTACCACATTGTGGGGACCACGTTCGGGACCGGGCATAATGTCCCCACAAGGAAAAATGTCCCCACAAAAAAGGTGTTTTACCAGGGGGTGGTCCACACAAGCATAACAAGACAAGAGCACGCGCACGCACACAAACACACACAAACATACACACACACACGTCTTTATCACATTGTGGGGACCACGTTCAGGACTGGGCATAATGTCCCCACAAGGAAAAATGTCCCCACGAAAAAAGGTGTTTTACCAGAGAGTGGTCCACACAAACATAGAAAGACAAGAACACACACACACACACGCACGCGCACACACACATCTACGTGTCTTTACCACATTGTGGGGACCACGTTCGGAACCACACACACACACACACACACACACACACACACACACACACACACACACACACACACACACACACACACACACACACACACACACACACACACACACACACACACACACACACACAGCAGGATGTTGAAAACAGAACGTTGAGTGAGCTGAAGTATATCAGTATATCTCAGCACTGCAGAAGCTCCAGGAGCTTCGTCCTCGATGCTCACAGATCCTTCTGCTCGAGCGGCGGCTGAGCTCGGCCGTCATCTTTCCAGAGACGATCTAACGAGAGGGCGACTGTTCCCTGGATCGCTGCCGCAGCTCGCCGCTGCCTCCTGGTGGCTGACGGACGTGTCGGAACAGCAGGCGGCTCTGAACGACTGCACTCTTTCTTTTTATTGCATCAGGGAAACGGAGACGACAGAGTTATTACGTGTGATGTCAGCCCTTGAGAGTCCCTGTCAGAGTAAAGTGGGAGGAGTCCTGCACGACTCCTCGTGCTGGCTTCACAGTTTCATTGGACGTCAGGTGGCGGCGGTGAAAAAGAACTGAAGTATTTTATTTTGAAATGGGCAGTTTTTGTTGATGATTTTGTTCCTTATTCCTGGGGTCGTGACCTCACCCTCTGGCATGCACATGCAGGCCGCCTCCCACCCCTCCCTCCCCCCCTCCCAGCACAGTGAGCACGGCTACTCCATGCCGTTCCGCAGCATCTGATTGGCTGCGATGAGCATGACGCTGATGATGAAGGCCATGGCGAAGGCGCAGATGAGGCTCTTCCTCACACACGTCTGACGGTTCGGCTTTGACGGGTGAACTGGAAAAGGGAAAATAAGGGAGACGGTAAATAAAAGATGAAAAAAAAGCTCCTCCCTCTTTCAATTCATCTTTTTTCTTGCACCCAAAGACAAACATAATGAAGACAAAAAGCACATATTCACTGTGTATTATGAGTATTTACTACTGTGGTTCATTTTTCAGCTTCTAACCCTTAGGAAAGAATTATACCAGTCAATAAAAAACTGCACCGAGAGAACTACAAATAATGAAAGTTTCATTCTGATGATTAATCACGACCTAAAACTTCTGCACAATAATAATAATAACAACTCTTAATATTAGCTTTTTTTTCCTCTACACTGTACTGTGAAATTCTGCTTTGTTCCAGAGCAGAAGTTCATAAATGGACGTGTAATCTCACATCAGTGTTGCCGGGCAGAATTATTCACAGTTCTGCTCTGAATCCCAGCTGAAAAACCACCACCAGTGGGATTCTGGGAAGTGACCGGCGGAGAGGGAAGGACTTTAGGGGAGCGTCACAAATCACAGGAGCAGAATCTTTTTAAGTGTAAATGTGATATTAAATAATACAAGAGATAATTTGACAGTGAGCTGACTTTCTTCTCGAAAACAAAAAGTATCT
Source organism: Microchirus variegatus (assembly GCF_963457635.1). Taxonomy (NCBI): domain Eukaryota; kingdom Metazoa; phylum Chordata; class Actinopteri; order Pleuronectiformes; family Soleidae; genus Microchirus; species Microchirus variegatus. The sequence goes on from NC_139804.1 coordinate 37,253,972, forward strand.
CAGAATAACTTGAAATTTACCATCATAATAGCCGGCATCGCCCTGAACAAGAATCCGTTGAAAATATTTGCAAACCTCTTAAGTTATAATTTTAATGAATTTTTTAAATTCAGGAAATGATCCATTTGCTCTGATGCACTTTGACAGTGAGCTGACTTTCTTCTCAAAAACAAAAAGTATCTCGGAATGACTTGAAATTTACCATCATAATAGTCGGCATCGTCCTGAACAAGAATCCGTAGAAAATATTTGCAAACCTCTTAAGTTATAATTTTAATGAATTTTTTAAATTCAGGAAATGATCCATTTGCTCTGATGCACTTTGACAGTGAGCTGACTTTCTTCTCGAAAACTAAAAGTATCTCGTAATGACTTGAAATTTACCATCGTAATAGTCGGCATCGCCCTGAACAAGGATCTGTTGAAAATATTTGCAAACCTCTTAAGGAATAATTTTAATGAATCTTTGAAAATCAGGAAATCATCCATTTGCACTGATGCACTTTGACAGTGAGCTGACTTTCTTCTCGAAAACAAAAAGTATCTCAGAATAACTTGAAATTTACCATCATAATAGCCGGCATCGCCCTGAACAAGAATCCGTTGAAAATATTTGCAAACCTCTTAAGTTATAATTTTAATGAATTTTTTAAATTCAGGAAATGATCCATTTGCTCTGATGCACTTTGACAGTGAGCTGACTTTCTTCTCAAAAACAAAAAGTATCTCGGAATGACTTGAAATTTACCATCATAATAGTCGGCATCGTCCTGAACAAGAATCCGTAGAAAATATTTGCAAACCTCTTAAGTTATAATTTTAATGAATTTTTTAAATTCAGGAAATGATCCATTTGCTCTGATGCACTTTGACAGTGAGCTGACTTTCTTCTCGAAAACAAAAAGTATCTCGTAATGACTTGAAATTTGCCATCATTACAGTCGGCATCGCCCTGAACAGGGATCTGTTGAAAAGATTTGCAAATCTAAGGAATAATTTTAATGAATTTTTGAAATTCAAAAAAAAAAAAAGTATCTCGGAATGACTTGAAATTTACCATCATAATAGTCGGCATCGCCCTGAACAAGAATCCGTTGACAATATTTGCAAACTTCTTAAGGAATAATTTTAGTGATTTTTTGAAATTCAGGAAATTATCCATTTGCCCTGATGCACTTTGACAGTTAGCTGACTTTCTTCTCGAAAACTAAAAGTATCTCGGAATGACTTGAAATTTACCATCATAATAGTCGGCATCGTCCTGAACAAGAATCCGTAGAAAATATTTGCAAACCTATTAAGGAATAATTTTAATGAATTTTTGAAATTCAGGAAATGATCCATTTGCTCTGATGCACTTTGACAGTGAGCTGACTTTCTTCTCGAAAACAAAAAGTAAATCGGAATGACTTGAAATTTACCATCATTACAGTTGGCATTGCCCTGAACAAGGATCTGTTGAAAATATTTGCAAATCTCTTAAGGAATAATTTTAATGAATTTTTGAAATTCAAAAAAAAAAAAAGTATCTCGGAATGACTTTAAATTTACCATCATAATAGTCGGCATCACCCTGAACAAGGATCTGTTGAAAATATTTGCAAACCTCTTAAGGAATAATTTGAGTAAATTTTTGAAATTCAGGAAATTATCCATTTGCCCTGATGCACTTTGACAGTTAGCTGACGTTCTTCTCGAAAACTAAAAGTATCTCGGAATGACTTGAAATTTACCATCATTACAGTCGGCATCGCCCTGAACAAGGATCTGTTGAAAATATTTGCAAATCTCTTAAGGAATAATTTTAATGAATCTTTGAATATCAGGAAATCATCCATTTGCTCTGATGCACTTTGACAGTGAGCTGACTTTCTTCTCGAAAACTAAAAGTATCTCGGAATGACTTGAAATTTACCATCATTACAGTCGGCATCGCCCTGAACAAGGATCTGTTGAAAATATTTGCAAATCTCTTAAGGAATAATTTTAATGAATTTTTGAAATTCAAAAAAACAAAAAGTATCTCGGAATGACTTGAAATTTACCATCATAATAGTCGGCATCACCCTGAACAAGGATCTGTTGAAAATATTTGCAAACCTCTTAAGGAATAATTTTAATGAATCTTTGAATATCAGGAAATCATCCATTTGCCCTGATGCACTTTGACAGTGAGCTGACTTTCTTCTCGAAAACTAAAAGTATCTCGTAATGACTTGAAATTTACCATCATAATAGTCGGCATCACCCTGAACAAGAATCTGTTGAAAATATTTGCAAACCTCTTAAGGAATAATTTTAGTGATTTTTTGAAATTCAGGAAATGATCCATTTTGTCTAATGCACTTTGACAGTGAGCTGACTTTCTTCTCAAAAACAAAAAGTAAATCGGAATGACTTGAAATTTACCATCATTACAGTTGGCATTGCCCTGAACAAGGATCTGTTGAAAATATTTGCAAATCTCTTTAGGAATAATTTTAATGAATTTTTGAAATTCAAAAAAAAAAAAAGTATCTCGGAATGACTTTAAATTTACCATCATAATAGTCGGCATCACCCTGAACAAGGATCTGTTGAAAATATTTGCAAACCTCTTAAGGAATAATTTTAATGAATCTTTGAATATCAGGAAATGATCCATTTGCCCTGATGCACTTTGACAGTGAGCTGACTTTCTTCTCGAAAACTAAAAGTATCTCGGAATGACTTGAAATTTACCATCATAATAGTCGGCATCGTCCTGAACAAGAATCCGTAGAAAATATTTGCAAACCTCTTAAGGAATAATTTTAATGAATTTTTGAAATTCAGGAAATGATCCATTTGCTCTGATGCACTTTGACAGTGAGCTGACTTTCTTCTCGAAAACAAAAAGTAAATCGGAATGACTTGAAATTTACCATCATTACAGTTGGCATTGCCCTGAACAAGGATCTGTTGAAAATATTTGCAAATCTCTTAAGGAATAATTTTAATGAATTTTTGAAATTCAAAAAAAAAAAAAGTATCTCGGAATGACTTTAAATTTACCATCATAATAGTCGGCATCACCCTGAACAAGGATCTGTTGAAAATATTTGCAAACCTCTTAAGGAATAATTTTAATGAATCTTTGAATATCAGGAAATCATCCATTTGCCCTGATGCACTTTGACAGTGAGCTGACTTTCTTCTCGAAAACTAAAAGTATCTCGTAATGACTTGAAATTTACCATCATAATAGTCGGCATCACCCTGAACAAGAATCTGTTGAAAATATTTGCAAACCTCTTAAGGAATAATTTTAGTGATTTTTTGAAATTCAGGAAATGATCCATTTTGTCTAATGCACTTTGACAGTGAGCTGACTTTCTTCTCAAAAACAAAAAGTAAATCGGAATGACTTGAAATTTACCATCATTACAGTTGGCATTGCCCTGAACAAGGATCTGTTGAAAATATTTGCAAATCTCTTTAGGAATAATTTTAATGAATTTTTGAAATTCAAAAAAAAAAAAAGTATCTCGGAATGACTTTAAATTTACCATCATAATAGTCGGCATCACCCTGAACAAGGATCTGTTGAAAATATTTGCAAATCTCTTAAGGAATAATTTTAATGAATCTTTGAATATCAGGAAATGATCCATTTGCTCTGATGCACTTTGACAGTGAGCTGACTTTCTTCTCGAAAACAAAAAGTATCTCGGAATGACTTGAAATTTACCATCATAATAGTCGGCATCACCCTGAACAAGTATCTGTTGAAAATATTTGCAAACCTCTTAAGGAATAATTTTAGTGATTTTTTGAAATTCAGGAAATGATCCATTTGGTCTCATGCACTTTGACAGTGAGCTGACTTTCTTCTCAAAAACAAAAAGTATTTCGGAATGACTTGAAATTTACCATCATAATAGTCGGCATCGTCCTGAACAAGAATCCGTATAAAATATTTGCAAACCTCTTAAGTTATAATTTTAATGAATTTTTGAAATTCAGGAAATGATCCATTTGCTCTGATGCACTTTGACAGTGAGCTGACTTTCTTCTCGAAAACTAAAAGTATCTCGGAATGACTTGAAATTTACCATCATTACAGTCGGCATCGCCCTGAACAAGGATCTGTTGAAGATATTTGCAAATCTCTTAAGGAATAATTTTAATGAATCTTTGAATATCAGGAAATCATCCATTTGCTCTGATGCACTTTGACAGTGAGCTGACTTTCTTCTCGAAAACTAAAAGTATCTCGGAATGACTTGAAATTTACCATCATTACAGTCGGCATCGCCCTGAACAAGGATCTGTTGAAAATATTTGCAAATCTCTTAAGGAATAATTTTAATGAATTTTTGAAATTCAAAAAAACAAAAAGTATCTCGGAATGACTTGAAATTTACCATCATAATAGTCGGCATCACCCTGAACAAGGATCTGTTGAAAATATTTGCAAACCTCTTAAGGAATAATTTTAATGAATCTTTGAATATCAGGAAATCATCCATTTGCCCTGATGCACTTTGACAGTGAGCTGACTTTCTTCTCGAAAACTAAAAGTATCTCGTAATAACTTGAAATTTACCATCATAATAGTCGGCATCACCCTGAACAAGAATCTGTTGAAAATATTTGCAAACCTCTTAAGGAATAATTTTAGTGATTTTTTGAAATTCAGGAAATGATCCATTTTGTCTAATGCACTTTGACAGTGAGCTGACTTTCTTCTCAAAAACAAAAAGTAAATCGGAATGACTTGAAATTTACCATCATTACAGTTGGCATTGCCCTGAACAAGGATCTGTTGAAAATATTTGCAAATCTCTTTAGGAATAATTTTAATGAATTTTTGAAATTCAAAAAAAAAAAAAGTATCTCGGAATGACTTTAAATTTACCATCATAATAGTCGGCATCACCCTGAACAAGGATCTGTTGAAAATATTTGCAAATCTCTTAAGGAATAATTTTAATGAATCTTTGAATATCAGGAAATGATCCATTTGCTCTGATGCACTTGACAGTGAGCTGACTTTCTTCTCGAAAACTAAAAGTATCTCGGAATGACTTGAAATTTACCATCATTACAGTCGGCATCGCCCTGAACAAGGATCTGTTGAAAATATTTGCAAATCTCTTAAGGAATAATTTTAATGAATTTTTGAAATTCAAAAAAACAAAAAGTATCTCGGAATGACTTGAAATTTACCATCATAATAGTCGGCATCGCCCTGAACAAGGATCTGTTGAAAATATTTGCAAACCTCTTAAGGAATAATTTTAGTGATTTTTTGAAATTCAGGAAATGATCCATTTGGTCTAATGCACTTTGACAGTGAGCTGACTTTCTTCTCAAAAACAAAAAGTATCTCGGAATGACTTGAAATTTACCTCCATAATAGTCGGCATCACCCTGAACAAGGATCTGTTGAAAATATTTGCAAACCTCTTAAGGAATAATTTTAATGAATCTTTGAAAATCAGGAAATCATCCATTTGCCCTGATGCACTTTGACAGTGAGCTGACTTTCTTCACGAAAACAAAAAGTATCTCAGAATGACTTGAAATTTACCATCATAATAGTCGGCATCGCCCTGAACAAGAATCCGTTGAAAATATTTGCTAACCTCTTAAGGAATAATTTTTGTGAATTTTTTAAATTCAGGAAATGATCCATTTGCTCTGATGCACTTTGACAGTGAGCTGACTTTCTTCTCGAAAACTAAAAGTATCTCGTAATGACTTGAAATTTACCATCATAATAGTCGGCATCACCCTAAACAAGGATCTGTTGAAAATATTTGCAAACCTCTTAAGGAATAATTTTAGTGATTTTTTGAAATTCAGGAAATGATCCATTTGGTCTAATGCACTTTGACAGTGAGCTGACTTTCTTCTCAAAAACAAAAAGTATTTCGGAATGACTTGAAATTTACCATCATAATAGGCGGCATCGTCCTGAACAAGAATCCGTTGAAAATATTTGCAAACCTCTTAAGTTTTAATTTTAATGAATTTTTGAAATTCAGGAAATGATCCATTTGCTCTGATGCACTTTGACAGTGAGCTGACTTTCTTCTCGAAAACTAAAAGTATCTCGGAATGACTTGAAATTTACCATCATTACAGTCGGCATCGCCCTGAACAAGGATCTGTTGAAAATATTTGCAAATCTCTTAAGGAATAATTTTAATGAATTTTTGAAATTCAAAAAAACAAAAAGTATCTCGGAATGACTTGAAATTTACCATCATAATAGTCGGCATCACCCTGAACAAGGATCTGTTGAAAATATTTGCAAACCTCTTAAGGAATAATTTTAATGAATCTTTGAAAATCAGGAAATCATCCATTTGCCCTGATGTACTTTGACAGTGAGCTGACTTTCTTCTCGAAAACAAAAAGTATCTCAGAATGACTTGAAATTTACCATCATAATAGTCGGCATCGCCCTGAACAAGAATCCGTTGAAAATATTTGCAAACCTCTTAAGGAATAATTTTTTAAATTCAGGAAATGATCCATTTGCTCTGATGCACTTTGACAGTGAGCTGACTTTCTTCTCGAAAACAAAAAGTATCTCGGAATGACTTGAAATTTACCATCATAATAGTCGGCATCACCCTGAACAAGGATCTGTTGAAAATATTTGCAAACCTCTTAAGGAATAATTTTAGTGATTTTTTGAAATTCAGGAAATGATCCATTTGGTCTCATGCACTTTGACAGTGAGCTGACTTTCTTCTCAAAAACAAAAAGTATTTCGGAATGACTTGAAATTTACCATCATAATAGTCGGCATCGTCCTGAACAAGAATCCGTATAAAATATTTGCAAACCTCTTAAGTTATAATTTTAATGAATTTTTGAAATTCAGGAAATGATCCATTTGCTCTGATGCACTTTGACAGTGAGCTGACTTTCTTCTCGAAAACTAAAAGTATCTCGGAATGACTTGAAATTTACCATCATTACAGTCGGCATCGCCCTGAACAAGGATCTGTTGAAAATATTTGCAAATCTCTTAAGGAATAATTTTAATGAATTTTTGAAATTCAAAAAAACAAAAAGTATCTCGGAATGACTTGAAATTTACCATCATAATAGTCGGCATCACCCTGAACAAGGATCTGTTGAAAATATTTGCAAACCTCTTAAGGAATAATTTTAATGAATCTTTGAATATCAGGAAATCATCCATTTGTCCTGATGCACTTTGACAGTGAGCTGACTTTCTTCTCGAAAACAAAAAGTATCTCAGAATGACTTGAAATTTACCATCATAATAATCGGCATCACCCTGAACAAGGATCTGTTGAAAATATTTGCAAACCTCTTAAGGAATAATTTGAGTAAATTTTTGAAATTCAGGAAATTATCCATTTGCTCTGATGCACTTTGACAGTGAGCTGACTTTCTTCTCGAAAACTAAAAGTATCTCGGAATGACTTGAAATTTACCATCATTACAGTCGGCATCGCCCTGAACAAGGATCTGTTGAAAATATTTGCAAATCTCTTAAGGAATAATTTTAATGAATTTTTGAAATTCAGAAAATGATCCATTTGCCCTGATGCACTTTGACAGTCAATGACATGTAACATGTTTTTCTTAACAAAAGTGCCTTAAACTGTGTGTAATCATATTTTTTAAATAGATTATTGAAATGTACAAATAATACAAGCTAAGTAGTACTTTAATTGTAATTTTAAATATCAGTTTACACTGTATTTTTCATTTACAGGACAAAACTGTAAATTTCAGTGACAGTAAAAAGATGTTAATTTTACAGTAACATAATGGCAACCCAGCTACCAGTTCTTAATTGTTTTTTTACAGGAATATTTTTAACAGTGTAGATTAGCCCATTTGTGAAGTGGCTAAAATCTCACTGACAGCTAAGATTCCACTGAGTCCATCTTCACATGCTGTGAAATCCAACAGTCCTGAAATAAATCCTGTATTCGGTTATTATTTTTATAAAGCTTCTCTTTCAGTTTGTGGTGCTGTTTGCATTACTTATACTGAGTGGTGTTTAATGTTGTGTCAAACCCACATTAGATAACTGATGAAGGCAGATTGTGTCATGATGTAGAGAAAAAAAGAAATGTGGAGAGTAAGGAGCAGAGCGGAGAGGACGGCCAACTTCCTGACAGCATTTAAAGACAATAGAAAATACGGGAGCACAAATGAATAATGGCACGCTGAAGTCGAGGACATGATCACACAAATCCAAGCTGACACGCACGACCACACAAACAGTCGCCTGAGCTCAGTCTCTCTGGGATCATTTTCTGGTTCAATCCACATCCGGCGCCGACCGGTAACTCAGCGGCGTGGTAATTGGGGAGGAGACGGGCCAACGACCCCACAGCCACACAACTCTCTGCCCACTCTATTTTTAACTCTTAATTCAGGAGACACTGATGTCATGAAAAATACGCTGCTCCAAAGAAAGTAGGACAAAGGTAAAAAAAAAAAAAATACTACTCCAGTCTCTCATAATATAAAAATATGACAGAATATTCAGCCAAGGTTATGTAAGTCAATGCTTGATGAATGTTGAATTGTGTTGTCCTGGTTGACCTTTGCACAGAAGCAATTAACCTGATTTTATCAAGAAAAGCTTTGTTTACACTCACGCACTCTGTCTTATTTTAATGAAATCACGTCCCGACAGCAGCAATAAATAAAGTATTCTGAAAGAAAGACACTTTGACATTGGTAGATTTAACCCTTTAACACCACAAGTCCACAACAGAATAACTCTCAATATCTGGCAGTTCTTTACAAATTAATACACTATTAAAAAACACTGTTTTTGCAGATTTTGCATGTTATATTTGAAACATATTTAAAGGTAAGAATGTGGCCAAAAACTGTTACTACATTCAAATTAAAAATACCGAGGTCTTTTAGGTTTCGTTTACTGGCGTAACTGGCAACCCGTGGTTGCTCGGCAGCTGAGACTCTACTGACTGCAATGATTGGTAGACGGCGGTAGGTGGCGCCACATGACGCCAAAACATGATTTCAAAACATAAACATGATTTGCAGTCTGCAAAATATTATATTTAATGCAAATATTTTGTCTGTACTGTTGTTGTTGGTGAGTTCAGTTTGTTATATGAACATTATTCCTGAGTCTCTGTGACATATTAGGAGGATTTTATCATTTATTACATAATGCACCTTTAAAATAACATTTGTATGAGTTTTTGTCTCAAATGTCCAAAAACAGCCCACGTTGGATTGGACTTTCAACTTCTCAGCTTTCGGAAACCGTTGTGATTTTAACGATGGCACAAACGGTTGCGTAACTACAGTAATGCAAAGTGCGCTTGAGCAAACCTGACGTCTGCGATACGCTCGGCATATAGGGTTAAAATTAGTGCTGGGCCATAAACGTCGTTAACCACCGTTAACGCATGACGAGTTTCCATGACGACTGACCTGAAAAAGACGCGTGTGACATCATGTTTACGTGACTCCCGATTGTTAAAATGAGTCTCTAAAGTAATGCAGTTTTTTGTGCCGTGGCAGCAGAGTCCAGTCACTGTTTACCAGTTAGCTCCGTTAGTTTAGCGTTACTTTAGAGACTCATTTTAACAATCGGGTAACGATAGTAACGCTAAACTTTAAAAACAGAGGCACACATTATGTAGTACACAGGTACGCTGGTTATTTGTAGCGCTGCTCTTTTAGTTTAATAAACAGACCGCTCCAGTTCGACTCAAGCTGCGCTAACGGCGCTAAAGGAGCAGCTAACGGAGCTAACTGGTAAACAGTGCCTGGACTCTGCTGCCACGGCACAAAAAACTGCGTTACTTTAGAGACTCGTTTTAACAATCGGGAGTCACGTAAACATGACTTTCACGCGCGTCTTTTTCCTGGAAACTTTAACGCCAGCACTCGTTAAAATAAGAGGCAGCCCGCTGGTAGCGGTACTGGGAGCCACGAGTGTTCTACCTTCTACCAACAAATACGAGAAGAAGGCTATTCTTTTCGGGATGGTGATAGCGAAAAAACTGATTCTATGTTGGTGGAAAATGGACTGGGTACCGACATATGACTTGTGGTTGGGAGAGATGTCCAACACACTTCATCTTGAGAGACTGAGGCTTTATAACGAAGATAGAGGAGAGGTATTCGACAAGACATGGGACCCTGTGCTGAGATATTTAAAGGGGAATGACCTACAAACCTAATACTTCACTGGCCACAGATGCTTACGAGTTCTTATATACTCCATTTTATTCTTCCATTTACTCATAAATGTTTTTTCTTTTGTCATTTGCCTTATTGTCCTACTATGACCATGGAGTGATATCATAATTTCAGACGCGCTATGTTCTGTTTGTTTTTTGTTTGTTTGTTTGTTTTTGCTTTCTATTCTGTTCTTTTCCTTGTTATCCCTGACCATTGAAAAATAATAAACATATATTTAAAAAAAAAAAAAAAAATAAGAGGCAGCCTTGACACATGAGGAAACCATCAAAAAAGTAAGTATTAACGCAAGGACGAGAACATTCAATTGCAGTCTTTGCAATATGCTAATTAGGTTTCTCAAATTGTGATTTTGTAAAACATCTCTACACAAAGATGACCTGCCTTCATTAGTTCTCTCTGCCTCTCTGATCGAGGCGCAAACCACTGAAGCAGAGATGACAGCAGAGGAGTTATCGAGTTTGTGAGTCACAGTAAAAATGGCAGAGAAATGGCAGCCAACGCTAACAGGTCCAGAATTCTTTGGGGGGTGAACGAAGCTTTGCACGCCCTTAGTTTTACAGAGCAGATGGAAACTCGCTCTCTACGGGGGTTTTTATTCAGCGAGCTTTTAGAACTGAATCCACGACCTTCTGCTCACAATTAGACACCCAACTCTTGCACAGACGCTTCAGCATAAATCAGTCACTTCTTTAATTTAGTCCACTTTTGGCTTCTCTAATTCCAGCTAACGAGGAGTTAAACACGGTGTTGATGGAGAGACCATGTGTTCAGCTGCTGGCTGAACTGTGAGGATGAGGAGGAGAGAGTTGAGGTTTCACAGCGTTATAGTTCTTGGTCCAGAGGAAACTGGTCACCGCTGCCAAAACCTCTCGTGGACTCGCTGTGGTCATAAAGGTAATGACGTGTGCACTGAGCTTCCAGCCTCTGACTCATGCTCTCGATGTTCACATGTGCTCAGAATGACCTGACCTTTACTTTGGATAATAACCACACACCTGTGCTCTGCTCTCTGCTCACTGTTTATTTTATAATAACCATTTTAGAAATAGAAAATCATCATCATCATCATCATCATCATCATCATCACTCCCTGCCAGAGAGTTAGAGTGGCTTTATCTGCTCGTGAGCACCACACATCTTTTTTTTTTTTTTTATGACACGGCGTCAAGCAACTGACTTTAATGTGTTAGTACGATGAATGACCTGCGAGGAAACGATGGCAGTAAAAGTAACGCGAGGACTGAGACTACTACACGTTTGAATCTGTGAGAAAAAGACATAAGAAGTGGTTATTTTTGAGTTTTGAGTGGAAAATGGTGAAAGGGAAAAAGTTCAAATAGATTGACATTGTTCTTGTGGAGCCAATCCCAGCATGGAAAGGTCACCAGTCCATCGCAGGGTCACGACAAACAGGAATAACCATTCACTTTGACACTCACACTCACACTGACGGTCAATTTAGTCAAATTAACCTTATCCCCAATCTGCACGAGTCTTTTCTGAGCCTGAGTACAGAAAAAAACCTTGGCCACTTTTCTTGCCTCCAAGAATCCAAATGACCAACTTATTCACTTTAAAGCAGGGCTCTCAAACTCAAATGACCTGGGGGCCAATGCACATCTATTGTGGTCAAGAGGGGAAAAAACTGTTCACAATATCACACATTACTTAATAATACTAGTTATGATGCAAAATTAATGTATTAATATCAAAAACAGACATTTATTTTAAATTACGTAAATAATAGCGTGGACAACTGTAATTAAAATTCGTACCAGGAGCCGTTTCGGCCGCTGCCATTCGTGACTCAGGCCCAAATTAGTGTATTTATATTTGTAATTGAATGTTGTATATAATACATTTAATAATGGGATAATTATGATCAAATGTCAAATTCATCATAACATGATATTAAGTGGGGGGCCGCATGTAATCGATTGGTGGGCCACATGTGGCCCCCGGGCCGCCAGTTTGAGGCCCCTGCTTTAAAGTGTGAAATATCATTAAAGAGTGAAATATCATCATTGACAGCTACGCGTAACAGTGGCGTAGTGGTTAGTACTGTTGCCTCATAGCAAGAAGGTTGATTTTTTTTAGTAATCAAAGAGGCTGATAACCCATATTTGGAGCCGCATATTTGCAGTAAAAGTGAAAATATTGGCGTCCAAACTTTGAGTCATACAAACACCAACACTTACCTTTAATCATATGTTTATTAAACAGCTTTTCAGATTTGTAACATGTTAAAGGTTTTAAAACATGCAGGGAGTTCCCAAGGCTCAGCAGCATGTCATACAAAGTTAAATGAAAACTTCAACCAATAAATCGCGAAAGTTTTCTACATCAAATAAAGTGTTTCAATATAACTTAAATGTTATTTTATCTTTTGCTTATCTTTGTTTTGTTCAAACAAAAACAAAAGTACAGGGAGTTCCTAGGGTCAGCAGCATCTCTTATAAAGTTAAGCTAAATATAATAATACATTATCAATAAATTGATCTCTTACCGGCTGTCAGATTAAAAAAAAAAAAAAAAAGCCAAATATCGGCCCAGCAGATAATCTGTCTATCCCTAAAACATGGTCTAATGTTAAGCCCAATTTATACTCCTGCGTAAAGTGCTCTGCGTAGGTTACGCAGAGTCCTCTGCGTCGACGCAGAGCCTGTTGAAGAGCCTCTACGTCGTCTCCGACTGCATGGAATATTTTTTAAGTGTCCGTCACTCCGTCAAGGGACAACGGAGACGGCAAGAGCTGTGATTGGTCCTCAGGACAGGCCGAGCTAAGCTGCTCTGTGCCGGCTCACAGTGAGCACCGAGCGTCCACAGACGCGGAGCTGATCACCGCCGATAACGTCGCTGCCAAACTATAAATACGTCATATCTCAACACACACAGCACATGTTTAGACTCTAAATGGCCAATTTCTCGCCTCAAATTATCTTAAAACTGCGTTCCGTGACACAGAAAAGTGAGAAACGGCCACTGTTTCAACAACAACAACAGTCTTTCTCCCTCGGACGCCATTGCTCACTGTAGCCAAAAGCACGCAGAAGTATAAAGGCTCGAGTGGTCTACGTGGTGACGCAGACGGATAATGCATTACGCAGTCGGAGAAGTATAATGTGGCCTTTAGACGTGGTTGCCGGGCTCACACTGACCAGCTGTTTCTCTGTTGGTACACTTTGCTGGGCCATGAATCAGCGCCTGTTGAAGCTGCTGCACGACTCCGTGGTTCCATTCTTCATCTGGTTGGTTTTTTTTGAGTCCACGCTTATCGATCCCAGCGCAAGGTGAAGCCAGCGGGAAATCAAGTTACTCTCACGCTCCCCTCGTATATTAGAGAGCTGAAGCCACAGTGGAAGGTGCAGGATGGATTGTGCTCAGAGTGTGAATCACACGCTGCGACTCTGTGTATTGATTCTTCTAATGGCTGAGCACACTGTGGTGTCCCCGTGTGGCAGGTGCTACGCGTGGATCCTCGGGGTAAACGGATGTGATTTGTGCTCGGTGTTCATCATAAACGCGGTTTGTAAAGACGTTCTTTGTTAAAGTGGAGGTACGATCTGCACCTGTGCTCACTGACACACGGTCGTGGGGTAATCTATATCACAGTTCTGGTGCACGTAGGCTAGAGGGCCATTTGACATGCAGCGCACGGTTGTTACATACATCTTGTGATGCACTTTCTTGGACACATCATCAGTCTTTCAACTTCAGACCACCCTCACCCACACGACCTGTGTCCAAGAAGGGTTTTCCCACTCTCTGGTCCTCCTGATCCACAGCCATCGTGAGGCTCTCTCTGCAGCTTGGGAAGCTGTAAGGCCCTGGTATACTTCCACACACCAGTAGGTGGAGTCTAACCCCGGATTTCCACTGGACGCGTTACAGCTGCGGCACATCAGCGGCGCGGTTCTGCTTCGTCCTCTGCCCGGCGTCAATCCCCACTGGGGGGCGTTACGGCAGCTGCGCGGAGCCTTGGGAGCCGGCGGTATTCACGGAAGATCGCGCGATAATCTCGAACGGACGCGAGTTCGCGAGATCCAGCGATAGACTGTGTGTATAAAGGAAACAACAACAACAACAACAGCTTCTTTTCATTCTCCGACGTGGAAGAACTGTTGATCTGGTGTCATAAATGATTTTATGTTTCTCCACTTCAACAATCGTAATGTCGATGTGAAGTTGTGACGGGCTATATGACCTGCGTATTGTGTTTTATTTTGAAAGGGGGGCGGAAATGTTTTACTTTGATTCTGTGTCGCTTTTCCTGTCTGGTGCGATCTGCTTCGTTGAAATTTACGAGGTTCAGCAGCGGCAACGGAAAAAATAGAACTGATTCCTATCGATAGAGCTGCGGCGCGGCGAGCCGCTTCTGGGACGCTGCTGAGACGCGCCGCAGCGCGGCCGGTGGGAATGCTCTCATTGATTAGAATGGAAGCGATTTGCAACGGCGACCACACCGCTGCCGTTACGCGGCCGTTACTCGGCCGTTCCGCGTCCAGTGGAAATCCAGGGTAAGGCTACGTTTACACTAGCTGGATATTTTTAAAAACTGATATTTTCTTCCCTCCGTTTTCCAGAATAACTTTGTGCACACATCATCGTTTTTCAAAAAAGTTTCCATTGACATTAACCCGCATAAATAAGCTGTCGAGAGCCGTCATAACTACGCCAAGCCTGTGGGCGGCAGTGTAGGAAGAAGGAGAAAGTCATACAAGCCAATCAATCGCCGTTTGTGTGTAAACGAAAGGCACAAACACAGGGGGAAAGTCTCCATTTTTAAAAATACCCGTACTAGTGTAAACGTAGCCTAAGCCCTGATCACCAGGCAGAAAAAAACATTTGGACAACAGAAGAAGAAGTCGCCAAGGATAGTCATCCGAGCCCTGAGCTAGCGACCCTCAAACAGGCTGTATCCATCCATCCATCCAAATCTATGTCTATCTACTCTGAAATAAGCTGTGAACCTCCGTGATCCAGATGATTCTGAGTCAGTTAGTGAAGGAGAAGGAGTCTTTTTTTTTACACATAAGCTGCTGGTGAAGCCTCGTCCTTCAACGAAGCAGAATCCCAGACTTTGTTTTTGGATAAAAATTCTTCTGGCTTCTTCAAATGCAAGATGTCTTATCAGATCTTATCCCGAGCCCTCACAAGTTCACCCTAACATTTTTACAAAGTAAGTCGGGTCATGGGTTTGTTTAACATTAATGTTGGTGCCAAGAAGATCCAGCAGCAGCTGACTCAGACAGCACTGACCGGATGTCGAGGCTCAGCAGGACGCTGCAGATGGTGGATAATTAGCGACAGAGGTTGCAAGGCAAGCAACTTGTAATAGTAAAAGGGCAAAGTTTTCTTCTTCTTGTTTTTAAAATTCTGCTGCAGCAAAAACTGCAAAGCTGATTATAAATGAGCCTGTCACACGTGTCACTGTGACTTTTAATCTGAAATCACGAGGTTAGCAATGCTTCCGTTTTCGTCAAGAAGAAAGAAAAAACCTGGATGTGTTTTTACAAACTTTCTTGGATGAAGGATTATTTTGCCTCACAGACAGACACAGAGGAGCAGGCAGCTAATGCTACATTAGGTTAGACAGGTGGTTTGGTTGTTTGTTTGTTTTTGTAACGCAGGATGATTAATTTGTGGAATTAACGCGTTATTTTTTTTAACGCATTAACGCACTTTCTCACTTTCATCGCGCTACGGGTAGACGTGCAGTTTATGAACATTCAAGGCGGCGGGCAACTGCATGGGGCCCCGAGTCGATAGGGGGGGCTCCCGACACTCAGAGCCTAAATGCATCAGTGAGCAGCTGCATCATCGTCTCCATTAAACAACAATATCTCAGTAGTAAACCTCCCTAAAGTGGCCCCACGTCTCCTCACGTTAACCTGTGTGAAGCTGAAGGAAAATGAAGAGGAGTTATCAATCAGGAAGTTAGAAGAGGAAGAAAAAAGAAAGAAAGACACACAGTTGTAAGTGACGCTACTGGTGCAGATAATGATATAATCATAACATTAACAGTCACTGTCTAACTAACGGGGACACAGACAGCGGCTAACATTAGCGTCAGAATGCTAGCTGATGCTAACGCTAACTAGTAGAAGCAGTGCTTCAAAGTGCTGATGAGGAATTTCCTGCTGTGAGTTTAGTAAGAAAACTATTTAACTTCTATACTTTATATTTTGTTTATAATGTGAGTTATTTACAGTGCAATGTATAATAAAAAAATAAAATAAAAATAAAGTTATTTACAGTATTTTATTTTTTCTATATATTTATATTGTCTTATAATGTGGGTTCTTTACAATGTAATGTTTATTTTTTACTAAGATTGTATAGGTTTTTACAAGTTATTTACAGTATTTTATTGTTCTTTACATTTATATTTTCACATACTTTATTTATCTCTCCATTCCTACAACAATATAAAGAGAAAATTTGAATTTTCTGGCATATTTACGAATGGTAATTAATCGTGATTAATCCACAGCTACCCTGTGATTAATCACATTAACAGCCCTAGTTTTGACACATCGTGGATGTAACATGGATGATCATTAGATCTGTAACCCGAATCCTCAGATCTAGCATTCTCAGTTCTGTATAATCCAGGTCCCATGGGTTTATAATGAGAAATGGGTCCAGGTTGCATTCGGATACAACTTTTTTCCAAGTCTTTTTGGGTTAAGAATTGTGTGAATTTCATACCACATGGGTCAAAGTTCTTTCATACTTTCACATTTCTACTTTTTATTTACAGATTTATGTTTTTTTTTATGAATAAACAAAGCATGTGCTTCCCACATTAACCTCCGTTACAACCTGTCCCATCTGTTTTTGACGACGCAAACACAACGACGCGGTGCAGTCACGGCTCACTGCGACACAATGGAGGACAAAGCTACAGAGAACGGTCAGCAGGACGTGACCAGACTCTCTGAGAGAAGAACACGAGGTAAATGAACCTCAGTAATAATAATGTTTATTTGCACATAATCGTTTTGGGCAACATCTGCTCGCTTACAGCCAAAGACGACGTTAAACACTGTGACCTGCTGCACGTACGCTGTTGTTGTTGAATATGGTGACGGCACTGTGACACCAGGCCATATGTTACTTTCATTATGTATTCATCTCTAATAGTTTTATGTTAATTCAGTTTTAGCTCTTTAAACTGGGAGCAGAAAGCAGTGAAAATGCTGACTCAAAACCAGATGTCAAATTATTATTATTAGCACATTTAGTTACTTCACTACAGTTGAGATGCAGGACACTGTACCAACCTGGATGCTGCATTGAAAAAGTTAAGTCAAAAGTTAAGGTGTTACTCGTTGAACGCCTCCCATTTTCAATGGTAACTATCTTTTTAAATGTTTGAATCCTCCTGCTCCGGGTACATCCTGTTGCGTACATTGAACCGCAGAAGAAGAAGAACTTCCGTTGTGGAGGTGTTTTACGAACGACAGTGTTTTCTGACTCTGGGACATTTTTAAGACATTATAAGACATTTTAAGACATTTTTAAACACCGTTAAAACAATGTTTTGATAATGAGTAGCAGTGTATCCACAGTTCCAGAGGGGGGAGCTGTGCTTCTGAGAGCTGGCGTGCTGATTACGTCACTTCCAGGTATTGGCCAATCACAAGACAGTTGGGAAAGCTGTCGTTGGCTGGCCAATCACAACACAGTCTGTCCTCTGGAAGTGAGATTTCAGTCTGAAACAAGCGCGGCTGACGAGAGCTTCAGTGAGGAGAGATTTCTATTGGCTCGTTTTCAGCAATTAGGAGGTTTTTGACCATAAAAAACAAGTTAATGTATGTAAGTAGACCTCCAAAACTCACATTTATGTGCAACAGGACCACTCTATGGGAGCTTTAAAGCTTAACTCTTTACTGGGCAAATTACTGTATTTAGTAACTTCCGCAGACATCCGAAGCCGTGTTGCAGAGTGTTACTGCGACAACATATGGATTATACCCAGCCAATCATCAGAGATCCAGCTACGTCACAGAACTTGCCATAGTGAAAAATCAGAAACTTCAGTGCAGTTCTGAAATGCAAAATGTATATGGTGCTCGGTCTTCTCCTGTATCGACAGTAGTATCTCAAAAAAATGTGGTTTTCTCCATAAAAAAGGGAAAAAAAGTATTGTCATCTCCTCCAGAAACACTCTCGACATTTTTAATTAATTACCAAGTATTTCATTGAGCATCCTGTAAAGAACTAAAGCTGCTGTCAGTGAAATATTTCAATTAAAATCTATGTTAAATAATCTGACCGCTGTCACTAATCTACAGTGTTCGCTCCGACAGTAAATCTAGGAGAAAATTTTCAAGTATCTGACAAACACTTTCTCCATTCAGGAACCAGACGTTCACAAAGCATTTAGAACTTCTTTCCCGATGAGGTCAAATCTGTTTAAGAACTAACGGAAGAAAGAGAGAAGGGGAACGCTAATGGAAGCAAAGAACAGGAAATAAGCCAAAAGGCAACATCAGATTTAATCTAATCTGAAAGAAAACATGCAAGAATCATTCATTCTTACATCAAGTGAGCAGATTTTCTTTGGTGTGTGACACTCAACGGTTTGGGGAAAACATTCGATCTGTCTGAATTCAATGCAAGTTTATCCAACTTGAGACTTAACCTCTTCTTCACGGTTGCCCCCGGGATCGGGGGCAGCTTCAGACGCAGCGACAAAAACGTCATAAAACCATATCTAACTTGACTAACACAGACATGCTGCATACCCACAGAAAGGTCAAAAACTCAGCTAGAAGCTCATATAAACCATTCTTATGTTCACGAAACACAGTTAAAACACCGATTGATCAAACAGCAGGAGCGGAAAAAAACCGTCACAGCGCATACATTGAAAAGCGGCACCGGAGCGCCAGCGTGATTATGTAAACAAAAAAAACACGCATCGGCTGGACAGCGGAGAATCTACAGATTCCAACGGTACCATTTTTATCACTCTACGACCGAAATTCACGGATCCAGCCCCAAAATAAGAGCAAAACAACAACTGACTTTCAAGAACTACAACCAGAAAGATTGTCTTACCTTTGCTGTTTATCAAAACAAGTTATTTGGGTTAGGGTCTTTTTCGACCTGTAGTGACATATAAATAAAATTTAATTGTTTTTTAATAATTTGGTACCTAAGAAATCTCAAATGGCACAGATGGTGCCAAGCTGAGCCAAAAAAGCGAAAAACTGCTGTAATTTCACTCTGCTTCACTTCAACAGCATCAGACTTTGCACAGCTCATGTCCACATGTTGTTACATGACCTCCATGTGTTTTTAAGCTCCTACTGCATATTTTAAAGGTGATATTTGCTTTAAAATGCAATATTTTTTTAGGCGAGAGAAAAAAAATCCTTCAGTTATGCTGTGTTCCATGTACATTTACTCTGACACAGTGGCATCTACAGTGAAACTTACACCTCTGGTGGAATCTCACAAGTGTTATCTTTATTTTGACACCAAGATAATCCACATAGAGCTTGTAACTGCATAGGTTTACTCTATTAAGTTTGGGCATGTCATTTTCGAGCAGGGACTCCAAAAGGAGGGTCAGGGAAGAAGAGGTTAAAAGACCCTCTCCTCTCCTGCTGCTCATGAATATTTAGTTTACTGGAGATCAGACGATCGGCTGACATGAGGCCCCACTTTTAATAAACCAGCAGGTGTGTGTGGTGGTGAGTCTCTCGGTTTGAGGTCTTGATGAGGAAACTCAAATTCTTCCTGACAGTGTAGATTACTCCCTCTTTCCACCACACACACGCACGCACACACACACACACGCACACACACACACACACGCACGCACACACATTCTTGTACTTGCTGCATACTGAGGACCAGCATTTCCACTTTATAAATCAACACAATTACAAATATCTACTTAATGAATGACTTCTAAAAAATACTACTGGTTGCAGTACCATAAAATGTCTGCAGGTGGAGCCCCAGAGCAAAAAGGACTGGAAAACTTTTTTTATTTTTTTTGTATTTTTTTTTTTGGTTTTTGGTCCAAAATTTGACAAAAACGTCACACTATACTATATTGTCCAAAATTTGAAAAAAAGTTTCCCAAATTTTTTGGTCCAAAATTTGACAAAAATTTCATACTATACTATATCTTCCAAAATTTGAAAAAAAAATGTACCCAAAATTTGAAAAAAAAAAAATGAAATTTGAAAAAAAAAAATGTACCCAAAATTTGACAAAAATTTCATACTATACTATATCTTCCAAAATTTGAAAAAAAAATGTACCCAAAATTTAAAAAAAAAAAAAAATGTACCCAAAATTTGAAAAAAAAAAATGTACCCAAAATTTGAAAAAAAATTTTTTACCCTAAATTTGAAAAAAAAAATGTACCCAAAATTTTTGGTCCAAAATTTGACAAAAACATCATACTATACTATATTGTCCAAAATGTGATTATTATTATTTATTTTTTTTTAATTGAGTTTAGCATGTTATAGCAACCTAAGGAAGTGATTTGAAGTGAGGACCAGCCAAAATGTCCTCACTCCGTAAAAATGACCTCACTTTGTTGGTTAAAAACCCTCACTGGTCCTCAGTATGCCTCAAGTACAAGAACACACACACACACGCACGCACACACACACACACTCAGGTTCTTTGGCTCACCTCCTTCAAACTCTGTGTGACAGTTCCCAGCGTTCTCCTTCAGACTCTCCTCCTCGTTAATGATGATGTTCTCGATGTCCTTCATGGTCAGCTGGTCGCGGAAGGCGTAGAACAGGATGTGTTTCAGCTCCTCCAGGGTGATCCTCTGCATGTCAAACTGCACGACGAGAGACAAAAGGTATATAAAAACGTAAAAGTATTGCACTGCGGGCGTTGACCTGAACAAGTATTCAATCGTTTCGCTCGTTTTGCTGCCCCAAAAATGATGTAAACAACAGCTCACATGCGTAAAAACCGTCACACATGATCTGGTAATTCTCAATGCTCGACTACGTTGAATGCGCCGGAGTTATGGCCTGAAAGTGATTGATGTTCAGTTTGACCAGTTTTCAGTCAGGCTCTACTAGAGAAACACATCACATAAACATTTACCTCACTGGAGAGAAGCAAAAAGAAGAAGAAAAATCACCCCCATAACATAACTCTTAATTACTGCATCAAACACAACTGATTTCATTAATCCATCAGCTGTGTCAAGCCTTTTGATTTAGTGTCAACAGAGGAAGAGGAATTAATATCCTTCCCCATCAACATCCAGGTCACTCGTCTAATTTTGAACCAATGTCAATACAGTTAATTATCTAAATGAATCATGTTGGCTCTGTTTAGAGTCAAAAAGACCGAAAAAAAGCACAGCATTTAAGACAATACTTTGGTTTTCTTAATGTCATGTAAAAAAAAAAAACACGTTTAATCCAACTGAAATCGAGTCAGGTCTTAGTCAGACTAACGTACCTGGATAATGCGATTCATAGTCTGATTACTCCTGCATGTACAGGCTTAGTCGGACTGGAGTCGGACTCGGTGCAATTGCAGTACTTTTACTGCCGTAAAAGAACAAACAACAGGATGGCGTCGGCGAGAGCGAAAGCTACGGAGAAGACCCACTTTTGGACGTAAAGGTGACGTAAAGGTCAACAGGAAACTAGCTTAAAACGGGACCGTACCTATGTTCCCCGGGTCCTATGTTCCCCGCTTTGTATGTGACCGGGGAACATAGGACCCTTTCTCTAACCCTAATCCTAACCCTACCCTTTTTCAAAAAAGGGTCCTATGTTCCCCTGTCACATACAAAGTGGGGAACATAGGACCTTTTTTGGAAAAACGGGGAACATAGGACCCGGGGAACATAGGTACGACCCCACTTAAAACTAGATTAGGAAACTAGCTTACTGAGAGGCAAATACGGAGGCAGAGTCTGACACACACGGCCAATAAATTGATTTTCTCCTCCGCATGAATAATCGGCAAGTTGTACGATTGCCTGTCTTAGTCTGACTAAGGCATTAGCTCTATTAAACTGTGCATGTAAACGTACCGACTGTGTGAATTAACAGCAGATGTCAAACATGGTGACCTGCTGCTCCTCATGCTTTCATTAAAGTTCCATCCCTCGCTTCTCCAGCTTCATCCTCTCATCCAGATAACAAACTGAAAAACTTCAGGTTTCCAAACACGACCTTGACTGGGCCCTGAAACTACTGAGCTTTTCAAAATCAAACAAATAAATTACCAAAAGTGTCAGGAGAAGAATTTGATCAATTCAACAACACAGATCACACAGAACAGACATGAGAGTGTGTGTGTGACCCTGAGACTCTCTCTGATTTTATTATTATTACTTTTTCATTTTCTCTGTGACCTTGTGAGACTGAACCACAGGAGAAAGATTCATCTTCATTTAAAAAAAAAAAAAAGCAGTCAGTGAATCTAAAATGACATCAGGTCAAATCCTTGAGAGTTTGAGGCTTTGATGAAAACGACGACAGTCGACAGTTAAAGGTGAACTTGGGTCTTTATGAGATTTGAGATCAATTGGTGATTATGTAGACGGAAGCGACCGTGACCTTTAGAGTAGATGTTATCTACGAGTTGAAGTATAAACTCTGTGGAAGAACTTTGCATCAGAGTCAGACTTTCTAACTCATCCTCTGGGCAGATGCATAACTCACACTGACAATCAATACAATTTACTATCTCTTCACCTCAATGTGAGCTAATGAACACACAGACAACTCCATAAAGATGCTGGGTCAGTGATTAGAGCCATGGTTCTCAAACATGTGCTAAATGTACATAAAGTCATCAATAAAGTGGATGTGATCAGAGTGGAGCTGAGGAAGTTTTGGCGTCGATTCTACCTGCTGTTTATCTTTTTGCTTTTCCATAAATGATAGCACCTGGTGGACAGATTGTGTCATGAGCGCGATCTCTGACGTCTGCTGAACCGTAGACTCAGTTTAAAAAGACTTAAAAATCCTAACAACATGCGTTAATGTCCTATATTTAGCAATGGAATTTCAAAAAATCTCAATATTTTAACAGAGGAGGTCTGGTGCAGCTGCCAAAAGCCGCCATCACATCAAACCCCTTCTGCTGTATTTCAGTGAAGTGACTGTGTCAGAGTCATGGAGAACGTACTGTGAACCATTCTGTGAACAAATCTTTTTAATTAACTGAGTCTAATGATTCAGTTAGACTGAAAACCACGTTGGTGATAATGGTTTTACTTCAAGAGCGCTCAATATTGTCTCTGGTGGTATCAAATAAAGTAAACCACTGACTTAGAGGAAGTTTAAAGCGGACCTAGACCGGAAGTTGGTCGGAAGTCCGGTTACGTAAACAGCGGTTCTCCTGAACAGCAGATCCTCCTGCTCCGGGCACTAGTCCGGGCACATCCGATTGCGTACATTGAACCGCAGAAGAAGAATAACGTCCGTTGTGGAGGTGTTTCACGAGCGACAGTGTCTTCTGACTCTGGGTCTGACTCCGGGTCAAAGGTCGTCAAAGGGACTGAGGCGGGGAGTCGTGAAGAAGCTATTTTTAAACACTGTTAAAACAATGTTTTGATAATGAGGAGCAGTGCATCCACCGTTCCAGAGGGGGGAGCTGTGCTTCTGAGAGCTGGTGTGCTGATTATGTCACTTCCTAGTATTGGCCAATCACAAGACAGTTGGGAAGGCTCTACGCTGGCTGGCCAATCACAACACAGTCTGTCTTCTGGGGGTGAGATTTATGTCTGAAATATCGCGGCTGAGCACAGCGTCAGAAAAGAGAGATTCCTATCAGCTCGTTTCCAGCAACTAGGAGGTTTTTGACCATAAAAACAAGTTAATGTATGTAAGTAGACCTCCATAACTAACATATATTATATATATTATGTGCAACAGGACCACTCTATGTGAGCTTTAAGAAACAAATTGGATTTCTCACCTTTAATTGGCCACAACATTGATAAGTGAATGACTTTGATACGGGTCATAAAAACACACTGTGATCAATTTCATCGCACTTTTAATCACTCAATGTTTAACCATCATAAACTATAGAGCTCTGGTAGCCGACGTCACGCAATCACCCATCATGCAACAGTCGGAATCAAAACACCATTTAAGGCAGGAAGCTGTTCAAATCCATACATTTATAGTATAAACCAGGCGACACCAGGCAATATGTGAGACGAGCTGCGTCTCTCTGCTGTTTTCATAAAGAGTGAAGACGCTGCACAGCTGTCGTTTCTCAGGGAAAAACTTTTTATTGGACGATCCTGAGAGACAACAGAGGTATAGATCACTAGCATGAAAACTCAATCAAAACTATTGCAATATCCTCTTGATTTGACTTGCTTTTATTTATTTGAAGCGTCCTCCAGAGAGACGATGATACAAAGTTTTACCATAAAGACGAAGTAGATGTCAGGTTACCGGAATAACGTCCACTCTGTCTGTGTCCACACTTCTGACGAGCACTTCAGGGACATTTTAGGGGGTCAGTTCTGTCAAGTTCTGTCAAGTTCCGCCATCTATCGTTTAAAGCGAGCAGTTGGACCCAGACAGCCTGAAACCAGTGAACTGTTGTTCATTTTTTTGCAGACGTTTTTTTTATTTCTCGTGGACGAGTTTCTTTGCCTTTAGGGAGCGAGAACAAAAAAATGAAAAGCTGTCACATCGACGTCGGTTAAAAGTAAAAGGTCTCGCGTCAGTTTGCCAACCTCCGCGCGACCTTGCTGCTTCCTACCAGTCAGCGGATAGATTTATTCAGGGAGAGAATGCAGGTGGCAGATAAGAAAAAGACATTTTCCCACAACCTGTCCAGGCGATATCCACAGTCAAGCAGGGAGCGACCTTTACGAGAGAATGTGGGAGGAAGAGGATTCACACAAAGTGACTCCAACTGAAGGAAATAAGAGCTGCGGTAGAACTCCCACTGAAGAAGCTTTAAAGGGACACTGTGTAGTATTTATGGGTTTATATAACCCAAAATCCACTTTTTTATACATATTATGTGCTCCTGCATTGTCTAGTCGCTGTATAATAGTTTTTGTTTCATTTTCGTAGTGTTTCAAAAAGTCATGTTAAATAACATGGTCGCGGGCCGCGGTTGCATAGCCACTGTTAGCAGAGAGACGCCATGTTTCTACAGGAGCCTGTAAGGACAAACGCGAGAGAACAAATCAAGCGTCTCTTTACTTGTAGCTGAAGTCCCGCCTCCTCTCTCTCCGCTTCGTCTGCTACGGCCGCGGTAGCTCCGCCCTCTCCCTCGCCTCACGAACCTCATCTGCTGACACGGAGAAAGACGACGAGGACGACATTTGACCGGCTGAGGACACCGTATCGCTCAGGGAAGGGAGGGGGTGAGCAGAGGAGCAGTTCTTTGTTGTAAATGTCAGCCTCTCCTCTAGATGGCACTATAAACTACTTACTTCACCTTTAAGGCGTGTGTTGACCATAAACTTTAATAAAATTTATTCTCTATGACAGTTACATTTGGCCCTTTGAGGGTAACCATTATGCTGATGTAGCCCTCAGTGAAAATGAGTTTGACACCCCTGAGTTAAAGAGATGGTTGAGGATTTTTTTTCCAGAGCCAGAAAGTCCTTTAAATAAACAACAGAACAACAAGGGGCGGCTGCGTCTGAAAGTTGTCGTCTTGAAAGTTGACTGAAGTAAGACAAGAGTCGTGTAAACTACTTACTTCACCTTTAAGTAGTTTTATTTGTCTTCAGGAGGAGTTTGGTGTGAGGAACACTGAACACAGCGAGACTCTGGATAAACATGACATTTTCACTGTGATTAAAGCTCAGTGACACAGTGAATCTGTGGCACTGATGGAGGTTCATTCATTTAGGAACTGGGTTTACCCACAAATCCCTGAAGAACATCACGAGTAAAGAAACCGTAGCGTGTTTAACTGACGAAGATTCTTTTCCTTGCCTTTCTCAAACAAAATTTGATCAAATTGTTTATCACACGCCAATAACTATCATCTTATAAGAACTCCACCTGTATCTCTTCACCAAAGAAAGGTGTTTTCTTAATCCATCTTAATCTAATGATATTCTGACAGAAACACTGGACTTGGATTAAACCGAGAAACATTCTCACTT
Organism: Microchirus variegatus; assembly: GCF_963457635.1. NCBI lineage: Eukaryota > Metazoa > Chordata > Actinopteri > Pleuronectiformes > Soleidae > Microchirus > Microchirus variegatus. The sequence goes on from NC_139804.1 coordinate 37,280,298, forward strand.
TGTTTGAAATGATTCAGGGTCTGAGAGCAGGAGTCAAACTGAACAGTGTAAAAATGGTAAAAACGAGGCCTGTTCAGCTGCTCGCACACACACACACACGCACACACACACGCGCGCACACACACACACACACACACACACGCACAGGCGTGTGAGGTGAGAAAGTGCCAAGAAACCAGCATCGCTCCATCTGCTGACTTCAGCCCTTTGCAGAGCGGCCAAATCCCAACGCTTACAGATGATGCTCTGCTCGCGCTCTTAAGTCCGCGTCATTTGCATTTGCTAATTCAAACTCTTTAGCCCGATAACCCTGGGAAGTCATTTGATTTTAATGGCTAAAATAGTCGTGCATTTGAAACATCCTACAGATTATAATTTGGGTTTAAATGTAGCTGCATAGTTTAAAATAAGCCCTAAAGTACTTTAAAGATATCATCGACTAACAGTTAATCTGATTATAGTTTGTGTTCTTATTCAACAATATACAGTTTATTCTGTGGATGTTGTTGAATGGAAAGAAAATGCAACTATTACGTAAAAGGCAGGTATTTTTAGACCAGGGTCACTGTAGACATGCTATATTTTCAATAAGTAAGTAAACAAAGGTATATAAATACAGATCATTTGCCATTTACCATCATTTATTTATATCGAATATAAAAGTAAAACAGTGTCCAAAAAGCAGTAGTTTGAAGTAAAATGTCCCTACTTTTTATCACTTCTCAATTAAATGTCTTCTAATTATGTCCTGAAAAAGTTTACGAATGACTTTTCCACAATTAATGTAGAGCCCAAATAAAATTCAACCTATAACAGACAAGAAATTGCCTCTAAGGAAGTTAGTCAAGTGTCAAACTCCACTTCTACCACAATAAAACACAACATTCTTCACATTATCATCATTTTTCAGATCTGTATCCAGTCTCCTGATTCTCACGCTATTCAAAATGTATGTAAACATTTTCCTGAAGGGTTTAATCGTCTCAATCTCTAGTTTAAAGGCGCCATATGTAAGAATGTGGCCAAAAAAGGTTACTGCACTCAAATTCAAAATACAGAGGTCTTATAGGCATCGTTTTCTCCGCCATTGTAGCTCAGGCGTAACTGGCAACCCGTGGTTGCTCGGCAGCTGAGACTCTACTGACTGCAATGATTGGTAGACGGCGGTAGGTGGCGCCACATGACGGCAAAACATGATTTCAAAACATAAACATGATTTGCAGTCTGCAAAATATATTTTTTAATGCAAATATTTTGTCTGTACTGTTGTTGTTGGTTAGTTCAGTTTGTTATATGAACATTATTCCTGAGTCTCTTTGACATATTAGGAGGATTTTATGCTTTAGATTTATTACATAATGCACCTTTAAGGCCTTCTTCAACAGAATATGATGCAATTTATATAAATTATGTTCCCACTTAGAGGAAAATAGACGACAAAGCATGGCACATATGAGTGGACATCAGCGAGATTGACAGGTGTTATCGGGAGTTCAGATTCCTTCCGGATTATGTTCAGTGGGCTTTAGTTTAAACTACACATTGCTGAGAGGAAATCACACTGTAAATACGTCTTGTATGCGATATTCAAAGCTAATGGAACACAGTATTAAGCCCAATTTATACTTCTGCGTAAAGTGCTCTGCGTAGGTTACGCAGAGTCCTCTGCGTCGACGTAGAGCCTGTCGAAGAGTCTCTGCGTCGTCTCCGACTGCACGAAATATTTTTTAAGTGTCCGTCACTCCGTCAAGGAACAACGGAGACGGCAAGAGCTGTGATTGGTCCTCAGGACAGGCCGAGCTAAGCTGCTCTGTGCCGGCTCTCAGTGAGCACCGAGCGTCCACAGAGGCGGAGCTGATCACCGCCGATAACGCCGCTGCCAAACTATAAATACGTCATATCTTAACACACACAGCACATGTTTAGACTCTAAATGGACAATTTCTCGCCTCAAATTATCTTAAAACTGCGTTCCGTCACACAGAAAAGTGAGAAACAGCTACTGTTTCAACAACAACAGTCTTTCTCTCTCTTTCTCTCTCGGACACCATTGCTCACTGTAGCCAGAAGCACAACAACCTTGCGCAGCGACCCCTACTGATCGGGCGGGAAATTGCAGCGCGTATCCGTCACCACGACGCAGAAGTATGAAGGCTCGAGGCGTCTCCGTGGTGACGCAGACGGAGAAGTATAATCTGGCCTTTATGACGGATAACAGAGTGAAGCCAAAGCCTCCTGATGGACCCCTGGAGGCTGACTGCAGTACTGTAGGTCCTTTATATAACTGAAACTACAACAACAACTACAACAAAACCCTTAGCGAAGCAACTTGATTGAACATCCAGGAGAAGATTTTCTCTTCCCTCTGCAGAAAACTCCCTCCTCTTACATTTTCGGGGGGAAGTTGCAGTTGTCAGTTTTTTTTTACTGCCACAGTGTTTCCTTTTCAACTCTGCACAAGCTTTTTCACATCATCATCGAGTTAGAAGTGAGAAGTAAAGATCTGACCTCAGTGGACAGATTCATTAACAGTGGCCGTGGTGCAGTGACAGTAAAACAGAAGAGAAAGTGAAAGCAGAGCCACTCAGGAAAGAATCACATTAGATATGATATATGTGTGTGTGTGTGTGTGTGTGTGTGTGTGTGTGTGTGTGTGTGTGTGTGTGTGTGTGTGTGTGTGTGTGTGTGTGTGTGTGTGTGTGTGTGTGTGTGTGTGTGTGTGTGTGTGTGTGTGTGTGTGTGTGTGTGTGTGTGTGTTAGAAGTAATGAGTCGTCAGTGCTTGATTCCACCTCACCGACACTTTTCAGGACATAACTCATGCAAACATTTCTCCCTCTGCTGCCTGGACATGTATTATTTACAGAGCAGCGTATATTCACGCGGCTGCATTATTTATAAAAGAGTGTCTCTGTTTTCACACCATCACACTCTCACTCTCTCACACTAATATACACACGCTCTCCGTGTCGGCTTTCAATCTCAGCTCAGCACAAAACTCATTCATAATTCATACTTTCATTGTTCTTCATCTTAATTGTTCCCTTTTGCTCTCATTTCTATTTATTATTATTTTTACCGTATTTAAAACATGTTTTTGATGTTTTTAAATGTGCTTTAACTTTTACAGTTTTATCTTATATTTTTAATTATATATTGTTATTGAAATAAATATATTATATATATATTTTATTATATATATACTGTATATATATAAATATATATGTGTATATATGTATATATATGTGTGTGTATATATATACACATATATACGTGTGTATATATATATATACATACACATACACATATATATAAATATATATGTGTGTATATATGTATATATATATATATATAAATATATATGTGTGTATATATGTATATATATACACATACATACATATACACGTGTATATATATACATATATATATAAATATATATGTGTGGGTATATATGTATATATATATACATATATACGTTTATACATACATATACACGTGTATATATATACATATATATACAAATAAATATACAAATAAATATATCTACATAAAAATATAAAAAAAATACATTTTACTAATTTAACCGAACCGCCTTAATTTTTAAAAGTCTTATTTCCTTTTTATTATTTTTATTGTTACTGTTTTTTATCTTATATTACCAGTGGATTTTATTTTATTATATTATTTTTCTCTTGTAACTTCTGTTGTGCTTAAAATACCTGTTTTAACGTTCTGTACTGTTTTTTTTTTTTTTAAATCCTGGTTCAACCTTGTAAATCACTTTGTAACTTTGTTTAGAAACATGCTCTATAAATAAAGTTTATTATTATTATTATAATAATATATATATACTGTAATAACTTGAGTGAGGGCAGGATGAAGGTAAAGATGAACTGGTGTGTTTTCCTGGAAACTTTTAAACCTGAGGAGGAGCTGGAGAACTTGTAGCCTCTGATGTGACTTTAAATAAGCACAAGAAAAATGAAAGATATATAAATGACTGGAGGTATTTTATGTGTCTGGGTTATCGTCAAACCTCCCTCAGACAGGACCCTGTTGTTGCTCTTAAAACTATATTATCACAGCGACGCTCGGGAGATTATGTCATTATCACCCGTCATAAATAATAATTAGATCATTCTAGTTTGGGATATTTAATATTTATTTTTCACATAAAGAATCAATGATTCAATCCAGAGATAAAACTGTACTGAAAACAAACCTCAGATCATTGACAGCACCTTTAAATGCTGTGTATAAAATAATCTGCACATAAAGTGCTTTGACTGCACACTCTAATGTTTCTGCAGAGATAATATAACCACACAGTCACTAATACCTAACCAAGCTCAGCGTGTTTCCTTATGTTTATGTTTAATGCCTGAGTCTCAGCAGCTTCCCATTGTTAAAATGAATCCTCTGCACTTTTATTGATCTCTGCTGCTTTTTAACAGCCCTCCCAAAAAAAAAAAAAAAAAAAAAAAAAAGTAAAAGGCACAGAGCGTTCCCGAGGATATTTATGCCTCCATTACGACTGCATCATCCAGCCGTCACGGCGCAGAAGATTAATGGGAAAAAAAGCAAACGTAATGTGAACAGTGAGAGTCACAACAAGCAGAGACATGAAAGGGAAACTTATATAACTTATATCTCCATCACTGACGTTTTACAGGTGACAGAATCATGGGCCACACGAGGATTTGACGGAAATTAATTCTTCAGAACCTCATCTCTGTGCACTTAAAGGGATGATTCAGTGTGTCACCAGCAAAACAGATTTTAACCATTATTAAAGGCCTCGTCTGATAAAAATCTACTGTTTTGCATAACTAGCATATGAGAAATATCGGCTAGATCCAAATTTTCTAATTATTTCATTGCTAATGAAGCCCTCATGTGAATCTTTCCATGTTTTTCCATGTTTCTCCGTAAAGTGCACATCAAGACGGCTGGCAGGAACAGCAACATTGTGCTAGTAAAGCGAGGCAGCAGCAAACGGGTTGGAGTATTTGACTGGCGTTAACGGCTTTACCTGTGTTAATGTTAACGCATGAAGCATTTCCATGACGACTGACCGGTTTTACGTCACTCCTGATTGTTAGTAACGCAGGTTTTTTGCACCGGGGTCCAGGCACCATTTACCAGTTTGCTCCGTTAGATGCGTTAGCTCCTTTTAGCCCCGGTTAGCGCGCCTACAGTCGAAATGGAGCGGTGCGTTTATGAAACAGAAAGAGCAGCGCTACAAATAACCAGCGTACCTGTGTACTGTGTACGTGTGCCTCTGTTTTTTAAGCTAGCGCTCCATTAGAGACTCGCGCCATTAGCGCCGTCGACAACGTTAACGGCACAGCACTACAACGCAATGAAACGGCCATGAAAAGTTACGGGTGCTGAATTCTACCACTCAACAAATTAAAAAAAAAAGTTTTAACTGTCTGATAGTGCTGTGCAAAAGGTTAACACGCGGCACGTTTCCATGACGACTGACCGGAAAATGACGCGAATGTCGTCATGTTTACGCGCCGCGACACCGGAGTCCAGGCACCGTTTACCAGTTAGCTCAGTTAGCTGCATTAGCTCCTTTTAGCCCCGGTTAGCACGCCTACAGCGGAACTGGAGCGGTCTGTTTATTAAACGAAAAAAGAGCAGTGCTACAAATAACCGGCGTACCTGTGTTCTGCGTATATGTGCCTCTGTTTAGTTTAGCGTTACTTAAGGGACTCACGCCGTTAGCGCCTTTAATAGCACAGCACTACAACACAGTGACAGGAAGTGCTGAATTCTACTACAACTGTTTGATGGTTCTTGCTGCTTCAGTCAGGTCTGATCTCTCTGCTTGACAGAGGCCATGTTCAGATGAAGGACACAGCATATAAATAATGTGACATTGTTTTGGTTTGTGAAGACCAAAGTGAAGCAGAATATCATCCCAAAAAAAATTGTCAAAAGTTACACACTGCAGCTTTAAGTTCACAATTCCAAAAAATATTAGCCTTTTGGGACTGGGAAACTTGCTTTTGTCACTTTGTAAACTGCTTCACTTCCTATCGTTGCCTTGTGTTGTTTGTGTTAAAGCGGAACTAGACCGGAAGTTCCTATTATCGCTGGTTTTTTTTGTGTGTATCTGCGTCATTACCTTGTTTATGAAGCCCTGACGGTTCTAAACAAACAGTTCAGCCACTGCTGAGAAAGTTGTGTTTTATTGTAATCTCAGGGCTCAACGAGATCACTGAAAATCCCGTTAACGTTACGTAAGCAGCGGTTCTCCTGAACAACCGATCGTCCTGCTCCGGGCACTAGTCCGGGCACATCCGGTTGCGTACATTGAACCACAGAAGAAGAATAACGTCCGTTGTGGAGGTGTTTCACGAGCAACAGTGTCTTCTGACTCTGGGTCTGACTCCGGTTTAAAGTCATAAAGGGACTGAGGAGGGGAGTCGTGAAGAAGCTATTTTTAAACACTGTTAAAACAATGTTTTGATAATGAGTAGCAGTGCATCCACCGTTCCAGAGGGGGGAGCTGTGCTTCTGAGAGCTGACGTGATAGATTACGTCACTTCCAGATACCTGGCCAATCACAACACAGGTGGGAAGGCTCTACGCTGGCTGGCCAATCACAACACACTCTGTCTTCTCGGGCGAGATTTATGGCTAAAAATAACTCGACTGACAAGCGCTTCGAAAAGGACAGATTTCAATCGGCTCGTTTACATCAACTAGGAGGATTTTGACCATAAAAACAACTTAATAAATGTAAGTAGACCTCCATAACTCACATATATGTGCAACAGGACCACTCTATGTGACCTTTAAGTGAGGAAAGTCCTTTAACACTTGGTGTTTAAAATCGTATCTTAATGACAGAGGCAACAAAGGATCACCTGTGTGCTTCGTTGTGGAATCGTTGATTCTATCTCTGGACTTCTGTGCAGGAGGAAACAGGAACATTGTAATAAACGCTTGTGTTCCATCAAAGAAGAAGAAACACAAAGCTTCATTTTGAAACAAGTTTGATGGCGTCTTCAGACACGAGCAGGGAACGGCGAAGCGATCAAAGACGTGCGTGAAGATCAATATTCACATCAGGACCTTTTTTTTTTTTAATTCTGTGAATCCTTCAGGGAAATTTATCTGAAGCCTCTGAACAGAGTTCAATATTCAACAGATTCATTCATGTTTCATTTGCTGCAGGAACAACGACAGAAGCATCTTTTGCCAGCAGCAAATCAAAAATACAACAGACCTTAGACGACTTCACTTAAAAGAAATCTGAAGACGGTGAGTAATTCATTAAAGGGAGTAGACGATGGGGGGGGGGGGGGGGCGGGGGGGGGCTGCCTAAAGCCACCGAGCGAGCTATCAATCGCCAATTACGGATGCGTGTTATTAATCAAAGAGATTTTCCTCACATTAACCTCTGGAGGGCGACAGACTCGACGCACTGCCCGAGGGTCACAGTCCTCATTAGTGGGATTCAGAGGAATCCATATGACCCGACTCATGTAATTCATCCCCTTTACTGAGGAGAAACAGATGAGAGAGAGAGACGGTGG
>NC_139804.1:37292848-37340070 GCF_963457635.1 Microchirus variegatus
TAGCAACCTAAGGTTATAGCAACCCCACACACACACACACACACACACACACACACACACACAGTGGTGAAATCCTAATGAAAACACTCTGATTCTCCTCTCCGCTGTAAAAGTGGCAGAGGTCTCGCCGCCGTGACTGAGACGAATGAATCCCTTTTTCCGCTTTGATCGTCTTCACTAACTTCTCTCTCGCAGCCTCTGGAATCAGACAATGGAGATTTCAGAGTGAAACGACTCGCAGTCTCCAGACGGTCGGACGGGGACGCTGATAAGATACGGTGGAGCAGTGAAGGACGTGTGCATGTGTGCGAGCGTCGGTGTTGATTAGCGCTCTGTCGCGTCACCTCCTTCTCTCTCTCTGCACCACCTTCATTACTATTCAAGGCCATGCCTGGCAGGACAAAATGTGAGTTTTTCCCTCTCCCCCTTCCTTCCATCCCTGTCTTCACAGGCGAACATGCGAATGCCCTCACAGAGTGTTTACATCCTGGCATGGCGGAACTTGAATCCATCAGAAATGTGCTGCAGCGCTCCTCGTCGTATCACCTGCCCGTAGCAGAACAACTGCTGCACGGTCAGCACTTCTTCATTTGGATTCCAGTTGGCGTTTTTTTGGAGAGCTCGGAATTATTCCTACTGCGCCGTGTGACACGGAGAGCTGAGAGAGAAGAGATAATAAATACAGACAGGCCAATCTTGGCTTTCCAAACGGTCGTAGGCAAATGCCGTCAGCGGGGCCTCGGGCTTGAGGCTCGATGAGAATGGAAATGATGTTTGAACGAGTGCGGAGAAAATAATACATTCACACCACCGCTGACATTCAAACGCAAAGTGTATCGACTGAACAATTTGTACTAGTTTGTTCTGATTTTTCATCATCCAAGCTGTGAAGAGACGACAAAAAAAACACATCAAAAGCTTCTTCAGATATGTTTTCAAACTAAAACCAAACAAGTGAAGAACTATATTTCCTGGTCTTACGATAAACGTGAGGTCACAGTGACTTAAAACCATCTTTCCAGTCCGAGCGGGATGTTTGTGTTACATTTAGAGAAATTTCATCAAGGTGTCCTTGAGGAAATCGATGGACGAACATCCAGGAAAAGTGATCTTCACTCTCAGCGGGGACCAAACCATGAGGTCGTCTCTGGATCCATGAAGTGAAACCAAAGATCCTCTCTTGAAAGTCCGTACACGGGCAGCTCCACTGGTTTGTGTGTAAATCTATATGAGAAAACGACTATAATATCTCTATGATATCAGTAACATCCAGACTCAAAAACCCACCTGTTCAAAATAGATTTACTCTCTGTAATTTCACTCCATTATCTGTTTATCTGTGTCGTCCTGTTGTCTGTTTTTTATTGTCGTTTGTTTTTGTAAAGTGTCCTTGAGTGTTGGAAAGGCGCTTATAAATAAAATGAATTACTATTTTTATTATTATCAACCAAATGCTAATGGAGTTCATGGTCTCAATCAGCAGTTTCTTTCATAAAGCAAGAATCGTGTTGTACACTTTAGAGTGGGTTAGCCTAAAGCTTGGTGCTTGGAGGTGACTTTTAGCCGTTTTGGCCTATTTTGAAGCAACGGTTAGCAAAGGTCTACGTTTGAGTTAAGTTTGGATGATATGATATAGGCTGACTGGCTTACACTTGGCTACTGTTAAGGCTGAAGCACATGGCGCGAGTAAAGCAAAAACAACAGATCTACAGTGACCAGCTGCCCCATTTAAAGTAGGGCTGAGACTAATGATTGTGTTCATAACCAATTATTTTTTCTCACTTAATCATTTCATCGTTCGGTCCATAAAATCTGGCAAACCTCAAAATGACGAAGATCTCACGTCTCAAAATGATTCTGTTTTTATGATTTCATTGTCAAACGGAGCAAAGAAACCAAAAAAAAAATTCACATTTAAGAAGCTGAAAAATCAGAGAACTTGGTTTTTATAATAGAATAAAAAAAACACTCAATCTGATTGATCGAGGATGATAATAGTTGGAAATTGATTTAGTAATTAACTAATAAAGCAGGTGCTATCACCCCTCGACCAAATATGGGGTGAATTCCAATTCCTTGCTTAACCCTCAATCTCCCTCTAGTGCAAGTGCTGTCCTGATTCTCATTGTCCTGAAAAATTAAGTTATGTGGCAAGTTTAAGGGCTGTATCGCCCTCAATATTGAGATTTTTCCAGACCACCCTTGGGAGCAAGGGCTACCCAGAATGCATTGCGTGTTTTCACATAACAAAGATGACGCCCAAAGCAGCGAAACGAGTACGCAACAAATTAGGTATTTTCTCTGTTAATAGAGATATAAAAATGATGAAAACCATTGTATTATCTTAGTTTAGGCCCATATTATGGATTACTGACGTCATTGTTGCGTAACATTTATTTTTATTTTACCATCTTTTGTCAATAGTCGGCCGGTGTGGTTTACTTTTCAATAAGTCGTGGTGTGTGGTAACTGTCAGCTGAATATTTGTATGAGTATCATCTTATAACTAACTGACAACCTAATAACTTGACTGACAAACGGATCAGAATAAATAATCCTGACGTAAATGTGTTCTTCTTCTTCTTCTTCTTATTTGGAGTTGACAGACTGGACGCAGCTTTCGCGTTATTCTGCCCCCTACAGTCTGAAGACGTATCTGCATTTAAGGGGTGTCCCATTTCTAAGTGATAAAATAACCCTCAACACTTGGTTTTGAGGCCAGTTAAGATTAAGGGTTGAGTTTGAGGGTTAAGATAGGAATTGGAATTGGCCCCATGGTCTTAGAGCTTCATTCACTGACTGAGACCACAAGACTCAACTGAATTTGAGGACCAGCTGTGTGAACTGTGCTGGATCATAACTCACATTGCTCGAGTAAAGTCTCACAATGCCTTTTTTTTTATGTATATCAAAGTCTTGTTTACCCTTCCTCCTGAATATCCACTATTGTTTTTCCTGCACTGAAACACAAGTCAGAGACACTTTGTGTAACTCTGGTAATTGACTCATTGGTTGTTTCTCCCTTTGTGCGTTAATCCTTTTAAAACTCACGACGCTTGACTCTCCTCCTTCACTCTGTAGTTAAGCCCAGTCGTTTCTTTAAACTCTAACAAATGAGTGAACAACCTCTTTTTTCATGTAGTGAGCCAGAAAACTAAGAAAGACTAAACTCAATTCAACAAAGACGTCAGATATAAATTATTCAACTTAGTTTTTTTTTCCCCATTTGCAGTATATTCCTATTCATTGCTGCAGTAACACGTCTTATTCAAAGTGGGTGAAGTGTAAAACAAGCACACGATGATTACACTGAACGGCTCTAAAATTATCTCACTCATGCAGTCTGTCAAAAAAAAAAAAAAGGAAAATGATCCATCATCAGTCATTTCTCCTGATCCACACACTTGGCTCTAGTTTCCTCATATTTCTTTTCTTTTTGGTCTGTGGTCCGATGCGAGCGAGTCCTGCTTCCTGCCAACTCACCTACACACCTGAGATCTAACCTGCACCTCTGAAAGTCGACTGACCCAATTTCCGCCGCCAGATGGTTGATTCACCTTTGGTAGAAGAGACACTTCAGCCAATTTTTTATCCTTTTTTTAAATAGTTCACTACTCATCAGCCACATCCAGTCTTTGTCTGAACTGAGAACCAAATCTGAAGATGGAAGACAGCCAAAACCAAAGCTCTGTTTGACGACTGGAACTGATTCTCTGGAATCAAACTGATCCAACTAGATCCTTCATCCTCAGGAGCATAGACGTGGACATCTGCAACTGGGCTTGATATGAGGCCAGTGGCATGTACTGCATCTACAAAGACACCTCAGCGACTTAGGCGGTAATGTATCGTGTCACTTCCTGTTCTTCCACTGCTGTTACGCTGTGAGTCTCCTGCTCTCTCTGCGATTATCGACCTACTGTTACCATCGATTAACTGAACAAGCACTCGCTTTGTAAAATTGGTTCATACTTTCACTCGCTACTTAAGCTTAAACATGTAGATTTGTAGATACGGTCTTTGCTAGCGTGACAGGTTAGCTTAGCAGCGATGGCTTCTCTCTGACTTGTGTGAGACCTGGATAACCAAGAACCTCCTCAAAGAAGCACCCTTGACCATCTTCAGACCTTCAAGAGCACACATGTTGACCATTTTTAAACCATCACAGTCAGACACTTCTAAAAAGCAACAACATGGACACTAAATACACATTTCTAAGTTACAAAAAGCTGTCAGTAGAAGCCATGAGAAAGATCTACCTCCGTCATCCGTCTGCAGAGGTGTTTCATAAGACTTTGGGGCAGACCAATAAAGGTGTCATGGTGTCCATTATTGGAGGTATCTCAGGTTTTATCACCATATTTCTTTGACTTTGACCTTTGACCTTTGACCAACCAGATCCAAAAGATGATCATCTAAAAAATGAAGTCCCAAATCTTTATTCCAACAAGGTCTGAGAACACAAATCACACTGCTGCAGAACACACACTGAAAACAATAATATAATAAAGACAGGCTGACGGCATCAAGCCATCTCAACTCAATCTGTTGTCCACAAAAGAAACCAAGTCATAAATCTGAACCAGACAGAGATGGAACTCACTGCGTTTGACAAGTCGTGGCTTTTTGCGGCTTTCGACAACAACAGCTTACGAGTTTTCCACACAAGTTATAAACGATGACATCGGAGTTCGTGTGCATTTCTGCATTTCCTCCAGTCGAGCTCAGAGCTGCTGTGAGCGCCGCTCGGTCATAAATGGCATAAATCACCGTCTCAATCGTGAATCACAATCCAGCTCAGGGATTAATTAGTGCAGCGTAAAGGGTCGGTGACCTGTTTTCATCATTTCCTCTTCTTTGAGGTCATCACACAGGAGTGAAGTCACTGCCCTGTGACACAAGGTCATTTCCAAACCCATCCAAAGAAATCAACACTACTGCACCTCTTCTGTTTACAGTCTCACACATTTATGATCCGTCACATCACAGGAGACTTTAAACCAATCACATGGCAGTTGAAGGAGACATTATATCTTACATTAAAAATTGTCTCTTAACTTTCTACATAATTGCTCTCATAATGATTTGGAAATACAGAAGACAATCACTAGCTTTACAATTATCCAGATGGGAAATTGATCTCCAAAGCTATGGAGTTAGATTTGTCTTTATTATTCAATCAAAAAAAAGTTTGCTTCAATCAAAAAAAAATGTTTTCAATCAAAAAAAAATGTTTTCAATCAAAAAAAATTCATTTCAATCAAAGAAAAAAATTGTTTGGATGCAAAAATATATTTGAGACTCAAACTAATTTTTCTTTGATTGAAAATGTTTTCTTTGATCGAAGAGAAGGTTTTTTTGGTTAGAAGCAAAATTTTTTGCGATTGAATAATTAAGACACAACTGTCCTACCCATAATATGGCCCAAACGCAAAACAGCATTACTTCAATCAAAAACTTGCTTCAAACCAAAAAAATCTTCACTTCGATCAAAGAAAACCTTTTCAATCAAAGAAAAACAGTGTTCAAATGCATTTTTTTGAGTCTCAAATATATTTTTGCATCCAAACACTTTTTTTCTTTGATTAAAAAGGTTTTTTTTTGATTGAAGTGAATGTTTTTCTGATTGAAAACATTTTTTTTGATTGAAGCAAACTTTTTTTTGATTGAATAATAAAGACACAAATCTAACTCCATACAAAGCAGGTGAGTGTTTGACAGACAGCGGTAGAATCATTATCCTGTAGGTGTAGCTCTGGTTGACGACGTGACAGGAGGTGATTCCACAGCGTGAGGTTAGTGTAAGAAAAAAAACATCTTCAGCAGCAAATCCAGAAAGTGAGCTGCTCTCATGGTTGAACATGTGAGGTCATTGTGAGTCGTCCTGTGTCACGCTGCTGCAGTGAATACTGATCTGCTCTGATGACCTTGGAACATGAATACTTTATTGTGAAATCCTGCAAAATTCAAGGAAGGGGGAACACGCTGATAACTTGGTGAACCATTTTCTAATCGAGTACTATTTCAATCTTTATTACAGCCCTCGAGGGCTTTACATTATTTATCCGATACTACATAAAACTCAAAAACCTTTTTAATGTGACGGCCAGAAACTGTTCTGGCGTCAAAGGGCAGGGTTAGGGTTTTTGTAAGAGTCGCGGTCATGGTCCTTCGAGATCGACTGTGACAACAGCGCCTCTGGTGGCGCGCTCTGTTATAACAGCAGTTTTGAACTTTCTGAGGCTGCGATCTCTTTCAGAGAGAGACGATTTCTGACATCGCAGCATCTCCTAGATGCAGTAAAAACCTCTGATGTTGTGTTTTGTTGCGGAAATTCTCTGCTGGAAAAGGTCAATCTTCGCAGGACCGATCCTAGCTGGAGAAAAGACCCAGAGCAAAGCGAGTCCTCCACATTTATACCTGAGCAACTCCCATTTCGCATTCCTCCAATAGACAAAGAGTCTTCCTTTCCAGGCGGTGTTTTTACACCTCTTTGTCTACTGTAGGTATCAGGGGGACGACTCTCTGCGGATGTTGTAGGAAGGTGTCAGTTCAGGCTAGACACAATACACAATACACAATACACAATACACAATACACAAAAGGACCTGGTATTCTGTGTTGGGCAGGTATAGGGTGATGGGCAGTAGCTGAGACAGAGAAACTGAATTTACCATTAAGGTTTACAACATCTCCTCCCATCTATAACATCACCTACAATGACTCCATACATCCTTATAGCACTCAAAGCAAAAGCTACACTAATGTATCTGTGATGTATTAGTTTAATATACTCATGAATAGTCACATTAAGGGACAGGCTTATTATAACCAGGCAAATAAGTGAATATTCATGTTAATGGGTCCAGTGGGTGTTTACAAAAACCTTTAGACTTCTTCTCTGTATCTGCTATGGCAAGATTTGGTTTAAAGTTTCTCATGATATCGTGATAAGAAAAATATCCTGCATCTAAAAGATGCGATAGAACTTTACTAATCCCGAAGGAAATTCCTGTTCCAGGTTGCTCCAAAATTGCAAAAATTAGAGAAGAAGATTATAGATTATAGAGAATATAGAAGATTGATACACACCAAGAAGCAAAACACAAGTTTTTGGTTGCAACATAACAAAAGAATCACTAGTTTTATCGAATCGTGACGGATATTTATGTTTGTATGGATTTAATTTGAACTATTGTGTCCTGCCAGGACATTAAAGCTGGATGACTGAGCACAAAATAACTTAATCTGCGTCACAAACCACAATCCATTAACAAACTAAACTGAGCACAAAAGCTGTCAACCTTAAACAAGTCATTATCTGCAAGGCACGCGGAGATAAAGAATCACAATCCATGACTTGTGGCAGGGCAGTGTTTAATATGCTCCACACATCAGATGAGACGTTCGCTGCCAATTCGCTGTTTTTGGGGCTTAAATGAATCGAGAGAGGAAACGTGGCGTTTGTGTGCGTTTGTAAAGGAACAAAACCACAAAGCCCAGACGCACAAACCACACAGAGCTGCACGGTCTCCACGAGCCAAGGTCACCGCAGCAGTTAAACAGAGCTGGCAACACATTTGTCCTCGTAGTGAAAACCACAGTCTCCCCAAGAAAAAAGCCCAGGTCAAGCCAGTGATTTACATCAGGACGATTGGGGTTTGCCAAGCGCTCGTATCTGAGCCAAAATCTTCATCCTCTTCCTCACATCTGCTCGATTAGTCACCCCCCCCCCCCCCACACACCTCCCTCTTCATCCTCTTCCTCACACCTTCTATTGTCTGCACATTTCATTGCTCCCTGTCTCAGTCACTCTCATGCAGACATGTCCACATGCTCGTCTGTCAGGGTCACGCACAGCCGTCATCAATCATCACTGAAAGGACATCAGCTGATGTCAGTTCAGCCTTCAGTTTGAGGCACAGAATCAGCGCGAGTACACAAACTGAGTTGAATAAAGACCGACTGCGTTTCCCTTTAGCGTGATTTATAGATTGCATTAGCGCGGAGACGTGGGCGAACGCTTGAGTCCAAACCCGAGATGATCACTATATACATTTGAGCACAATCCTTTTCGTTTCCAGCATCATAAAGTCTTGATTTGATTGTGCCAGATCGTAGCTCATCAGCGACACGAGCAGTGTGCAGAAAATGAAGTACATGCTTCTCAAAATGTAATTAAATTAATCACATCAGCCATATTTAGATTTTTTCCTTTCTTCGGATTTTAATCCCCATCTCAGATTTACAATAATTGTCCCCGTCACACATATCATTTGGAATTCATTTCTTTTTGTGCATTGTGTGGACGAACTAATGATTAATTCATCTGATTGATATCACAATTAATCGATTAACTGTCAGTCAATTAAATGACTCAAATCTCTATAATGTGTTGTTCTATAGTCTGGCTAATTCCAGATTGCACCTCAGGGAGCTTTCACACCAGAGCTGTTTGGTCTGCAGAGTTACTCCGATAGTCTGCTTTGTTTTAAGCAGATGTGAAAGCTCATTTGACCTCTGGTGTGGAGCAAACAAGTGAACTCTGGTCCGTGCACCCTGGTTCGCTTGCAAGTGAACCCCGGTGCGGTTAGCTAACAGGAGTAAATGCTATACTATGAACCAAAGAGAGGAAGTGAGGATAGCTCGCTGTCTAACCTTCTTATGAAAAACCAATTAGGTTTGAACACCAAAGTAAAAAAATCTAAATCTGGTGTTGCTCCATTCAGAGGCGCAGCTTGTGAACAGGCAAGGCAGGCAACTGCTTGGGGCCCCGAGCCGATAGGGGGCCCCCCGAAACCTCCCTAAAGGGGCCCCACCTCACTTTGACCTCTGTGAAGTTATTGTTCTGCAAGTTGGAAAATGAAGAGGATTATTTACAGAGTAATGCATATGTTTTTTACTAAGTTTATCTGTTTTTTTCAGTTATTTACACTATTTTATTGTTCTATATATTTATATTGTTTTATAATGTGGGTTCTTTACAGTGTAATGTATTTTTTTTACTAGGTTTATATAGTTTTTAAAAAGCTACTTACAGTATTTTATTGTTCTTTACATTAATATTTTCACATACTTTTTAATTACAAGGTTTTTCCATGTTATTTCATTCATTTTGAAAAAAAATATATTTTGAACTAATGGTGATGAACACTGGTTGGAAGGGCCCCCTGCAAATTTTTGCTTAGGGCTCCTACAAACTCTAGAATTGCCTCTGGCTCCATTGTTTGCGTTGAGCAAGTTAGCTGAAGGAGATGGATTTCCGTGGTTCTGGGTTTTCTTCTTCCTCATGCTAGCGCTCGTTTCGGGAAAATACGCCTCCAGTGAAAGTGCAGTGCAGCGTGAAAGTGAACCAAAACCAAATGATGGTGTGAACTTGTTCGTCCCTGGACAATCCTGGTGTGAACGCACCCTTGGTCTCATTTGAGAGATTTGAGTGTATGAGTCCTGAAAGAGTGTATTCACTAGGGGTGGGGGAAAAAAACGATTTACATTGGAATCGCGATTCTGAATCGATTCATAAACTTCAAAAATCGATTTTTGACATTTTTTATTTTTTATTTAAAGTTTCTATTTTGAAAAAACACCAGTTTGTGTTATTTGTGTACAGTTTATTTTTGTAACTTCTGGGAGAAAAGGGCAGCTAGCCTAAGCTTTTATTTATGCAAGATATTTTTTTGTACAGTAAGTTTTTATTTGTTTTGAATAAATGTTAACTTTTGTCTTAAGTTTGCCTTTGTGTGATCACATTATCACTATCTTATACAAACTGTATTGTTTTGATGCCATAATTTGTCTTAACACTATGCATTGTATCAATTTTTGAATCGCATGAATCGAATCGTTTGAATCGAGAATCGATATTGAAACGAATCGTGAGCCTAAGAATCGGAATCGAATCGTGAGCCACCCAAAGATTCACATCCCTAGTGTTCATGGAGATGTCTCTATATTTGATTGCATAGACCTAAAACCAATCACACCAATGATCCAGACCATGCAAAGTATGCAAAGTTCTCAGAGCGATGGTGATTATAGCGTCTAAAGACTTTTGCTCGGGGGGGAAATAACAGGTCGCTTTAAATGGAAGCACCAAAAAGACCTGCTGTCCTTCAGTGGCCACTGCTTCTCTGTAGTCATCATATTAAGCCCACTCACAGTTCACCAGGGGGGAAAAAAGCTGTCTGCGTTCTATTTTTCAGGAGATTCTGTAGTTGACCAAAACAGCAGCATCAGCTGGGTTCACCCAAGCAACTCAGACAAACAGTATCTGACTCTTCATATCCAGTGTGCGACATGTGACATCGACAGCAGAGCAGACAGAGAGTGAGTGACGCGTTACCTGCCAGAAGATGCTGTCTATTGTGCTGCCCAGGAAGCCTTCCCTCGTTTCAGAAGACAGAAGTTTGGGTCCCAGGATGGTCATGAACTCCTCAAAGTCGACCTGTCCATCACCTGAAAAGTCAAAGGACACCATTTTTGACAGTGAGAGACTGGGATTCAATCTCCGTGAAGGTGAAGAAAGATCTTTAACGAGTGATTTTTCACTAATTATGATTGGTTGTTGATTGTGATTGAGATCCTCCATCCAACATCTCATCAGGAGTAGAGCTGCAAATAGCGATTATTTTCGTAATCGATTAATCTGTTGATTATTTTCTCGATTAATCGATGAATCGTTTGGTCCATAAAATGTCAGAAAATGTTAAAAAACGTTGATCGGTGTTTCGTCAAAGCTGGAAATGACGATGTTCTCGAAAGTCTTGTTTTGTTCACAAACCAAAATGATTCAGTTTTGATGATTTCTTTGTTTATGTGGAGCAAAGAAACAAAGAAAATATTCACATTTAAGAAGCTAAAACAATCAGAAATCTTGTTTTAATCATGAAAAAAGCTTCAAACCGATTATCAAAATAGTTGGCGATTAATTTAGTAATCGATTTATAATCAATTCATCGATTAATCGTTTCAGCTCTAATCAGGAGCATGTCCAGATATTGTGGTGAAGGCATTTACGACACTAAACTATCACGATCAAATACAGCTCACAATTTGGATCATAAAAAAGAGCAAATCGGTGCAAACCACATTTCTATTTTTCTCTGCCATACATAAATCAGGCATTTTCAAGAGTTAGAGATAGACAGAGATATACTGTATATAAAAAAAAGTCTTATTTAAAATCAATAATGCACATAACTCAGTGTGGCCACATAAAAACAATCGTAACAGTGGGTCCAGACTCAGACTCAGTTCTATTGGATTACCTTGAAAGTTGTTACAGTGGAATTCAGGCCTGTTATCAATATGAGTTTTCTGACTGAATATGAAGAAGATTCTAAATAAACGCTGCTTGTGTTTAGTTCCCGTTATGTTCCTGTGTTACTGTAGCTCAGCTCTCCTTTTTCCTCGCCGTTGCAGCAAATAAACCGCATCTCTGACTCTGATCCCTTCATTAGTTTGGAATGAGCAGCAAGGCTGAGTAAATATCTAACGATGTTCTCGTCCCGATCAGCTCCGGCTGACGTGCCGCTGAGCACAGCGATCGCTAACCACACAACCCTGCAGCCGAATGAGTGTAAAACACCGAGTGTCGCCGAGTGTGAGGGGAAAACAAGGACACGGCGATTAACTTTTTCTGAATTAAATGAGCGTGCAAAAACAAAGATTTCTAGAGTTGTTGTGTTTTTATAGAGGCTCACTTATCGCAGCCCAGTGTCTGAGCTTCCTTTTACGACTCTGTAGTTATTATTCAAGGCCAGCGTTTTGTCAAATCTCGTCTTTTCGACCGCGAAAAGATTCACTGAAACAAACCGCGAGCTGCGACTGATGCTGTAACAGTGGATATGAAGAAGAAGCAGTCGTAACACGGAGCTTCCCTGCAGCGCACGGTGATTCTAACAAGACTAATCTGCTCCATCCTGCTGATAACAGTTAAAGCTTCTGCCAAAAAGACAAAGCATCAGACTCAGATCAACAGATCATGGATTTGTAATGTTGTAAGATTTAAAACCCTCGTGTCGTTGTTTCTCTCTGGGTGGAATAATTCCCACGATGTGAGGAGCGGCATTAGATGTAAAAAGGCCTGAAGAGCTGCAACTAAGAATTCTATTCATAATCAATTCATCTGACGATTAGTTAATCAATTAATCGAGTAATCGTTTGGTCAGAAAATGTCAGAAAGTGTTGATCGGTGTGTTTTTCAAACCTGGGAATGACGATTTGCTCAAAGGACAAACCAAAAGTATTCAGTTTTCATGATTCCTTTGTTACATGGAAGCAAAGAAACAATAAAATATTCACACTGAAAAGTGTGATAATCTGATTTTTGCTGATCTCTGATGATTTTAAATGAGATTAGCTAAAAAGCGATGTTGATGTTGGGACATCTCTAACAGGACTGAAATGATTAATTAATTATTAATTGATTACTAAATTAATTAATTCAGTTTGGGTGTTTTCTAAAGAATGAAAACCAGTTTCTGTGATTTTTTTCAACTTCTTAAATGTGAATATTTTCTAGTTTCTTTGCTAATAAAAAAACGGGATCATTTTTTGTTTCTGGACAAAAACAAGACATTTGAGAACATCGGTTTGACAAACACTGATCAATATTTTTCAGCATTTTCCTGACATTTTATGGACCAAACGATTACTCGATTAATGGAGAAAATAACAGACAGATTAATCGATAATGAAAATATTCATTAGCTGCAGCTCTAATAGTCTTTGTTGTAAAGATATTCCCCCCCTTGTTAGTGCGACGCGCGCTAACTGTAGCGTCAGAAACCATCGACTGCTCTGGAGCTCATGCATATTCAGGAGGTCAAACGCTGGACGACAGCAGACTGTGAAGCAGCGCTAACATCCAGACGAGTCAGGAACAGAGCGACGGATCAATGACAGCAGAGAGCTGGAGAGAGAGAGGTGTTCTCCTCCTCCTCCTCCTCCTCCTCCTCCTCCTCCGAGTTCTATTCTTTATATTTCCACTGGAACAAAGTGATGTAATGTAACGTGAAAGGTGTTTTAAAGCACATTCTCTCTCCGTGGTTGGGTCTCATTGCTCCCGTCAGAGCTGATTCCAGCTTCAGTGCAGACAAATTCCTGCAAACTACTCCTAAACAGAGCGACTGTGTAACATGTGACCTGCTCTGCTGCATCGTCACTGACTACAAAGAGTGACTGAACACTTTTAGAACAGAGACAGCGCTTTGTTTTTATCATTGATTTTGTCAGACTCAGAGAGAACTTGACCGTGTACTTGATTATTCTATGAGTGAAGGAACAACACATCCTATTAAACTGTGTTTCCCAAACTTTATTATATACGAGAGGCCGAGTTTTGAAGATTATTAAAGCACTGAAACATTTCTGACCACCATTTCCTGTAGGGATGTGAATCTTTAGGTGGCTCACGATTCGATTCAAAATCGATTCTCGATTCAAAAACTGACACAATGCATAGTGTGTTGAGGCAAATTATGGCATCAAAACAATACGGTTTGTATAAGAAAATGTGATAATGTGATCACACAAATGCAAACTTAATACACAAGTTAACATTTATTCATTCAAAACAAATTAAAACTTACTGTACAAAAAAATTACTTTACTATTTGCAAACCTCTTAAGGAATAATTTTTATGAATTTTTGAAATTCAGGAAATGATCCATTTGCCCTGATGCACTTTGACAGTGAGCTGACTTGCTTCTCAAAAACAAAAAGTATCTCGGAATGACTTGAAATTTAGCATCATAATAGTCGGCATCGCCCTGAACAAGGATCCGTTGAAAATATTTGCAAACCTTTTAAGGAATTATTTTAATGAATTTTTGAAATTCAGGAAATGATCTATTTGCCCTGATGCACTTTGACAGTGAGCTGACTTTCTTCTCGAAAACTAAAAGTATCTCGGAATGACTTGAAATTTACCATCATAATAGTCGGCATCGTCCTGAACAAGGATCTGTTGAAAATATTTGCAAATCTCTTAAGGAATAATTTAAATGAATTTTTGAAATTCAAAAAAACAAAAAGTATCTCGGAATGACTTGAAATTGACCATCATAATAGTCGGCATCACCCTGAACAAGGATCTGTTGAAAATATTTGCAAACCTCTTAAGGAATAATTTTAATGAATTTTTGAAATTCATGAAATGATCCATTTGCCCTGATGCACTTTGCCAGTGAGCTGACTTTCTTCAAAAAAACAAAAAGTATCTCGGAATGACTTGAAATTGACCATCATAATAGTCGGCATCACCCTGAACAAGGATCTGTTGAAAATATTTGCAAACCTCTTAAGGAATAATTTTAATGAATTTTTGAAATTCATGAAATGATCCATTTGCCCTGATGCACTTTGCCAGTGAGCTGACTTTCTTCTCAAAAACAAAAAGTATCTCAGAAATACTTGAAATTTACCATCATATGTGTCAGCGTCGCCCTGAACAAGGATCCGTTCAAAATATTTGCAAACCTCTTAAGGAATAATTTTAATGAATTTTTGAAATTCAGGAAATGATCCATTTGCCCTGATGCACTTTGACAGTGAGCTGACTTTCTTCAAAAAAACAAAAAGTATCTCGGAATGACTTGAAATTTATGATCATAATAGTCGGCATCGCCCTGAACAAGGATCTGTTGAAAATATTTGCAAACCTCTTAAGAAATAATTTTAGTGAATTTTTGAAATTCAGGAAATGATCCATTTGCCCTGATGCACTTTGACAGTGAGCTGACTTTCTTCTCAAAAACAAAAAGTATCTCGGAATGACTTGAAATTTAGCATCATAATAGTCGGCATCGCCCTGAACAAGGATCCGTTGAAAATATTTGCAAACCTCTTATGGAATAATTTTAATGAATTTTTGAAATTCAGGAAATGATCCATTTGCCCTGATGCACTTTGACAGTGAGCTGACTCTCTTCTCAAAAACAAAAAGTATCTCGGAATGACTTGAAATTTACCATCATAATAGTCGGCATCGCCCTGAACAAGGATCTGTTGAAAATATTTGCAAATCTCTTAAGGAATAATTTTAATGATTTTTTGAAAATCATGAAATGATCCATTTGCCCTGATGCACTTTGACAGTGAGCTGACTTTCTTCTCAAAAACAAAAAGTATCTCAGAAATACTTGAAATTTACCATCATATGTGTCAGCATCGCCCTGAACAAGGATCCGTTGAAAATATTTGCAAACCTCTTATGGAATAATTTTAATGAATTTTTGAAATTCAGGAAATGATCCATTTGCCCTGATGCACTTTGACAGTGAGCTGACTTTCTTCTCAAAAACAAAAAGTATCTCGGAATGACTTGAAATTTACCATCATAATAGTCGGCATCGCCCTGAACAAGGATCTGTTGAAAATATTTGCAAATCTATTAAGGAATAATTTAAATGAATTTTTGAAATTCAAAAAAACAAAAAGTATCTCGGAATGACTTGAAATTTACCATCATAATAGTCGGCATCGCCCTGAACAAGGATCTGTTGAAAACATTTGCAAACCTCTTAAGGAATAATTTTAATGATTTTTTGAAATGTAGGAAATGATCCGTTAAATATGGATGATTTCAATCGCGATTCCTATGTGAATCGATTTTTTCCCCTACCCCTAATTTCCTGACACTTTTGTAAGATCTAATGCTATAGGACGTGTATGTTTCATACTTTAAAAAGAACTCCGCTGTTCGCATGATTTTTTTAAAGTATTTATTCAGTAAAAGGTGGGAAAAAGTGCCATAAAGCATTGAAAAAGATCAACCCTTGTTGTTAATTGTAGGGTTACAGTAGAGCTAAAACAATTCAACAAATCAATTATTATCGATTTGAAGCTTTTTTTCATGATTAAAACACGATTTCTGATCGTTTTAGCTTCTTAAGTGTGAATATTTTCATCGTTTCTTTGATCCACACAACAAAGAAACCATTAAAACTGAATCATTTTGGTTTGTGGACAAAAACGAGACGTTGGAGAACATCGTCATTTCCAGGTTTGACGAACACTGATCAACGTTTTCTAACATCATAATCGACAGATTAATCAATGATGGAAATAATCATTAGTTGCAGCTCTCGTGTCAGTGACAGTGTCTTTTTTCTTTAGCCAAATGTCTTCTTTAAACGGCGCGATCATTCACACAGATCCCATCATGCTGCCGTGTTCCTGTGAGGTAACGACCAGACAAATGATCTATGGTTTACTTTATTCCCATTATAAAATATTTAATTCTTCATTTACAGTCCCGGAGCTGGTCTGACATTATAAAACGACGACTTCTGACATAATTCTTCCTTTACTTTCCATCTTTCCACCTAACCCTGGTGTATCGTGCTCGCGGACCCTCTGGCTCTTCACTGGACAGAAGGAGATCAAGTGAATTAATCAGTTTCTAAAACATCCGACTGTGCCGTCCGACTACAAGGTAAAAAATAAAGAACGCACAGCGTAATAAGAACTTAATGATACGCGACAGATTCAATTTAAAACCTTTTATGTATAAAATCTTTCCTTTTCACTTACATGAATACACTCGATATACTTTCTAACAAGGTTTAAAAAAGACCATCATTTCATAGAAGAGCAGCATTTTCAGCATTGTTTTATGAACCATAATGCAACCAAAGATTTGTGACACATTAAGCTGAATGCTTTTGATGCGCACTATAACAGAAGGTCCAAGACTGAGGACTTTCATGAAGCAGCATGGAATCATGGGAATGTTGTGATCCATTAGTGACAGATACACACATTACCACACAAAAACACAAAAGACAACACTCTGGCAAACTAGTCCTAGCACTGAATATTTCTTGCCTCACGCTGATGTTTCTTAGGGGGGTTTTTGCAACCGTAGTTATGGATGTCACATACAGTAGTAGACAAATGTGGTTGTGCGTTTGGTATGTGCTTTATGGTAAACAATGGACAATTGTGTGTGTGTCTGTGCGTTTACATTGAAAGTGGACCTGGACCGGAAGTTCGTTAACGCTGTTTTTTAGTGTGTATATTTTTTTGTATTATCTACAAGGGGTTTTGTGACCCATAAAAAAAATAAGAACATTTAATCTCAAACGCCTTTCCAGTTATCGCGTTAACGGCTGAAATCTGCAAGACCGATTCCATAATATCCGCGCGCGTTTCTCGCGGATATAAAAAGGTATTTACTGATATTTTTTGGTGTAGAAGAAGAAGAAGAACAGGTTGTTTAATCATCAAACACTCGTTACACAGAGATGTTTATAGCTCATCACAGACTCCGGTGCAGCTATAAAGCTCCACATTGTCCCTGCAACGACACCAATAAATACATCATTATATAGAACAAACGAGCTCCTGTTCATGTTCATGTTCCCAGACGCATGACGACAATAAACCTCCGTCTGAGTCTGTGACATCATGAAAAAAACTCATTTAATATTTAAAGACAACGGGAGAATAACAATGAAAATGCTGCTCGCTGTGGCAACAGAGTCATAAGAGCAGAATAAAGACGACTGTGATAAGTCACACCTCTCTCTATCAGGAACAACCATCACTAACAATCACACACCCATCGACGCGACGGCCGAGACGAGCTGCAGATCACTCATCAGTAACTCCTCCACCGACGCGCTCAGAGGAATCGATGTCTGTGAACGAGTGTCTGATCTTTACTCGGCCAACATGTAATCACTATCATCTGCCAACGCTGTGTCTCTACGATACGCGATGATACGAGAAGATGATCCATCAATCACCAGATTTCTGAGTCTAATAAAGAGACGTTTATTTCATGTTTGTTGTGAAACAGGTTGTAAATTCCTGCTTCATTCATCTCTTTTTCTCTCATTAAACTGATTCATGACCCGATTTATTGTTCATTCGAATAAAAATAATTACTGTTAGTTAAACTTTAATTGTGCAGTTAATTGTGCTGTTGCTCAGTTATTAAACATTACTGGATTATCTTTGTGGTTTGACATAAATCCCTGTGTTTGTATTTGATTGTAGATTTGCTGAAGTTTTCTTATTGGCCTAACTTCCTTTTTTGTTTTCAGTTCACTTATTTCTCTCTTATTTCAGTGTCTGGATCAGATTTTTGTGGATTAAACTCTGGTAAATGTTGATTGATTAGATCTATTAGACATGAGTCCAAGGGTGAATTCCAATTCCTTGCTTAACCCTCAATCTCAAGTTTAAGGGCTGTATCGCCCTCGATATTGAGATTTTCCCAGACCACCCATGGGAGCAAGGGCTACCCAGAATGCATTGCGTGTTTTGACAGAACGGAAAAAGACGTGCATGACGTCATGTACCGTACGTGCCGCGACACCGGAGTCCAGGCACCGTTTACCAGTTAGCTCCGTTAGCTGCATTAGCACTGCTAGCGCACCTACAGTGGAACTGGAGCGGTGCGTTTATTAAACGAAAATAGCAGCGCTACAAATAACTAGCGTACCTGTGTACTGCGTATGTGTGCATCTGTTTTTAAAGTTTAGCGTCACTTTAGAGACTAATTTTAACAATCCGGAGTCACGTAAACATGACGTCAGGGGCATCGTGCTTTAACGCTGACGCCGTAAAACGCCTTTTTAATGCAAATATTTTGTCTGTACTGTTGTTGTTGGTGAGTTCAGTTTGTTATATGAACATTATTCCTGAGTCTCTGTGACATATTAGGAGGATTTTATGGCCAGTTGCTTAAGATTTATTACATAATGCACCTTTAAGTATAATAATCCTGCCAGTTATACAATTCAAATTTTAACTCTTAAAGGGACAATATGTAGTATTTATGGGTTTATATAACCCAAAATCCACTTTTTTATACATATTATGTGCTCCTGCATTGTCTAGTCGATGTATAATAGTTTTTGTTTCATTTTCGTAGTGTTTCAAAAAGTCATGTAAAATAACATGGTCGCGGGCCGTGGTTGCATAGCCACTGTTAGCAGAGAGACGCCATGTTTCTACAGGAGCCTGTAAGGACAAACGCGAGAGAACAAATCAAGCGTCTCTTTACTTGTAGCTGAAGTCCCGCCTCCACTCTCTCCGATTCGTCTGCTACGGCCGCGGTAGCTCCGCCCTCTCCCTCGCTTCACGAACCTCATCTGCTGACACGGAGAAAGACGACGAGGACGACATTTGACCGGCTGAGGACACCGTAGCGCTCAGGGAAGGGAGGGGGTGAGCAGAGGAGCAGTTCTTTGTTGTAAATTTCAGCCTCTCCTCTAGATGGCACTATGAACTACTTACTTCACCTTTAAACGAACCACTAAACTCCACCAGTGGAGTCAACAGATTCCTCAGGAACCAGCTCTGAAGATAAATACCTGCATCTTCCGACTGCTGAGTCCTGGAAACATAAACTCGTCTGCGTTTGAATCTTTAACAAACGCAGAGAAACAGACGAACCTTCCAGGGAAATCACCTACAGATTCAATAATGCTAAATGAACAAAGCTAATGACAACAACGAGTTCTGTAGCTTCAGGGAAAAAGCTTTTTCAAACATCTCTCACAAAGACACACAAGAAGAAGACGACAGAATGACCAGAAGCCTGTTAATAAATAAAAAAACATCACACTTCACAGAGTTCCTCAGACAAAAGCACTTGTGACAGCACAGGAAAAGAAACCCTGAGGCATGAAAGCAGCGACGCTCTCCTGAGAGTCTGAAGCACATGAGTCATAAGAGGAATAAAGATGGTAATTTCTTCAACTTTAATATCCACCTCTGAACATTTACATTATAGTTTGTTCTCTCCTCTCCTCTCTCCACCACCGTGAGATGGAGAAGCACTTATTAAGGAGAGTTTGAATATTTGCACGGAGATCGCACATTTAGCATTTTCCAAAAAACGCTCCAAAACGAGGCGACGCTCTTTGAAAATGTCAATCACACTTAAGTAGAGACAGACAGGAGACGTTCTCTCAGAGGTGAAGGCGTACGTGTGCTCTTAGACGTATGAGGATGGTGGGCGGAGCCGACATCTGCTGCTGGAGGGAGCTAACGGAGGTTAGCGGAGCAGTGTCTGTCGGGGCTAACTATAGAGCAAGAGATGGTAATGCTAATACATAGGTACGACCCCGATGGGATGTTCCGTGCGAAGCCGTCGTTTGTCTGACAAACTTAAACTGTATATAATACAACATGGACGTGGTTTGAAAAACGTGAAGCCCAGGAAGTCAGGTGGAAGTAGCAGTTAGCGGTGTTGGGCAGTGACGTCGCTACAAGTAGCGTTGTTACTAGTTTGACTACATTTCTCAGTAGCGTGGTGGTAGCAATCGCTGCTTTCTGAATCAAATAGCTTTTCAGTAGCTTAGCTCTTTTATTGACCAAGTAGTGGGGGTAGCTTTGGTGTAGTGAAGCTTAATTAATGTAAACTAAATGGTAGCTTAGCTCGCTACATTTTTCCAGTAGTTTGCCCAACATTGGAAACTACATTTCTCAGTAGCGTGGTGGTAGCATCGCTGCTTTCTGAATCAAATAGCTTTTCAGTAGCTTAGCTCTTTTATTGAACAAGTAGTGTGGTAGCCCTGGAGGGGTAGCTTTGGTGTAGTGAAGCTTAATTTAATGTAGAGTAACTGGTAGATTAGCTCGCTGTATTTTACCAGTAGTTTGCCGAACACTGGAAACTACATTTCTCAGTAGCATCGCTGCTTTCTGAATCAAATAGCTTTTCATTAGCTTAGCTCTTTTATTGACAAAGTAGAGCGGTAGCACTGGGGGGGTAACTTTGGTGTAGTGAAGCTTAATTAATGTAAACTAAATGGTAGCTTAGCTCGCTGCATTTTTCCAGTAGTTTGCCGAACACTGGAAACTACATTTCTCAGTAGCATCGCTGCTTTCTGAGTCAAATAGCTTTTCAGTAGCTTAGCTCTTTTATTGACCAAGTAGTGTGGTAGCCCTGGAGGGGTAGCTTTTGTGTAGTGAAGCTTAATTTAATGTAGAGCAACTGGTAGCTTAGCTCGCTAGATTCTTCCAGTAGTTTGTCCAATAGTTTGCCCAACACTGGCAACTACATTTCTCAGTAGCGTGTCGGTAGCAATTGCTGCTTTCTGAATCAAGTAGCTTTTCAGTAGCTTAGCTCTTTTATTGACCAAGTAGTGCGGTAGCACTGGGGAGGTAGCTTTGGTGTAGTGAAGTTTAATTTAATGTAGAGTAACAGGTAGCTTAGCTCGCTACATTTTTCCAGTAGTTTGCCCAACACTGACAGTTAGCCACCAGGGGGCGACTTCAATGGTTGCAGAGAGAACTCTGTTTGAATAGAAGTCTATAGGAAATTGAGCTTCTACCACCAATGCATGTTTTCCTGAGGAGTTAATCCTTTAATGACTGTTTATGTAGATGTTTTTTATTATGTATTTTATGTAGAATTGTCAAAAAATGTACAATGAGTGAGTTCTTCTGCTCCTTTTCCCAAGATAACTTTCCCTTTCCATATCTGGCAGTAGAAATAACGTACCATCACGTCAGCAGTCGTTCCGCAGAAGTCCTGAGATTCTACCGTAATGACAAGTATATGGGTGCAAAGCTCTATTTCTCTTCTTGCCATCCATCTTCTACCGCTCTATCGTCCACATGAGGGTTGCGGACATAACGCAAAAGGTGAGGGTCACACCCTGGACACATCGTCGACAGATTGAATTTTCTAGATATCACGAACGGTCTATGAGTTTACGGTAATGAGTCAAGTACACATGACAAATCCTGTTGACTGGTAACAGAAGGGTTAATGCTCTAAAAACACTATTTTCAGAACGTCTTCAATAACGACTGTGAACATTGTTGTGTCGCGTGTCTCCATCTTTAAATCTCACATCCATCTGCTCGCTCTTCTCTCCTGAGACGAGTTCACGTGTCAAACGACTGAGATTTGAAATAATCACACACTCACACACTCACGTTTTAATGCACGACGACGTACTTTGTGACTCAAGGTGTGAAGCTCTTTGCGACCGCGGACGGCGAGCGCATCTTTTGGCGTGCGATTGTGTCGCCGTCATGACTCACCGTCCATGTCTAGTCTCTGCATGATGATGGCCAGCTCCACCTCACTGGGCATGTAACCCAGAGAGCGCATGGCCATGCCCAGCTCCTGCTTGGAGATGAAGCCGTTCCCGTCGCGATCCAGCACCTTGAACGCCTCGCGGATCTCTGCCAAGACAAAAAAAAAAGGAAAGAAATAAAGAAAAGAATAAAGTCAGTGTTGATAAAACAATGTTCCCACACTCGCTCCCATAGAAGATGCACAGACATACACTCGAAGCACTACGCTGCCAAACAAGCTGGTTACAATTTCCTCTAATACCTTCTGTATTTTTGGTGATTTGTCTTCTTTGGCATAACTTTGAATACATTTTTTTTTGTATTTAATGAGGTCAGTTGGCAGAAATCCTCTCCCTCTCTCCTCTACATCCTCTCTCCTCTTTTTGTGTCTGACCCAGCTTTGGAATGCATGTTATGAAATTGGTCTTGCTCCACTGACTCCAGTTAACAAGATCAATTCCAACCACTGATTCGTTTTCTCCACCTGACGCCACCTCGGCTTCACATCCTCTGACGTCAGGGCTTCAATGGTGTTCTTTATTATTTCACTGTGGTCTCAGAGCAGTGGAGGTAACACTTCAGGGGGGGGTAGTATGGTGATTTTGAGAAGCCAAATAACATTTTTAAATATCTAGAAAGTCTTAGAAGGGGAGACAAATGGAAGAAAATGAGTTTGATTTAAGTTAAAAGGGGAAAAATGCATGTCTTTTTTATGACTTAACTGTGTATATACATATATACATACATAGATAGATATATACACACACATACATACTTACATGTATGTATACATACATACATACATACATACATGTATGTATACATGTATACATACATACATATATACAAACATGTATGTATACATGTATATATACATACATACATACATGTATATATATACACATACATGTATATATATACATGTATACATACATGAATGTATACATACATACATACATACATACATGTATATACATGTATACATACATGTATACATACAAATACACATGTATACATACATGTATACATACATACATGTATATACATACATACATACATACATGTATACATACAAATACACATGTATACATACATGTATACATACATATATACATACATGTATACATACATACATGTAAACATACATACATGTATACATGTATACATGCATACATACATGTATACATGCATACATACATGTATACATGCATACATACATGTATACATGCATACATACATGTATACATGCATACATACATGTATACATGCATACATACATGTATACATGCATACATACATGTATACATGTATACATACATGTATACATGCATACATACATGTATACATGTATACATACATGTATACATGCATACATACATGTATACATGCATACATACATACACACATACATGTATACATACATGTATACATGTATACATACATGTATACATACATGTATACATGTATACATACATACATACATGTATACATACATACATACATACACACATACATGTATACATACATACATACACACATACATACATACATACATACACACATACATACATACATACACATACATACATGTATACATACATACATACACGTATACATACATACATACACACATACATACGTGTATACATACATGTATACATACATACATAAATACATACATACATGTATACATACATACATACATACATACATGCATGTATACATACATACATACATACATACACACATACATACACACATACATATATACACACATACATACACACATGTATACATATATACATACATATATATTTGTACATATATACACATATATACATACATACATGAATATATATATATATATATACATACATTTATGTATTGTATAAGCATTGAATTATTAATAAGTAGGAGACACGTACTTAACCCTCTAACCGAGAAAATGAGGTTTCAAGTAAATGTAAATGTGTTTTTATGTTCATCTAAAAACACTTTGAAGCTGCAATTCAGTGTCTTATTTCCCTTCATTTCAAACGAGCCCTTGAACTCAGCACATTATAAGAGATTACATTAGCGTCTCTGGGTTTGTTGTTTTAAACCGTGCTGGTGTTTACACGCTGCCGAGCTGCTGAAACAACATCTTTTTTTCCCCTGAACTGACGCAGACGTAAACAGAGCAGAGTCAGCAGCTGTTTCCACTCGCTGTGATCGAGTCGACGGAGGAAAAGAGTGAAAACAGAGTTCACAAGTGATGCTGACAGAGAGCGAGGAGAGACTGACAGACGTCTGGAGATTTCAAAATAAAGGTGGAACGTCTATGTCTGACTTGCACTGCCGAGAAGCATGAGCACACGGTCCGGCACTAGATTACCTGAGGCTGTGGACGCTGCGTTTGCAACATCAAGTTCTGATATTTGCCAAGAAACTGTCGTCTGACATTAAAATGATGCAGTGTCCTCCAAACAGGACAACAAAGGACAAATATATCAATCTTAGACTGAGGAAAGAAATGAAGAGACGAGCTATAAAAGCATCTGCCAATAACCTCTGATAACCTTTTTAGTATAGGCTAAATGATGGGATCTGAGACAGAATGAGCTCCAGCCTTGGGAGAAAGAAGTTATCGACTTAGTTCCTGTACTAGTGAGCAGCTGAACGTAAAAATTGTTGCTGTTGTGGGCAAAGACAACGTCACGCAGTTACAGCAGCTGCTTGTTAGGGGCAGTGTAGGCCAAAACAAGCTCAGACCAGTAAGAAAAAAAGCATGAGGAAGAAGAAAACCCGGCTTATCGATTCTGAAAACAGAAATCCATCCCCTTCTGCTGCCTTGTTTATCGCAAAAAAACACCAAATTTATGCAGTCTTTCTATTTATGTGTTCAAACCTAATTGGTTTTTCACAAGAAGCTTCCCAGTATGAGCAGCAGGCGAGGCAGCGAGTTATCCTCACTTCCTCTCTTTGGTTAGTCCACACCAGGGGTCACTCACAAGTGAACCGAGACCAAACTTTTCTGGCAGAGCAGAGTTTGCTCGTGTTGGGGTTGGAATGAACTTTAATACGGAGCAAAATGTCAGAGGAAACAAACTCTGGTCCATTTAACACTAGAACACTGTCGCTCAAATTCAAAACACCATCACTGAAGCCGGGTGATTTTTACCCGAGATAGTAAATACACCCAATAAAAAAGTACTCGTCATCAAAATATATTAAAACATGACAATACATGCCAAATTTGAGTAGTGTTCTTTTATTTTAAACTGTGTCATGTCTAACAAAATGAAAGAAAAGCATCATGAGGGTTTCATGAAAATCACATAAATGTATTTGCTTGGGTGAAAACCACCCGGCAATGGTGTTCTAAGGTTAAAGCCGACCAAAAGGAGCCCTAAAGCCCAATTTATACTCCTGCGTAAAGTGCTCTACGTCGACGCAGAACCTGTTGTAGAGCCTCTGCGTCGTCTCCGGCTGCACAGAATATTTTTTAAGTGTCCGTCACTCCGTCAAGGGACACCGGAGACGGCAAGAGCTGCGATTGGTCCTCAGGACAGGCCGAGATAACTGTGCCGGCTCACGGTGAGCACCGAGCGTTCCCCGGAGGCGGAGCTGATCACCACCGATAACGCCGCTGCCAAACTATAAATACATCATATCTTAACACACACAGCACGTTTAGACTCTAAATGGCCAATTTCTCGCCTCAAATTATCTTAAAACTGCGTTCCGGGACACAGAAAAGTGACAATCACCACTGT
This sequence comes from Microchirus variegatus, assembly GCF_963457635.1. Taxonomy (NCBI): domain Eukaryota; kingdom Metazoa; phylum Chordata; class Actinopteri; order Pleuronectiformes; family Soleidae; genus Microchirus; species Microchirus variegatus. The sequence continues at coordinate 37,318,652 of NC_139804.1, forward strand.
TTCAACAACAACAGTCTTTCTCTTTCTCGGACACCATTGCTCACTGTAGCCAAAAGCACAACAACCTTGCGCAGCGACCCTTGCTGATCCGGCGGGAAATTGCAGCGCCTATCCGTCACCACGACGCAGAAGTATAAAGGCTCGAGTGGTCTCCGTGGTGACGCAGACGGATAACGCGTTACGCAGTCGGAGAAGTATAATGTGGCCTTAAGCGTCTCAATTCCGTCAACTACATGACAAAAACCTGCTGTCTTAATCTGAGTGGAAGTGTATCGTTGCTTTGTTTTTGTTTGTTTAAATCACGGACACAGATTTTCTGAACCAACAAAACCAGTCATTAAGTTGACGAGCACATCATCAATCACCTCATTATCTGTCCACGCTGCAGCAGATCAGCTCACCATCTGCTGGAAAACAATTTACAGCAGCAAATGCAGAAATGGAGCGTAAATGATCGTCATCATGATGTGTTTTGATTGCGTTAAACATCCACAGCTGACGATAAGAGGTCACCGTGTGAGTTACTGCGTCCACAAACCTCACCGTTCGTAATAAAAGCAACGTCTTCTTTTGGAGATGATATTTTTACAGACTGCAGACAGTGAAGTGCTGTCCTGTTCAGTGGTTCAGGTCTTTATTGAATACCCGTCTGTTTCCTCACTGTGGCAGAGAACACGATGAAAAAGTGCACAGAGAGAGTTCTTTGGATTCAAATGGCTCAGTCCATTTCATTTCATGCACAAATGCTCCAATCCATCAAAACTCGGCGCGCCAAGGAGTTTTTGAGCCGAGCCGCTTTCCAGCAAAAAGAAGAAACGCTTTTTCAGTTTTTATTGTGCGAATAAAACTCCAAATGTTACTTTTCTACCAAAGGAACAGAAATACTGGTCAGAATAAAGTTCTGAAGTGGAACTGAACAGTTTACTTCAGCTCACGGTGAAAACCATTAAACTCTAAACTGGCCTGTGGCCAAGAGGAAAGGAACTGAGCTCGTAAGCTAGGATTTTTTTTTGTTGTGATTTTTTGAAATGTGTTTTTAAAAGTGCTTAAACGGACGTCTCAGATAATGAAAAAGACTGACGACAGTAGGACAAAGACAAGAGGGTGTAACTGTAAATAAACAGAAATGTAAAATCCCAAAATGCAGAACAACATTCTGATAAATCCTCTAAATGTCATCGAGAGCTGAAGGTGTTTAGAGTGAAAGTTAAACGTCGGCTAAAGCGTCAGCAGAGATGTAAACATTAATGACCATAATATCACACATGAAAACACCTTCACTTATCATTTACCTCTGTTATTGTGTGACTTTATTCATGACAAAATCCTGGCCAGGGACAAAGACTGTAAACAATTAGCTGAAGCGAGACGTCTTTCATACATTACATTCTCCATTTTGTATTTTAAATAATAAATAAACACTGGTGAATCCTGTCTCTTATTCAGTGTGAAGTAAAGTGAAGTTTTTTATGGATTAATAATTTTCAGTATTGATTAATCTGATAGTCTATCCCGCTAAGAGCTGCTAAAATGTCAGAAAATGAACCCAGAGAAAGCAGCCTGAAAAAAAGCTTCTTCTTAGTTCTTCCTCTAGGCGTCATCATGGCAGATAAGAATTCGAAATAAGATTAAAAAAAAAACAACTAGTCAGAAAAAGATGGATAAAAAGTCGATGAATATCTTCACGTTTCATCAACAACAAATGTGTTTTGTTTGTTTGGTGTCGAGGATGTACAGCGCAGCACGTTAACAAAATAAAATGTTCTTGGTTTGATGCCTTTGACAGATCTGACAACACATTTTGTTCTATATTTGTCTCCTGGCACCAGTTTGATCAATCACCATGAAACAAAGGGAGAAATGACAGCAGCGGCACCAGTGTCAGCACCCTGGACAGCTCCCTCCAGGCTGCTGCACACACACACACACACACACACACACACACACACACACCACGATGGATTCTTTCACTTCCCTTGATTTCACAACCAGCAGCGTCACCACAGGTGCCAACATCACAGCTGTAAAACAGCCACAGGTAAGAGAAAAAAAAAGTTTGTATTATCCACACACACATTATAGTAACTGCTGAGTGTGAGTCCAGGGAGTAGAGAGGAAAAAGAGCTGCCTAATCCTGTTCCTTCACTAGTGTTCTTTCAGTAAAGCTCACCACTGGTGGGCTGAGCAGATGCAGAACCCCTCCCTCCCCTCCCTCCCCCTGCAGGCTTCCTGGCGTCTGGTCTCGCTCAGCTCATGCTGAGTGAAAGAAGAACCCGAGCGGCGATGAGGAGAGATTTCTTTCCTGTGGCCGCAAAAACCTTTAAAGGTCACCTATTGTGCAAAATCAACTTTTCAATCTTTTAGTACTTATATTTGGGACTCAGTGGACCATACCAGTCCCCAAAATGTGAAAAAACAAGACTCAGTCATGTTTTAGTGGTTCCACTTTGTGTAAGTATAGGCGATAAAACACGCGATGTTTACACCTCCTGACCAAGTGACGACAGTGCGGACATTTCACCGTGAATGTTGGCACCCCGCCAGGCAGAGTACTTCACAGAGTACTTCACAGAGTACTTCACAGAGTACTTCACAGAGTACTTCACAGAGTACTTCACAGCTCCACCGTAGCTCCTCCTTGTCCCTGTGAAATACGAGACTGCAGGCGAGGGAGGAAGAGTGGCTGCACAGCGGAGCACAGTGTTTTACACAAACTTCCAGCCTCAGAGGATTTGTGTGTCCAGTGGATATATTTTATGTATAAGAAAAATGTGCCGGATAAAGTCAACAAATGTGCGTTTGTGTGTTTCGCACCACTTAGCATCAGACTGTTTTGTGAACCTCGGTCGGTACAATTCTGGACTGAGCAGAAGACTGAACTGAAATGGGGAGACGGACCAGCTGTCCGTGGGGAGACTGCAGTGGAACTAACTGTAACTATTCTTTTAAAAAAAGCATGCTTAGTTTGTCATTGTTCGTGTAACGCCAGCTAAGGCTAAATGCGGTTAGCTTCATAAACCAGACTGTGTGTTCTCTCTCTATTCAGCGTTTGTTAAAGTTCCTGATGTAAATTGTGACTTTTTCTGTCGATACAGATCCAGCTCAGCATGGCTGAAATGGAGAGAGACTGTGAGAGGCAAACGTGTTCCAGTGACCACGACTACATAACCTACAGTTTATGCAGCAGCACTGAAAAAAGACACATTAAATAAACACATTAAAGCTGTAGTACGCAAGATTTTAAAACGCATCTTAAAACCCATTTTTACTCTTTGTTACGCTTTTGACCCGGTACGAGATTTTGGTCTTTATCTTTTTTATAGGTTTATTGTATGACCTGTTTATTTGTGTTGTTTTTATATTTTCTACAGTATTTTATTGTTTTACTGTGTGTTTTATTGTTTCTTCTATTAGGTTACACGTTTGTATGTTTTATTCGTTTTATTTATTTATTTATCTCAGATGTACAACTGTTGTTGTTGTTTTTAACGTGCTTTATAAATAAAGTTGGATTGGATTGGAAGACTGCTGGGGGGATAAAAGTTGGTTGTTGGGTCTAATCTCATCATTTTTAACTCTATTTGGATGAAGGCTCTGTAGGTTTGTCAACCTTTATCTGCCTAGACATCAGACTATTTGAAGTAATAACATAATGTCATCCAGGAAATTGCACTGTGTGCTAGTTTAATGAATAAATATCTCATTAATTTTTGATTGCGTTAGGATTCAAGATATGAGGGGAAATTTTTACATCCTTATTCTCATTTTCATTCAGAAAACATGTTTAAAATGATTACTGTGTGATATTTCAGGCCGTAGAATTAGATGTGAGCAGATCAAGACGATAATTAATCTAGAATTATATTCTGAGACACAGAAAAAAATCACCACCGAAACTTTGTGTGGACGTATTTAAAGTTCACAACGAGAGTTCAACCTCATGTGAAATTGTGGCTTATGGTGAATCGTGCAGACACAGAGTCCCTAACAATGTACTTAACATTTGATTTGCATAAAAGTGCAAAGTGAAAGAAACCAAAATATTTTTTTAAATGCAAATAATTTTCACTAAATCCTTAAATGAGCTTTCAGGAAACAGCTGTGGTACGTTTTGCTTGTAACGCAGAGACCAGAGGTGAGAAGACGCAGAACTCCAGTGATTCACACACTGGACTTTGTCCTTGCACTGAGTCTGTGACAGCGCTCATGCAGCTACTGCTGCTCTATTTCTTATTCCTCGCCTGTAGCACACTGTACCTTCCCGATTTGCATATTTTCATGAATGAACAAGACGAGAAGTGTCCGCTCCTGAATTAACAATGAAGCGGCAAGACATTTACAAATTGCTCTTAGAGGGCGCGAAGGAGGCACTCGTGTCACGACGCAAGGACACGGCATCTGTGCAGAGAGTTTCTATATCTATACATGACTGAGAGGGAACATGAGGGAATAGAAGACACACAAAAGACTTACAGCCTCGTCTTCATCTCAGAGACGAGTGGAGATTCTGGTTCTTTGAAAAGCTGCTGTTTTCATGTTCACACAATGATGAAAACCTCTCTAAAGATCAATGAGAGTGGGAACCACTTTCCCAAACCACCACCACCACCAAAATCTGATCATGTCTACCTTGGATCATAACCTCCACCTCTGGAAAACTTACTCCAGGGTCTCTGCAGGTTTCAACAAGTCAAATTTAAGACTTTTTAAGACTTTTTTAAGACCATAATGAATACAATTTAAGACCCATTTGGGGTAAAATGGTGGCAAAAAAGTACAAAAGACATGAAGCAAAATTGGAGCCACAAATCGTTGAACTTGCACTAACCCATCTTATGCATGCAATTCGGCTTAGCTGTGGGCTTTCATGAAGTTTTCTCTGCTGCTATGCTAAGCTGTAACACACCGCGGCGCACGCACATCACACTAGCTAGTTGTGCTCGATAATTTCTCACCGGGCAGCACAGGTGGTCGTCTTTAGTTCCGTGTTGTAGTTATTGTTGTTATCGCATCCTCAAAAATAGAAACATTTCAAAGCGAGACTGAAGTTTATGCACGTTTTAAATAAAAGTAACGTTGATAGATTTTTTTAAAGACCTTTCCAAATTGTATTTAAAGGTACAATATGTAGTATTTATGGGTTAATATAACCCAAAATCCACTTTTTTATACATATTATGTGCTCCTGCATTGTCTAGTCGCTGTATAATAGTTTTTGTTTCATTTTCGTAGTGTTTCAAAAAGTCATGTAAAATAACATCGTCGCGGTTGCATAGCCACTGTTAGCAGAGAGACGCCATGTTTCTACCGGAGCCTGTAAGGACAAACGCGAGAGAACAAATCAAGCGTCTCTTTACTTGTAGCAGAAGTCCCGCCTCCACTCTCTACCACGGCCGCGGTAGCTCCGCCCTCTCCCTCGCCTCACGAACCTCATCTGCTGACACGGAGAAAGACGACGAGGACGACATTTGACCAGCTGCGGATACCGTAGTGCTCAGGGAAGGGAGGGGGTGAGCAGAGCAGCAGGTCTTTATTGTAAATTTCAGCCTCTCCTCTAGATGGCACTATAAACTACTTATTTCCCCTTTAAGACCTTTTATGAGATTTAAGGAGAATTTAAGACATTTTAAGGCCTTAAATTAATATTTTAGATTAACTTTTTAAGACCCCGCGGATAACCTGTAATCAACGTCTCTCCTTCAGTCTTTAAAGTCACGCTGCTTTAAAGTCGGACAGAGAGACCTGGCTGGACGAGGCAAACACGGTCAGAACATTTACTTCCTTGCTGGAGGCAACTACAAGGCTGCTGTATTGATTTTATTACTCCCTGCACAAATTGGTAAAGTCAGTTACAGTTGCTGTAATGATGCCATAAACTATACAGCAAATACACAAGCACAGAGGCAAAGTTCTCATGTATTGGTTTTATATTTTGTAAACTTTTTGTCTGCTGTTATTTTCACATTTTCACAAACAACTGTCTGGACTCCTGCTCTGAAACTAAATCCACCTACAGCTCACGTCTCGTCACTTGTTTTTTTTGTTATTCTAAGAAATGCATCGAGGACGCGCTGATCCATCACAGCCTCCACGGGCGGCCTGCTTTGCAATTAAATAACAACAAATGCATAATTCTCAGAAGCAGGTTCCAGCCGTAACGTTCATTTGCTTCTCAGAAAATCAGTGCACTGCCTCATCCAGATGACATCATGGTTTATAGATCGAACAGAACACAATCTTCAGATTTCTCTGTAACGTGACGTTGAATAAAAATGAACCACAGCCAATAAATGCCATAAATGCAGCCATCTACCTCGTCCTCATCTCTTCACAGTAAAACAAGCAAACAGCAGCTTCTCCCAGGAGATAAAGACATCAACAAAAACAGCAGATTGATGCCGCTGCCAGCGTCTGTTGTGGTCCTGGACAAACGCAGTAAATTGCTCTCTTTATTATTATTATCATTATTATTATTATTACAGTATATGTTCAGCAAGAAAGTGTTGAATGTGCAGAATGTGGCGCTCGTGCGACTGAGGCTGCAGCGAGGGAGGAGACAAAAGGTGTTGGTAATGTTTGTGTTTGGAAAATAAAAGCTTCGACGGGGGTTATTGCTGCCTCTCGACTGTACATGTTCACATCAGCTGTTTCAGATGAACTGTTTCTTGCACTAGGGTCATAATTAGATGCAAATCTTCCAACAGTGTCGCAGTACTATACTATTACTACCAGAGGTGGAAAAAGTACTAAAATATTGTACTCAAGTAAAAAAGTAACAATACTTTGATGAAATATTACTCAAGTAGAAGTAAAAAAGTAGTTCATTTGAAATGTACTTTAAAGGGGAAGTAAGTAGTTTATAGTGCCATCTAGAGGAGAGGCTGAAATTTACAACAAAGAACTGCTCCTCTGCTCACCCCCTCCCTTCCCTGAGCGCTACGGTGTCCTCAGCCGGTCAAATGTCGTCCTCGTCGTCTTTCTCCGTGTCAGCAGATGAGGTTCGTGAGGCGAGGGAGAGGGCGGAGCTACCGCGGCCGTAGCAGACGAATCGGAGAGAGAGGAGGCGGGACTTCAGCTACAAGTAAAGAGACGCTTGATTTGTTCTCTCGCGTTTGTCCTTACAGGCTCCTGTAGAAACATGGCGTCTCTCTGCTAACAGTGGCTATGCAACCACGGCCCGCGACCATGTTATTTTACATGACTTTTTGAAACACTACGGAAATGAAACAAAGACTATTATACAGCGACTAGACAATGCAGGAGCACATAATATGTATAAAAAAGAGGATTTTGGGTTATATAAACCCATAAATACTACACAGTGTCCCTTTAAGTAAAAGTTACTTAGTTACTTTGCGTGAGGTGTGAGCGTAGTAGAAATATGACAAAGGGTCAGAAATCCAAAAGTATTTTGGAGCTCACGCAGCCGGCGCGACACAGGATATTACGCTGGTGTTAATCACATCATCATTCGTCTGGTTCTGGTGTATATTTTCCCCTTGTAGGTCTTCATTGTGCTGAATTTGTATTTTTACTCAGTAACGGATAGGATTTATAAAGTAACTAAGTTACTTTATAAATCCTATCCGTTTTACGTACGTATTGCTAGAGTCAATATGTACTCAAGTAAAATACAAAATCCTGATTTTAAATTGTACTTAAAAAAATACAAAATACACAAAAAAAGTGTTCAATACAGTAACTTGAGTAAATGTATTTCGTTACTTTCCACCTCTGATTACTAATACCCTGTACCTCAGAGAAAGAAAGGCTGTTATTTAGCTCATGTACTGAAGCTACATGACGCATTCCAGCTGAGAAGTCGTAAAAAAAAACATGGACGCAAACATCTTTGGCTCCTAAAACGAGTCAAAAAAACAATGTTCTCCATGATGTTTTTCACACAGAGACACGAGATCGTCCACACTTTCACATGATCATGTCTGAACGCATTGACTGATCAGAGTTAATAATGTTAAAATGACTAAGATGCTGCTGTGTACTCACTGTAGCCTCACAACAAGAAGAAAGATAGTTTTACCACAGACTTATTCTGAGGTCAGACTTCACGACTTCACGTTTTCAGCATGATTAAGAGCTCAATTCAACAAATGCAGGGTGTCAGGATAAGGCTTCAAGACCTCCTGGACACAACAGTTTTTCATGTTCCTGTGAAGGTTCTCGTTCATCCAGGCCATGGTTAGCTGCAGGGAACTGGAGTTTGCTTGAGTTAGCTTTGAAGATGTTTCACCTTTCATCATTCAAGAGGTGGAAAAATTCAGGTATTTAAGCCGCCAAAGCAAAGGAGCAAGAACAAAGTTACCTAAAGTTCTCTTCGATGGAGCCAACCTGTCCTCGTCTTTCCATGTATCGTCTAACGCCGTCCCCATAGTCCAGGCCCTCTTCCTCTTGATGTCATGCATGTTGGTCACAGCACAAACGTATGGCTCTGTAATCCCAAGTCTGACCTCGACGTAAGAGTTTGCAGGCTCTTCTTTAAGGTGTGAACTTGGGAGTGAACGGTTGTTTAGTCTGTTGAGGCTGCGGAAAAGGTCTGTAGCCTTCAGAGCTCCATGGTTTTGTTTGTTTAGACCAAAATGAGCAGCGTCAGTGCTGATTTTCAAACCCTCAGAGTTCACTCTGCACTTTAAATGCACCGAGAAACAGACCTAACTCGACAGGCCGAGTATATTCTGACCTTTATAATCCCCCCCCGGCGCTCTTCACGAGCATGGAATCAGCCTGAGTGGACATTATTCCGACATCTTCATCTCTCTGATAAAGTTTCCCTCATCTTTTACTCAACCACAGAATGCTTACACATCACAACAACCATGATGTAAAGTTGTTCAGCACTGGATTCTGTACTGAACATGAAGCGATCACTGAATCTGTAACCTGTCAGTTCCCATCGCTCCACTTTAAGCATGTTTTCTGTACACGACGGCGATTCCACCATCTTCCCTTTTATTATCCCATTTCCTGGTATAAACAAATCAATATTTTAAACAGATTCCAACTAATATTGGTTTGTTTTTTCTCCCCGACTGTTTCATGATGGGGGTAGCGTGGCGTCAGCTGCCGGAGCTCCATATAGTTTGTTTCGCAGCAGCCATTTGTTATTCACCAAACAATATGAGCTCATGAAGCAGGAGTGAGAAATTCATCCGCCGCCAATAACTCCATGCATATTAAAGCGCTCCCCTGATGGAGCGCCTGGTCATTACCGTGCACCACGCAGCCACTTTCCCAGGCGGCAGCTTAATGATGCATCCATGGATTAATATTCCAGAGGCCGGGGGAGAATCAGGTATGTTTGCTGCCCTGTGAGGCTGCCACCGCTGACTCCTGCAGACGGTTATTGATCAGGTTTGTGTTGTACAGGCCCCGGTGATTACTCTCTGACAGACGCACAAACAAAGGGTTTATATAAGCAGCAGCAGCAGATTGTGATGTGGATAGGGCTGCAACCGTTACTCGAGTGATGCGAGTAACTCCATTACAAAAATTCCTCGAGGCAAAAAGTATTCGTTTGATTCCGGTTTAGCAGACGCACATCCGGATTTCACCTGGCGCGGTGACGTGAGAGTGAAAACAGCCCGTAAATGGCAGAAAATGCCCAAAGTGTGGGACTATTTTACGCTTAAGGCCACATTATACTTCTCCGACTGCGTATGCGTTATCCGACTGCGTCACAACGGAGACGCCTCGAGCCTTCATACTTCTGCGCCGTGGTGACGGATACGCGCTGCAATTTCCCACCTGAACAGTAGGGGTCGCTGCGCAAGGTTGTTGTGCTTCTGGCTACAGTGAGCAATGGCGTCCGAGAGAGAAAGAGAGAGAAAGACTGTTGTTGTTGAAACAGTGGCCGTTTCTCACTTTTCTGTGTCACGGAACGCAGTTTTAAGATAATTTGAGGCGAGAAATTGGCCATTTAGAGTCTAAACATGTGCTGTGTGTGTTAAGATATGACGTATTTATAGTTTGGCAGCGGCGTTATCGGCGGGGATCAGCTCCGCCTCTGTGGACGCTCGGTGCTCACTGTGAGCCGGCACAGAGCAGCTTATCTCGGCCTGTCCTGAGGACCAATCGCAGCTCTAGATGTCTCCGTTGTCCCTTGACGGAGTGACGGACACTTAAAAAATATTCCGTGCAGTCGGAGACGACGCAGAGACTCAGGAGTATAAATTGGGCTTTAAACAAGAAGCTAACAAGGTGCAGTGTAACCACTGCAAACGACAACTGGCGTACCACAACATCCTCCTAGCATCCAGTTGCTAACGCTTCCGGCACACGCTAATGTAAGCTTTCTAGGGCTGCAGCTAGCTATTGAATCTTTTTGCAAACGAGTATTCTACTGATCATTCCTCGAATAATCTTATTAAAAAATAATATTCAATAAAAAAATATTAAATAGCTGCCGCCGTAGATGTGTAGTCAGACAGAGAAGAGCGACGCATCACAGTGTGCTTTGTTGGCTCAGATCAGGAGAACGCTGGTGGCTATGTAGCATTGGATTAATGTTCTTTTTTTTTCTTTTACAGACTATAAATCTGACTGAGGCGACTTGGATCAGTGTCTAACCCTCCAGAGTGCCTCACATGAATAATAGAACTGTTAATAACTAGAAATTATTCCTGAAAAATAAAGCTCCATATGGGTTTAAGGCTCACTACAGTGTCTTACACTGATGAATCGAGCTGCTGTTAAAACTTTAGACACACACATACACTTACAGTATATACTTATACACACACACACACAGGTTTGCGCAGCCATTCTTCATTCATTGACTTATATTTAGCGATAGACCGATATGTTTTTTTCAGGGCCGATACTAATACAGATTATAAGTAGTTACGGAGGCTGATAACAGATATTCGGAGCCGATATCAATTTGCAGTGAAAGTGAGAATATTGGCGTCAAAATTCGGAATAATACAAACTAACACTTAACGTTAACGTTTAAGTGTATGTTTATTAGCAGCTTTTCAGATTTGCTTTGGTATCTTAAAACTCTAACAAAAAGTGCAGCATTCAGCATAAATTTAAATCAAAACTTATAAAATATATAAATAAATATATACAAATAGCTCCCTAAAGTTTTCTACAGTAAATTAAGTTTTCCAAAATGTCAATTTAACTGAAATGTTATTTTGTCAACAAAGACAAAAATTGCAGGGACTTCCCAGGGTCAGCAGCATCTCTTATAAAGTTTACTGAAATTTTTAAAAATAAAATAAATTGATCTCTTATTGGCCGTCGAATAATCGGTCTATCCCCACTTCTACACTGTCCATATACGCAAACCTACACCCTTGTGCAGTGTCTGTGTGCTTGAATGCTGTGAGAGGAAAGCGAGAGTGAAAGTGACGCGGATTTTTTACGAGCGTCAGTGAATGCATCACAGCCTAGCAGTCAATGAATAGACGAGAGAGATTCTGCTGTTTCTGACACAAAGTCTTTTCAAGCAGAACTAGACCGGAAGTTCCTATTAACGCTGTTTTTTTAGTGTGTATCTGCGTCATTACCTTGTTTAACAAGCCCTGACGGTTCTAAACAAACAGTTCAGCCACTGCTGAGAACGTTGTGTTTTATTGTAATCTCGGGGCTCAACGAGATCTCTGAAAATCCCGTTATAGTTACGTAAACAGTGGTTCTCCTGAACAACCGATCGTCCCGCTCTGGGCACTAGTCCGGGCACATCCGGTTGCGTATATTGAACCGCAGAAGAAGAATAACGTCCGTTGTGGAGATGTTTCACGAGCGACAGTGTCTTCTGACTCTGGGTCTGACTCCGGTTTAAAGTCATAAAGGGACTGCGGCGGGGAGTCGTGAAGAAGCTATTTTTAAACACTGTTAAAACAATGTTTTGATAATGAGGAGCAGTGCATCCACCGTTCCAGAGGGGGGCGCTGCGCTTCTGAGAACAGATGTGCTGGATAGTACTGGCCAATCACAAGACTCTGTCTTCTGGGGGTGAGAGTTCACTCTGAAATCTCGCAGCAGAAAAACACCGTCAGAAAAGAGGATTTCTATCGGCTCGTTTACAGCAACTAGTAGGTTTTTGAGCATATAAACAAGTTCATATATGTAAGTAGACCTCCATAACTAACATTTATGTGCAACAGGACCACTCTATGTCACCTTTAACCAAACACTACGTCCTAGCTGGCGATAACAATCCAAAGCCATTTACTGGCTCAGAATGGCGCTGTTGAGATTACACTGCAGCCATTGCTGCCCGAGGCGATCTACTGGACCAATTATGAAACTTTTTGTAAGTACTTTTCACACACAAGCCCAGGGCCCAGGTCGAATTACCCTTTAATCGTGAGGTTCTGCCTCCTGACAAGGTCAGTGTTCATGCCAGAAAGAATCCTAAAGAAGTAGTTAGTACAAGTACGCAAACGCACAGTATTCTGCTTTCTCTGAGTGCCTTTTTCTAGTTACAGAAACATCTGCTAATTTTTGTTTGCGTTATAATCCTGCCAGTGATTATGGAGCAGCAGCAGCAGCAGCAGCAGCAGCAGCCAAATCGCTTCAAATGGACATTAAGATGAAAAATGGCAGAGCAGCAGCCAGATATTTAAAGCCTTTACCGTCCAGCTCCTCCACAGAGATATTGGCCAACACGTCACTATCACTGTCTGCTGACAGCGAGCGGCTCAGGTAGTTCCCCTTGTAGAGCAGACCTGCCGTCACATGGTGGAACGGCATCTTCTCCCTGCAAGAGAAAGAGAGGCAAACGTTCAGGTGACAGATGCAGAGACTCGCACACTCTCGGGTATATTTTCACACGATTAATTCCTGAGACCAGGCACCAGATCGCAGCTCTGCACATTAAACATGGTTCTAAACAGCGTTTATCAGCAGTATTTCATGGACACTGGAACGTGAAGTGCTTAGAGATCAAATTCCCCTTAAGGCAAATAAAAGACCCCACGACATGTGAAGCTGTAATCAGCCACAGGGAGCTGCTCTGCCCATTTGTGATAGCCAACAAATGACCGTCCGAGGGGCACGAGATCTGCAAATGAAGCAGAACTCATTCACTAAATGGGAAGTCGCCGAATGAGAGGGACACTGTGTGTGTACTGTGTGTGCAAATGTGACCGAGGCAATTAATTGTTCAATATATCGAAGCCCAGGGTCACACAAGGGTGACTAGAGCAAACACAGCAGAGAGGTTTGGGCAACCCTTAGCCCGGATTTCCACTGGACGCGTTACAGCCGCGGCACGTCAGCGGCGCGGTTACATGAGTTTGCGAGATCCCGCGATAGACTGTGTGTATAAAGGAAACAACAACAACAACAACAACAGCTTCTTTTCATTCTTCGACGTGGAAGAACTGTTGATCTGTAGGGCTGTAATCAACCAAAGAAACTCTTGGTCGACTAAAGCCCTGAAATTTCGACCAAAAATCGACTTATTCGACGGGGGGGTACTTTGCGGGTGCGGCTCTTTTATTTTGAAAAGACCGCACCCGCAAAGTGCCTGTGCGGCTGCGGCTCTTGATTTGAAAAGACCCGCAGCCGCGGCTGGAGTTCAACAGAGTCTGACGGCTCTGACAGCGTTTTGCATTACGTTCATCTGCGCAATATCATAGCCCGTGATATCTGAAAATAACTAGTAATATCAGCACAATAAGTGTTGAGGAATACAGAGCGAGACTGAACAGCACAGCTTCGCGGCTGAGACACAAATAGACCACGGGACGCTGCCGCTGTTACGAGCGGATGCGTCTGCAATTATAAAACCAATCAACAATTATTAGACTAAAACATTGAAATATGCTAATAATTCTGATATGTTCACACTCAAAACGGACGGAGCAACCTTAGCTTAGCGTTTTTAAATGATATGTCATGTTTGGCAACACTAATCAGTCTGTCGCTCATGAGCCACGGAGCGACAACAACCCACTGGGCTGGACTAAACCAAAATAGTGGAAAACAAGGGGGGTGTTCTCTGAAGACAGGCTGTTACCTGTGAACCACGGGTGCTGTAAAACACCCCTATTAGCATGTGGTACTTTCCTCCTAATGAAATTCACCACAGAAAAAAAAAAAATTGAAAAAAAAATGTAGTCGACCAATCACGATTTTGGTCGAGCCAGAGCGTGTCGACCAAATAGTCGACCAGTCGACTTTGACTTTACAGCCCTATTGATCTGGTGTCATAAATGATTTTATGTTTCTCCACTTCAACAATCAGTCTCTCGTCGTACATTATGACTCTACGAGACGCTCTGATCAATTGACTGTTGACCTGGTAGCACCGGTCACGACGTAATGTTGATGTGAAGTTATGACAGGCAATATGACCCTTCGTATTGTGTTTTATTTTGAAAGGGGAGCGGAAGTGTTTTACTTTGTCGGACTTCCTGTCTGGTGCGATCTGCTCTGTTGAGCTTGACTCAACTCAGCAGCGGCAACGGCAAAAATAGAACTGCTACCTATCATTAACGATGCGGCGCGGCGAGCCGCTTCTGGGCGCGCTGCTGAGACTCTCCGCATCGCGCCCAGTGGAAACGCTCTCATTGATTAGAATGGAAGCGACCGTGGCTGTAACGCATCCAGTGGGAATCCAGGGTTACTCCAACATCCAACACTCTAACTGGATTTAACCTCAATGAGAACGTCAATCCGATGCTTACGAGACTTTGAGAAACATGATGCATTTAAAACATCAACGCAGTCGTTCTGTTCTTTTAGTCTTTTAGCAGCAACGCAGAGATCTTGGAGTCGTGTCCTCAGATTTCTCAACATTTTCAACAACATGGCATGGATTATATTCTGGCTCATGGTTGGAATTCAGAACAAATTGGTGCCCAGTTGTCAAAATATGATGAATAATTTTGGTTTGAGGACAAAAAACGACAAAGACATTGAGGTTTGAGAAACACTGATCAATATTTTTCACAAAGATATTTTTCACCAAACAATTGTTTTAAAGATAAAAAAACAATTGTTTAAAAAATATTGTCCTGGCCTATACACATCATTGTCGCAGATCTGCACATATATCACACAGTCATCAGTTTAAATGTGTTATTCATATTAAAACGAATGCAAAGATGATGTAAAAAAAAATAATCACATATGTAAGCCCTAATATGAAGCGTTATTAATTATCATTCATTAACTATGACTTGTAATGTTTTTTAAGTCGAGTGACCAAAAGAATAGGAGATGCATTCAATGCACGTCAGTTGTAAGTAAGTAATGGAAAAGAAAGCCACGTTTTAGACAAAATACAACAGATTATGTTCAGTCCCAAAACATGAACTATACAGGTTACTGTCTGTAGTGGAAGTGTGGATTTTCCACCTCTGCTGTGTGTTGATACTCACAGACAGGCAGGTCAGTCAATCACAGATAAATACAACCAATCAGAATGAATGAACGCAATAATTAGCCTTGTTTTTTCCCAGTATTGAATCACAGTTACCCAAGTGTTTTGAAAAGTGGTCGCTGCATCTTTCTTGTTTGTCAGTTCAATAAACGTGAGCATCAAGACTCTGCTTAGAGATCTGAATGTAACGTCAGGGTTTTTTAACTTCCTGATTCATCTGTAACTGAGTCATCATCTCCCTCAGCTGTCATCAACAATATTACCAACATCCCTCTTCTTCTTCTTCTTCTCGCCATGCATTATTGTCACGAGGCAGTCCACACAGTGTCAGCGCTCTGATGAACGTATATACCATGATCCTTTGCTGTGTGTGCGTGAGGAAATATTGATCGGAATGATTTATAACGCAGGGAGAGAATTTACATACATTTCACGATAGCAGACTCAGTCTTGAATGAATAAACGAATGCCTTGTGTTTGTGTGATTCTCTACGAGGAGGCAGTCATGGTTCGCACCGGTTAACGCGGCTAAAAGCTCGCGCTAACTAGCGCTGATTAACGAGGGCCGACATGCCGTCACTGAGCGGACGATGTGGATGATTTACTGGAGGAAACTCGGGGGTCTGGAGGCTGGACTGGACTCGGACGCAGAGGTGATGGTTTATTCCAGTTTAAACACTTACTACAAATGAGGTATTGACAGCAGTGCTGAATAAGAAAAACTGATCAATGACAATAAAAATGCAAATTCCCATACGCTGGAACTCTTCTGTTCTGAATGGACCAATGTGAGTGTTGTAGAGACTGATTGGGAACAGTTTGTATCTTTCTTTTTGTGTGTTTCCACCAAAGTAGTACCAAAATAACTGCCTCCAAATGTTCCATTTCTTAACACCCTTCCTTTAGGGTAGGGAACTGTCATGGCCACCCACGACAAAAAAGCGTCACCCCCCCCCTGCAAACGAATGACAAAGCTTGATGTCTTGTTGAGAAAAACGAGCTGCTGGGCGTCCTCCTTTGTTGCCTTTTCGGTGACATTGTATGTTGTCGTCATCGTTGTCGCACCGGTGCGATGTCCACCCTACGTGTCTAAAGAAGTAGAAAGGTACTGTTCTCAGTCAAAACGCAAGCCTGACCCAGGTGCTATAGTGTTTCAAACCGAACTGTACCACGATGGAAACACGGCTATAGATCCAGTTTTAGTTTGGCTAACATTGTTGCCTCACGAGAAGAAGTGTGCGAACGTGGCTTTCCTCCCATATCCGTATTCTGACTTCCTCTATCACTTTGTTCAATAAACTAGCAGATCAGGTTAATTGGACAATCTCAAATTTACTGTAGGATGCGTGAGTGAATCGTTGGTGGACCCCACCTTAGGCTCTATGTCAGCTGGGATCGGCTCGAACCTTCCACAACCCTCCGGTGGCAGATAAAGCGCTAGATGATGGATGGATGGATGATGCCTAACACTATAACGTATACACCATCTCCACCTCCTACACACAGGATCATTTATTGCTCATGTATCTCCATCAAAACTTTAAGAAGTAACGCGTAGGTAGGCTACGAATGTATTCTTCACATTAGTCCCCACTCCACGTTCTTCATAATTACTCTGTCTGTGAATAACAGCCCCTGATACTCGACGCCTGAGGAGGAAAGTGTAGAAGCGAGCTGTACGCGGCCGTCGGCGAGATTACACTTAATTAAAGCGATCAAGGTCTAAGCTGAGAGACCCGGAGGAGCAGGACAGTGTTACAGTAATCACTTAAATCATGAGGTGATCACCACAGAGAAAAGAAGGTGAGGATTTAAGGGTTTCATGCACAGACTGATACAAACGAGCCAGAGAAATGACTTCAAGATGTTTTAAGACGATTCACCGTCACTTATTTTCTTGATTGATTTGCTGAGAAATTATAAATCGGTTAACCCTTTAACACCGTTTGTGCTTTCCATTACCGTCATTACGCAACGGTTTGTGCCTCTGGAGAAATTCCAACTGATTCTGAAAGCTGAGAAGTTGCACGTCAAACATCAACAGGTGGTTATTACGGTAATTTCACTCATGCTGCTGCAGGAAGCCAGAGAATCAGCATCTTTGTCACCAGAGAGGTTGGAAAAACTACTTTATGTACAATATAGTTTCCATTTTTGGGCCTGTTTTTGCACATTGAGACAAAAACTCAAACAAATCTTAGTTTAAATATTGAGTTGTTAGTTATATACTGTTCAAATTTCAAATTTGACACGCAAAATCTGGTGTTCATCTACAACTACGTGTTTTTTCTCAATAAATAACTGCAAAACATTGAAGATTATTCTGGAAAACTGGGCAAAAAGTACTTTTTCTCGCCCTTTTATGGCTAAAATAAGGGGAAAAAAAGTCCAGGTGGACATTTTGAGGCTTTGGTGTTAATGGGTTAATGTTTCCAAAACCAACTTTAACACGCATTACCTTACTGCAAAAGGTTTTTTAGGACTAATCCCAGGTTGACAACAGTTCTGTGTGTGTGTGTGTGTGTGTGTGTGTGTGTGTCTGTCTGTGTGTGTCTGTGTGTGTGTGTGGGTTTTCTCCCTTAATTCAAAGACATGCAGATAGTGACTATACTATAAGGGCGCTTTCACATCTATAGTTCGATTGCTTTGGTCTGCAGCAGTCAGAAAAATGTTACGATGTAGCAAACAGACGTATATCACATATGCATCGTTCTAAACGAACCAAAATAGACCGCAAAGACCATCGACACTGGAACATAACTAACCCCCGATTTCCACCAGGTGCGCCACCGCCGCTGCCACTCTAATCAATGTGCGCATTTCCACCCGGTGGTGATTGACGTTGGGCAGAACCGTGGCGCTGAGGTTCCGTGCCGCTAACGCGCCCGGTGCAAATTCTGGGAAATCCCGTATCTCATCGTATACCCATAATGCATTAATCTAGACCGTTTCGTCCCACTTGGTTTGGTTGCTTTCACACCAGAGGAACCGTACCAAAGTAGGGCAGATAAAGTGGTCCGAGACCACCCCTTCAGGCAGGTTGATTTGGTGCGCACCAAAGTACCCAGATTATATTCACACCTATGCAAACGAACCGAACCAAGGGACCAAACGCGCTTGGTGCGCACCAAACGCTGGCAGTGTGAAAGCACCCCAAGTGTGAATGGATGGTTATTTGTGTCTGAATGTTGGCCCCGTTATAGATCAGTGCCCTGTATAAAGTCATTGGCTGCCAGCGTGGATTCAAGGAAAAACGGATTTTAGCCACTGAGCAAAAAGGCTCATTCTCAATAATATCGATGACGGCTTTGGTCGAGAGAATCTCCTAAAAACACAACCAATAAAGAAAGAAGAAAAAAATCAAACTGTGTTCCAGAGATTAAACTTCTGCATCTTAAATCTCAGCTTCTTTCTTCAAACTCAGTATTGACTGAAACATTTTCGATCGCAGACTGAACAAACATCATAACGTAAAAAAAAAGGTGCAGACTCAGCAACTCCACCACCGAAAATAAAGCAGAATAAAACAGAAATGATCGAGTTCACCTGTGTGTCGCGTCCACGTCACCACCTGGGTCGATTTGCTGCAGAGTCATTAGACGCTGATTATTTTCACTGCAGACAAAAAGCCCGGTGTTTGTGGGTTAAGAGGAACACGAACATGATCCGTTTAGTAATAAAGTAATAAAATAACATCGAGAAAAGCCTCAGTGGAGAAGCTCGTGTTTATTTTTTCTTTATTATCGTGATGAATTACACGGATTAAAGTCATGATTCACACGAGATGGAAGCGTTAATCGATGGCTTTAATTTAAATTTAAATTACAGCGCATGCACACATGTATATTCTTGTTTATTTCCACTGGCTCGCAATGAACTATTACTGCATCATTAAAGCCCTTTTAAAGTCTGCGCGCTGTGGTCCAGACAGCAGAAGCCAATTAAAGACCGAGGTATAAATAAAATCACCTCTACTAAACGTGTGTGTGTGTGTGTGTGTGTGTGTGTGTGTGTGTGTGTGTGTGTGTGTGTGTGTGTGTGTGTGTGTGTGTGTGTGTGTGTGTGAGAGGGAGAAGCTACAGTCAGTGACACTTCAAGGATAAGACAACGATCGCACGTCTAATCAAAACTCATCGACCCTGAGGGAAGAAACAGTCAATGCTGCTGCTGCGTGTCCTCAACCAAGTGGAGGGAAAAGGGAAGACGAGTTCATTACACGCCGCAAAAATGACCGCACGCACTGACGACGTGTAGAGATGAAGAAATTCGATTTTATAGCCAACTAGAATCACTCTGGAGAGCACAGACCTCCGCCAGGGCAGCTCAGTGCCTACAAAACACACCCTGCGGGAGCGCCTGGGTCCAACAGCGGGAGTCGCAACCAGCGATAACGTTATGGTCAGAAAACACGTTTTTTTTGCTGGCCATATTCACGTGATGACGGCCAAAAGCCGGCATTTATAGTGACTAACGTGAATTACGCCACGTCTCATTGAGACTAGAGCTGAAATTATTAATCGATAAATCGATTATTAATCGATTACTAAATAAATCGCCAACTATTTTGATAATCGATTAATTGGTTTGAAGCTTTTTTACATTATTAAAACAAGACATTCGAGAACATCGTCATTTCCAGCTCCAATTTTTTTTTTTTTAGCATTTTCTGACATTTTATGGACCAAACGATTAATCGATTAATCGAGAAAATAATTGACAGATTAATCGATTACGAGAATAATCGTTAGTTGCAGCTCTATTTGAGACACGCCACAGTTCAGGAAATCCATTCCACGTTTTGCAGCCAGCTATCAGAGCAGTCAGGGAATAACTTGCGGAAACATTTCAGCAGAATTTAAAGCAAAGACGGATCGGATCGGACATTTCTACAGTTGTATCGGAAAGTTCCAATCCGTCAATTACGTCTGTATCGGAACCCGATACAGATACCGGATCGGATCGGCCACATCCCTAGATGTAACCAGTGATAGCGTCTACGGATCACGCCCAAGATTTAAGCACTTGTTCGTTGTCCCATTTTCATTTCCAATTTCCAATTTCAGCCAAATCCGTCCAAGTCTTTTCGAGTTATCTTGCTAACTGACAGACGGACAAATGCCGGCGAAAACATAGAAGAGTTGCATTGATCACATGGAAAAAGCAGTTAAATCTCACATTATCTTATAGCAGTTAAATGGTGATTTTAACGGGTAATCTGTCTGTCTGCGATCAATTAATTAATTAATCTTTATAATCTTTGGAACTGAGGCAGCAACTAACGATTAATCTGACGATTATTTTCTCGAGTAATCATTTGGTCCATAAAATGTCCGAAAATGATGATTTTCTTAAATCACTTGTTTTTGTCCAAAAATCAAAAACTATTCCGTTTTTTTTTTTTTATGATTTCTTTGTAAGAAACCAGAAAATATTCACATTTAAGAAGCTGAAAAATTAGAACACCGATACAAAAATCAGAAAAAAACGATTAATCGATTGTCAAAATAGTTGACAATTAATTTAGTAATTGATCAATAATCCATTAATCGAGTAATTGTTTCAGTCCTAACTGGAATAGATTACATTTCCCCTACACTTAGAAATAAAAGTGGAAGTAGAATAGATATAGTAGAACCATATAAGGTTCTTTGGCTTGTCCTCATAGGAGAACCCTTTTTGGCTCCAGGTAGAACCACCAAGAACCCTTTTAAAACCCTTTATTTAGTAAAGGGGTTTTAAAGGGTTCTCTGGATCAAAATGGTTCTTACTGGAACCATTAGTGTTACCAAGAACCCTTGAAAAACCCTTTCTTCTGAAAAGGGTAGAACCTCAGCCCTTGAAGAAGAACCCTTTTGGAACCTTTATTTATAAAGGTAACATTGGTCTTTAAAATCTCAAGAAAAAAAGATAATTTCCCACATGATTGGACAAATAATTCTCATGATACTAAATAATAATTCTTATCAGAGGAGTTCACGTTGTCCTTTGGGTCTTCAGAGGATTCAGTGAAGCCTGACGAGAGGAGACACATCATCATCTGCTCTGTATAATAACTCTAACA
>NC_139804.1:37340270-37362770 GCF_963457635.1 Microchirus variegatus
AATATTCAGCTGACAGTTACCACACACCACGACTTATTGAAAAGTAAACCACACCGGCCGACTATTGACAAAAGATGGTCAAATAAAAATAAATGTTAGGCAACAATGACGTCAGTAATCCATAATATTTCAAGATTCAAGATTCAAGATTCAAGATGCTTTATTTATCCCGAGGGAAATTATTGTGCAACAATTGGGAGGTAAAAGTGTAGATGTACAAGAGTTAAAAGAAACATTAAATAAAATAAAATAAAATAAAAATAATAATAAAAATAAAATAAAATAAAAATAAAAATAAAACAAAAAAATAAAATAAAAATAAAAGTAAAATAAACAAATAAGACAATGCAACAAAGTGCCAAACAGAAGGAAAAACAGTAACTTACAACAGTAACTTAAATGCAACAATGCCACAAAAAAGAATCCAAAAAAGAATCACAGTCAACGTAGGTATATATAATATACAGCAGTACGCACGGAAATAAAATAAGTACAACTAAATATGGTGAGCACATGTTGAAAGTGATAAACAGTGATAAGGTGACTAATGATATCAGCATAGTGCAAACAAAGTAAAGTGATGAAGTGATATGGTAAAGTGACATTTTGATCAGGACACAGTGTCTCCACTGTTCCTAATGCGGCCAGAAGTAGCTAAATTAAACAGCCTGATGGCCACAGGAAGAAAAGACTTCCTCTGGCGTTCTGTGTTACACCGGGGGAGAATGAGTCTGTTGCTGAAGGTGCTTCTGCTCGAAGTCAGCAGCTGGTGGAGAGGGTGAGAGTTGTTGGGCCTAAACTAAGATAATACAATGGTTTTCATCATTTTTATATCTCTATTAACAAAGAAAATACTTCATTTGTAGCTTACTTTCGGCGACATCTTTGTTATGTCAAAACACGCAATGCATTCTGGGTAGCCCTTGCTCCCAAGGGTGGTCTCGGAAAAATCTCAACATTGAGGGCGATACAGCCCTTAAACTTGCCCATAACTTAATCTTTCTGAGAATCTGGACAGCACTTGCACTAGAGGGAGCGCACTTTTACTATTTTGACAATCGATTTATCAGTTTGAAGCTTTGTTCATGATTAAAACAAGATTTCTGATCATTTAAGCTTCTTAAATTTGGATATTTTCGGCTTTCTTTGCTCCACATAACAAAGAAATCATCATCAACCTCATTATTTCCAGGTTTGACAAACACCGATCGACATTTGTTTAAGGTTTTCCGATCTCTTATGGACCCAACGATTACTCGAAGAAATAATCGACAGATTAATCAATTATAACAAATAATCGTTAGTTGCGGGTGAATTTTCCAGATGTAAAAACCCCAACATGGCGGCGATCAATCCACAAAACTGGGAGCTTCAAAGCGCGGGTTTAGATTAGAAAGATGACATTATGACCCGTTGCAACAGGTGAGCTATAAAAGGCTCCGCCCCCAATACCTGGGAGTTGTCGTCTGCGGTGGAACTGCTGTATTCTGTCGCTCTTTCGCTGCCATTTTACTATTTCTCGCTCGCTAAATCCCGGCTACTGTTTCTGCCTCAGTGCTGTAGCAAATCTACGGCTTGTTTTGACGACTTTGACAGTCTCACAACAACAAAAGCACAGGAAGGAAGTATGCATCTATGCGGTTGCTTTAACGCTTCGTGGTGACCGTGCCTGACGTTTGGAGATCGCAGAGCAGCGTCCGTCATGTCCAATGTAGCATGTAGACTTGCTAAAGTTGCTAAAGTGAAGGCGACGCAGTGTCTGACAATGTCGGTCGCACGCTGTCCGACAGAACTCTGGCAAAAGGGAAGAGGCCTCGTCTGTTGACCACTTCTTAAGGCCACATTAAACTTCTCCGACTGCGTAACCACGGAGACCCCTCCCCTCGAGCCTTCATAGTTCTGCAATTTCCTGCCCGATCAGTAGGGGTCACTACGCAAAGGTTGTTGTGCTTTTGGCTACAGTGAGCAATGGCGTCCGAGAGAGAAAGACTGCAGCGGAATAAGGCAGTGGCCGTTTCTCACCTGAAATAAATATTTTTCTGTGTCACGGAACGCAGTTTTAAGATCATTTTGAGGCGAGAAATTAGCCGTTTAGAGTCTCAACCTGTGGTTTGTGTATTAAAGGTGAAGTAAGTAGTTTATAGTGCCATCTAGAGGAGAGGCTGAAATTTACAAAATCTGCTCACCCCCTCCCTTCCCTGAGCGCTACGGTGTCCTCAGAGGGTCAAATGTCGTCCTCGTCGTCTTTCTCCGTGTCAGCAGATGAGGTTCGTGAGGCGAGGGAGAGGGCGGAGCTACCGCGGCCGTAGCAGACGAAGCGGAGAGAGAGGAGGCGGGACTTCTGCTACAAGTAAAGAGACGCTTGATTTGTTCTCTCGCGTTTGTCCTTACAGGCTCCTGTAGAAACATGGCGTCTCTCTGCTAACAGTGGCTATGCAACCGCGGCCCGCGACCATGTTATTTTACATGACTTTTTGAAACACTACGAAAATGAAACAAAAACTATTATACAGCGACTAGACAATGCAGGAGCACATAATATGTATAAAAAAGTGGATTTTGGGTCAAATAAACCCATAAATACTACATATTGTACCTTTAAGATATGACGTATTTATAGTTTGGCAGCGGTGATCAGCTCCGCCTCTGTGGACGCTCTGTGCTCACTGTGAGCCGGCACAGAGCAGCGTTAGCTCGGCCTGTCCTGAGGACCAATCGCAGCTCTTGCCGTCTCCGTTGTCCCTTGACGGAGTGACGGACACTTAAAAAATATTTGGTGCAGCTCTCCGACAGCCTCTCCAGCAACGTAGAGGGGTCTCCGCGACCTACGTAGAGCACTTTACGCAGGAGTATACAATACATTGGGCTTTTAGACTTGCAGAATTAAAGTGTAAAAAGTTTGATCATCTCACAGCAGAGGCACCAGAAACAACAACAGCAACAGACAGACTCTGAGAAGTTCAGATCAAATCAGAAGAGAGGAATTCTGGTCACGCTCCAGTTTTATTGCCAATCTCACAACTTGGCATCAACCGACTCCATCCACTCATGTGAATGCGTGTGTAAACGCACACAGTGGAAGTACGCTACACTGCGACAGCAACAACAACACACACACACACACACACATATATATAAGCAGATAAGTGCTTTTAATCAGCACAACACAAACAGAACATCTGTGACGGCTGTAGATAACGAGATGAACTGTCGCCCGTAAAACAGCAGTTAAAGGTTAAAACCACCCACACACACACACACACACACACACACACACACACACACACAGGTGCTTTTGAAACGCAGGTTCTCCAAACTGACGAAAGACACCGGAGCGTCCCCGCAGACCCCGTCTCTTACCCACACTGGTGGCTGTGGTCGTACTCGGCGGGATACTGCAGCACCACGGGCTCCCTGACTGGACTCTCCATCACGTCCACCGTCCCGTCCCTCAGGTACGGGTTCCCCGGCAGGTCGCCGTTCACCTCAGAGCGAGACCCGGCGGGCAGCAGAGGCGGCGGCGGCGGCGGCGGCGGCGGCAGTGGCTGCTGCGGCTGCAGCTGCATGCCGGAGGAGGACTCCGCCGTCTGTGGATCAGGCTCTGTGACCTCCTCCTCCATCAGACTCTCGGACGCAGTAGAGCCTCCACCCTCGGCAGCAGCAGCAGCAGTAATATCCACAGTCCAGTGAGACGGGGTTGTCTCCGCGGTTTGGGCTCGTCCCAGAGCAGCAGCATCGGGTTCCCAGAAATCCCTTGTTTAGTATGTGAGCAGCAGTGAGAGCAGCAGGTATGTGACAGCTCCTCTCTCACGCTCCTCTATCCTCAGCTCCTCACTCACTCCCTCCCCATCTCTGTTCTCCCTCTCTCTCTCTCTCTCTCTCTCTTACTCTCCAGTGCAAACATTCCTCCACATGTGGAGGCAGAGTCTCGAGCTCATTAGAGAAAGTCTCGGTGACAAGACTCGACGCTGCCTGCAGCTCTGCTCGCAAAACACTCAAGGCGAGGGTAAATGCAGGAGGAGGAGGAGGGACGGATGGATGGATGGAGGGAGGGTGTGGACAGACGGCAAAAGCCAAAAGGGACAGCAGGAGGGGGGGGAATAATAATAATAACAGATTAAAAAGAGGCTACAGAGAATAATAACGCAGTGATGCTGCTTTAGGAACACGTCCTGCATTCAAATGTCAACACATGCAATCATCATATACCCGTTCAGGACTCTAAACGAAACCTTATCCCTAACTTTAACCCCTAAACCTAATCTTAATCCAACCGTAATCCAAACCTTAGAACCTCAGAACGTCACCACTTCTTCCACACATGAGGTTTTTTTGTCTCATTAGGACCAGGTTTGGGTCTCCGTGAGGACCAGTGGTCTGCGTTTATGCCCACAAAAGATTCCTCAAAAGAGGCAACAAATGCCTCACTCTTCCCGCTGTGCGCCCCCTTGTGGAGCAAGTAAGAGCGCACACTCGCAACCTGACATGATGATGGGGACATAGATGAGGGGGGGGTTTGGTGGCTAAGGTCCCAGTGGGGGGTCCACACTTCACAGTCACGGCCCTGCTGTGAACCCCCGTCATCAAATCTACCCACGATCATCATCATCATCATCATCATCAGATCATGGAGTTATAATAAAGCTGTTTACAGGTTTGTAAAAATGTATTAAAAAAAACTTTAAAAAAAAAAGATGATGATATTGTTTGTGCACGAGGGAAAATTCAAAAATGTTACCGTGTGTGAGTGTGTGTGTGTGTGCGCGCGCGCAGCTTCTGGCCAAACAACAACAGGTGATAAAAAAAAGCACGAAAACATCATTCATTCACAACCGACTGTGATTATTCACGCTCTCATTTCACCACGTTTACCTGTGAAGGTGATCACTGATCAGTCTGATCGATCCTCGCTGTAAAAATCCACTCAGACTCGCTTCAATCAGCCTCCGTGGATCGATCGATCGATCCGGGGGCTCGCGCCCTCTGGTTGTTGTTGTTGTTGTTGATTTGCAGGATTACGCCTTTATTTCTGTGGATTCAGTGCAGTTGTTTCTTCCCATCGTTAAAAAAATGGTGAAAAGTGTTTCCTCTTATATGAAGTCTTCCTCTTCCTCCTCTTCCTCCTCTTCCTCTTCTTCTTCCTCCTCTTCCTCTTCCTCCTCCAGCAGAAACAGCGGCTCCTTCACCGAGTTCACTTTTCACCAAAACTCCCATAAATCATTTAAAAATATCTCGCGCTGTTCTCGCATCCGGTTAAAATGAGCGAAGTCCGAAGAATCCACGGACTCAAACACACACACACACACACACACACACACTAACCTCCTCTCTGTGTGTCTTTCACGCGCGCGGACACACACTTTTACACACGTGTGGAGCGTCAAAGATTGATGAGCCCAGCGCGCGCGGCAGCGGTGGCACGAGACGCTCCTCCAGTCCAGACGCTGAGCGCTGATTGGCTGCGTCGGTTGGAAGATTTGCACCGTTTTGGGTTGTTTTTTTTGCTTCTTCAAGATTTTTAAAGAAATTAATCTGTGTCTTTCAATATTTAATCATATTTTATTAGTTTTATTTTAGCAGGAAGTCAAATCGAGAGACCGGGTCAAGGTAGCAGCTCGTTACACAATCACAAAAATGACACAAAAACGACACACGCTGGCTTTAAGCCCAATTTATACTTCTGCGTAAAGTGCTCTGCGTAGGTTACGCAGAGACTCTGCGTCGACGCAGAACCTGTCGAAGAGCCTCTGCGTCGTCTCCGACTGCACAAAATATTTTTTAAGTGTCTGTCACTCCGTCAAGGGACAACGGAGACGGCAAGAGCTGTGATTGGTCCTCAGGACAGGCCGAGCTAAGCTGCTCTGTGCCGGCTCACAGTGAGCACCGAGCGTCCACAGAGGCGGAGCTGATCCCCGCCGATAACGCCGATGCCAAACTATAAATACGTCATATCTTAACACACACAGCACATGTTTAGACTCTAAATGGACAATTTCTCGCCTCAAATTATCTTAAAACTGCGTTCCGTCACACAGAAAAGTGAGAAACGGCCACTGTTTCAACAACAACAGTCTTTCTCTCTCTTTCTCTCTCGGACGCCATTGCTCACTGTAGCCAGAAGCACAACAACCTTGCGCAGCGACCCCTACTGATCGGGCGGGAAATTGCAGCGCGTATCCGTCACCCTCGAGTCGTCTCCGTGGTGACGCAGACGGATAACCCATACGCAGTCGGAGAAGTATAATGTGGCCTTTACACGCCAACGCTCCCGGGTGAAACTGACAAAATATTTTATCAGATGTGCTTTTTGGTGTAGACGGCCACTGCGTTTTTGGGGCTTAAAAAACGCAACAACAAAAAAAACGAACCCACCCTCCAGAGTGGAAATCTTAAAAACGCTCCACCGTCTCGTTCCCGTCTAAAGGGTCGAAAACGCAAAAGTGAGCTCTGAGCGACTCACGCTGTCTATCCTCCCGTACCGCGTTGACGTCAGATCCACGTTCAGTAACAGACAAACAACAACAAACATGTCCGATTATAATCCATCAGTCGGACATTCATTTGCGTCACCGTGTGCATGCAGATTTCCACCCAAAGACGCTCGTATAAACGCGAAATAAAAAGTGGGAACGCTAAAGCTAGCCTTATACTGCATTGATTTAAAGATTTTGACCAGTATTCCATCTGGAAACCTACATGAATCAGACCGGTTTGTTCTTAAACTCTGCAGGCGAGTCACTTATTATGGTTCAGAGACAGTGATTACAACATAAACGCAGGGTTTTGACTGCATTCACGTTCCAATTAACGCTGTTTTTTTTAGTGTGTATCTGCGTCATTACCTCGTTTACGAAGCCCTGAAGGTTCTAAACAAACAGTTCAGTCACTGCTGAGAACGCTGTGTTTTATTGTAATCTCGGGCTCAGTGAGATCTCTGAAAAAACCCGGTCCGGTTACGTAAACAGCGGTTCTCCTGAACAGCAGATCCTCCTGCTCCGGGCACTAGTCCGGGCACATCCGGTTGCGTATATTGAACCGCAGAAGAAGAATAACGTCCGTTGTGGAGGTGTTTCACGAGCGACAGTGTCTTCTGACTCTGGGTCCGGGAGTCACGACGAAGCTATTTTTAAACATTGTTAAAACAAATTAAGTTGAGGGCCAAGTTTAAGGGCTGTATCGCCCTCAATATTGAGGTTTTCCGAGACCACCCTTGGGAGCAAGGGCTACCCAGAATGCATTGCGTGTTTTCAAATAAGAAAGATGGCGTCGAAAGCAGCGAAGCGAGTGCGATACAAATTAAGTATTTTTGTTGTTGTTCTTTGTTAATAGAGATATAAAAATGATGAAAACCATTGTATTATCTTAGTTTAGGTCCATATTATGGATTACTGACGTCATTGTTGCCAAACATTTATTTTTATTTTATGATCTTTTGTCAATAGTCGGCCGGTGTGGTTTACTTTTCAATAAGTCGTGGTGTGTGGTAACTGTCAGCTGAATATTTGTATGAGTATCATCTTATAACTAACTGACAACCTAATAACTTGACTGACAAACGGATCAGAATAAATAATCCTGACGTAAATGTGTTCTTCTTCTTCTTCTTTTTTGGAGTTGACAGACTGGATGCAGCTATCGCGTTATTCTGCCCCCTACAGTCTGAAGACGTATCTGCATTTAAGGGGTGTCCCATTTCTAAGTGACAAAATAACCCTCAACACTTGGTTTTGAGGACCAGTTAAGATTAAAGGTTGAGCTTGAGGGTTAAGATAGGAATTGGAATTAGCCCTTTAAGTGGCGTTGGAATTAAGTGTACGTTCACCACTACACAGACCGTTCTCTATTTCCCCCACTATTTATTCCGTCTTTGGTCCTGGTGTTGGTTTGTTTTGTGTCAAAGTTTGTTTCATTCACATTTATTTTATTGTGTGGCTGTTAAAAAAAACAACAACATCTGATTAAAAACACAATCTTTACTCACATGATCCACAGATTGTTGACTTTTAAATCATCTGCAGCCTCTGCACTTTTATCAGTGGTAAGGTTTGTTGTGTTCCTCTGACACACACTTTAAAATAAATACCATATAATAATATTTACCACACATTCACTCACTTCAATAGATGACTTTTAGTCCAAAGCTCCCATCGGGCAACAGTTGAAGAAAGTGATGTCCAAGAGTGAAACAAAAGTGTGTGTTCTACTGAGGCAAACGTTTAAAGGTCCAGTGTGTGACATCTCCTCGTTAGACTACAAATTAAAAACAAACAAACTCTGTTTGACTCTTTTTTTTTCCTATAAAGGACTTTAGAGTGGCCTTCAAACATCAGAAAGGATGTCACACATCTTTGTTTGCATTAGCTTCTCCTTCACAATGACAAACTCACACTCCGACTGGTTTGTGTGTACAAACAAAGATGTTGGCCTCCGTCAAACAAGGTCCTTCTCTGAAGTAATTTGCAACTATGCCGGATATTTACCCTCATTTAACAGCTTGTGAGTCATTGTGATGGTTAAAAGGCTTTGTTGCACGGAGATTGAGGGCTGTCTCCACTGCCCCCTACTGTCTGTGAGTGGAAAGAAACTGGCTTGTCACTTCCAGGGAAGCTCAGCTTCTCTCCGAGTCAAAGGAGCAGTGGGCGGGGCCGACACCGACACATATAAACTGTAAATAAAAACACTATAATAGCATTTCAATTATCGGGTTTCCTTGTTCTAGTTGTTCTTTTGCAGAATGTGTGTAAGAATTTATGTATAAATAGCGGAGTCTGAAAAAGCATCCACTGTTTCAAAGACAAAAATATGTACTCCAAAACTGTAGGGGGCGCTCCGTAGGGAAAAAAGTTCCACTTTAAGTGATTCTACACTTACATAGACGTACTTTATTAATGTCTGCCAATAAACACTTATACATTTTACACAGTGGGATTTTTGTTAGAGGGAAATCTCCACTAAATCACTTCAGAGTGATTAGAAGTTTATACGGCAATAAAAACACACATTTCGCTTGATTTTCTTCTTAAAACATAATAAAAATGACTTGCACTGGTTTCGTTCTTCACAGCCACGGAGGCTGAACGTCTCGTAGGAAACACCCCCAAACGTTTCACACTTCCTGAGCAGTTAATTGTGCTCAGTGAGTCTGAGGAATGGATTCACACCTCTTCACTCACAGGAGGACATGCAGTCGATTAAAGGGCATAAAAACCTATTATATTTTTTTTGGTCAAAAATAGTTAAAGTAAGGTGAGACAGAGGGACATATGGTGTCCTGCTGTCAATCCCAGATAGTCAGTTTACAGAGTCCAGTTCACCTGCATGTTTTTGGGCTGTGGGAGGAAACCGGAGAACCTGGAGAACCAGGAGAAAAACACATGATTCCACGCAGAAAGACCCTTATTTACAACAAATATGTTAGAATAAAAATAGATATGAGGAAAGAGGTGAGAAGGAGGGAACATGAACCAACAGCAAAGAATAAAACAAAACAATAAAATAGACAACCAAAAACAGACTAAGCCTCTAAACACAGCACACTTTTCTCTCCCTCTGTAAACACTCTTTTCTCTCCGTCTTCTCTCGCTGTAAACACTCTTATCTCTCCATCTTCTCTCGCTGTAAACACTCTTTTCTCTACTTCTTCTCTCACTGTAAACACTCTTTTCTCTACTTCTTCTCTCGCTGTAAACACTCTTTTCTCTACTTCTTCTCTCGCTGTAAACACTCTATTCTCTCCGTCTTCTCTCGCTGTAAACCTTCTTTTCTCTACGTCTTCTCTCGCTTTAAACGCTTTTTTCTCTCCGTCTTCTCTCGCTGTAAACGTTTTTTTTCTCTCCGTCTTCTCTCGCTGTAAACACTCTTTTCTCTCCGTCTTCTCTCGCTGTAAACACTCTTTTCTCTCCGTCTTCTCTCGCTGTAAACGCTTTTTTCTCTCCGTCTTCTCTCGCTGTAAACACACTTTTCTCTCCATCTTCTCTCGCTGTAAACGCTCTTTTCTCTCCGTCTTCTCTCGCTGTAAACACTCTTTTCTCTCCGTCTTCTCTTGCTGTAAACACTTTTTTCTCTCCCTCTTCTCTCGCTGCAAACACTCTTTTCTCTCCGTCTTCTCTCGCTGTAAACACTTTTTTCTCTCCGTCTTCTCTCGCTGTAAACACTCTTTTCTCTCCGTCTTCTCTCGCTGTAAACACTCTTTTCTCTCCGTCTTCTCTCGCTGTAAACACTCTTTTCTCTCCGTCTTCTCTCGCTGTAAACACTCTTTTCTCTCCGTCTGTAAACACTCTTTTCTCTCCATCTTCTCTCGCTGTAAACGCTCTTTTCTCTCCGTCTTCTCTCGCTGTAAACACTCTTTTCTCTCCGTCTTCTCTTGCTGTAAACACTCTTTTCTCTCCGTCTTCTCTCGCTGTAAACACTCTTTTCTCTCCGTCTTCTCTTGCTGTAAACACTTTTTTCTCTCCGTCTTCTCTCGCTGCAAACACTCTTTTCTCTCCGTCTTCTCTCGCTGTAAACACTTTTTTCTCTCCGTCTTCTCTCGCTGTAAACACTCTTTTCTCTCCGTCTTCTCTCGCTGTAAACACTCTTTTCTCTCCGTCTTCTCTCGCTGTAAACACTCTTTTCTCTCCGTCTTCTCTCGCTGTAAACACTCTTTTTTCTCTCCGTCTGTAAACACTCTTTTCTCTCCATCTTCTCTCGCTGTAAACACTCTTTTCTCTCCGTCTTCTCTCGCTGTAAACGCTTTTTTCTCTCCGTCTTCTCTCGCTGTAAACTCTCTTTATGTGCGATAGGACCACTCTATGGGAGCTTTAAAAGAGGCTTTAATCAATAAATATGACTTCAACATCTGTAGCGTAAGAACAGGTGGTGCTTCTAATTTGACCGGCACAGTTTCTCTAGACTTTACGGTACTGGTTGAGCGAATCTGTAAATCCGCTGACCATTACTGACATTATCACTGTGTGAATATTATACATTTTCAGCCTTAGTCTGAGTGATTTATTGGTCAACTGAAAAAGAAGATTATTATTAAACTATAAAATATCAATCCTCAGTTTTCACATGGTTTGTGTTCAGCTCATGTATTAAACTGGGTTTACGGTTTATTTCATCACTATCATACTCCATATTTATTTTACATCTTCATGTTGAACTCCTTTTTATTTAATTTGTGTAAACGTCAGCAAAGGAACGTATGTTTTTACTTTCTAATATTGTTAATAAGAAGTACATTTATATATAATAATCAAACCCATATGTGCTGTAAATCTTCCCCTTTCTAAGGTCTACTGACGTGATCTGAGCTTGGTTTTATGGACCATGAGAACAATCCTGCAGACCTCGCTCTATGTTTTTGTTCGTTGCTGCCGCCAATCTATACGACTCTGCAAACACAGAGCTCAGCATGTTTCAGGGGAAAAGGTTAGACAGAGTCCAGGTAATTCCCTCCTGCAGCAGCAGCAGCAGCAGCTTTCTCTCATCAGCTTTTCATCTGGACCAAACCAACGCTGCATGTTACACAGACAAACTGGGGAGGAACATTCTCTCTCTCCATCATCCACAGCAGGTGTGATGGGAAATCAGCTGCATGTGAGTCCACTCTCAGACCTGAATCCATACGTTCAATCATGGCGCACACACACACACACGCGTGCACACAGACACACACACAGAACGAGTGAGATTTTAAACATCTTAAGATCTCGTCGCTGAACACGTGATCCACTGTAGAGACTACATATCCCATCAGGCTCATGTGTGATTCCTATAGGAGGAGCTGGAGAAGGTATCTGAGTAAAGGTCAAGGACACCTGGATCTGTTAAAGCATTGGTTCTCAAAGTGCGGCCCGGGGGCCAATGGCGGCCCGCAGAAACATTTCTGGCGGCCCCGCAATGTATTACAGTTGATAGTTTTAATCCAGGAGCTACTAAGCTTGTTAAATGTTTATTGGACATTACTGGATACAGACCAATAAGTGTAAACAAAAATACTGGGTATTTACCTGGTTTCTATATGGTGAATTTTAGTGTATTATTGTGTTATAAGCTGGTAATAAGCAGGTAGCTACAGCCCCCAATTACTAGCTATTTACCCAGTAAATATATGGTAACAGAAATGTGCTACTTGGTATTAACCTGTAATTAGAAGGTAAGAACAATGGCCAAAATACTGGGTAATTACCCAGTAAATTATAAAGCGTTATTATATTAATGCTTAAATTACTTAACGCTAAACTGTAGAACTTCAATCTGGTCATCAAAATTATTACAAATGGGATTTCTTTCTCTTTTTTTTTCCTTTGGCGGCCCTCAGTCCAATGTTGGGTTCCTAAATTGGCCTCAGGTATCAACACTTTGAGAACCCCTGTGTTAAAGTGATGATAAATGGAGGGATGAGCTTACACATCTGTGGACAATAACATGGTCTAATTAGAAAAACAGAACATCTGATCTAATTTTGACCGGCGCAGCTTCTCTAGACTTTACGGTACTGGTTGAGCGAATCCGGAAATCCACTGACCAATTGCATTCGACTTGAGCCATCCCACGTGACGCCACTAAAAGCCAATCAAATCTGTGCATCCCGCTAAATCGCGAGTGACAGACAGGGAGACGAGTGAGCGATAGAGCGAGAGAAGACGGAGAGAATAGAGAGTTTACAGCGAGAGAAGACGGAGAGAATAGAGAGTTTACAGCGAGAGAAGACGGAGAAAAAAATGTTTACAGCGAGAGAAGACAAAGAGAAAAGAGTGTTTACAGCGAGAGAAGACAGAGAAAAGAGAGTTTACAGCGAGAGAAGACAGAGAAAAGAGAGTTTACAGCGAGAGAAGACGGAGAGAAAAGAGTGTTTACAGCGAGAGAAGACGGAGAGAAAAGAGTGTTTACATCGAGAGAAGACGGAGAAAAAAGCGTTTGCAGCAAGAGAAGACTGAGAGAAAAGAGTTTTTACAGTGAGAGAAGAAGGAGAAAAAACGTTTACAGTTAGAGAAGACGGAGAAAAAAACGTTTGCAGCGAGAGAAGACGAGGTAGAGGAGAGTGTACCAGAGAAAAACAATTAACATGGCGCTCTCTAAGAAGAGAAAACAGCGAAAATAGAGCTTTCAACCCAGAATGGACTCATTCATGTTCAATCTTCCCTCTGGAAGCACAAACCCAGTCTGTCTCATATGTTCAGAGACAGTGACACTTGTAAAAAGCGGCAACAGGAAACGCCACAATGAGGCCAAACACAACATTTATAACATATATAATAGTGACAATAAATATTGTCGAAATGTTTTTGAATTGTTCTTTCTGTATTTGATCCGACAGTCAGTTGTTGATTACACGCAGACTACTTCAGTATATATCCCACTACTAAATAATAAGTTAGACATTATGATGTTCCAGACCTTTGCTTGAGGATATTTTCAAGAATTTCTATTAGAATTTTAGTTGATTATCCCTGTTCTACAGCAAACTGGACTTTTAGTGAGAAAATTAAAGCTGCTCATGGCAGAACTCAACCAGGCCAAGATCTGTGGCCTCAGCACAGATGGCGACTATCTCACTCTCACCAACTGTCGCCCAAATGGCCTCAGTACATCCCAAAAATATCATCTACTTACGGGAAATGTATTGGAGTAAAAGTTGCTAAGTAACAAAGCAAAGTACAGATATGTGAAGTATTTGTACAGCTGTGTAACACACCTGTGTGAGAAAACATGGAAGTTTCCACTTTCAGGCTCAATGAATAGAAATCACTCACTTTGAGTCGTTTTCCAGTGTCACACCTCTCACTCTTTTTTTGATAATAATCAGCTCGGTGTGATTCGTCTCACGCACACACACACACACACCGCGGCCGCTCGCCTGCAAACCTGCTCGTGGTTCATTCATCAATCAAACGCTCCGGGCTCCACAGAACACAGCAGACCGTGGGACATGAAGGTTACAAGGAAATATATCTTACAACGTTGTGCTTTGCTTCTTTTTTTTTTTATTCCCTCGGAACAATAACGTCGCCTAATTTACTGCGAGAAGTTTCACTTATTAACTTTATGGTCGTCGTTGACCCCAAACGAGCAAGGTTTATATTTGTTTAATCCCGTGAATAAATGTGGCTGTAAATCTAATTTGAGATAAATCATCCGACGATGCTTCACACACCGTTCACACTGTGATGTAGTGTTTATTACTTCAGTGTTTAACAAACACCAGCCAGTCAGTACTAATCCAGACTTATACTACACAATTATACTGTAACTAACTCATTAACCACATTAACTGACCTTAGGCATGTGCTAGTGGCTAATTTAGTGATTTATCTCTGTTTTATTTCCATTGATGCTGTGTTATATGTTCATCAAACTGATCACGTTGTTTTATGTCAGTAAGTGTAACATACATGTGTGTTAAAAGTCCAATTTTAGTCAGACTAAGACAATAATCTGGTTTTCTTGAATAAACATGTTAGTCCAGCTAAAATCAAGCTACTGTTAGTCAGACTAACATACCTGGATAATGCGATTCATAGACTGATTATTCCTGCTAAGTTTACACGTACAGTTTAAATGGAACGAAGGCCATAGTCTGACTAAGACAGGGAATCGGACAACTTGCAGAGTCCGAGTATCTCTCTACTGTATCAAGCTGTTAAATCAGTTTCCTGTTGACCTTTATGTGACAGAAATAGACAAAAAACAGCGCCACCACAGTTTAATACGACGTCTTCTTCTTCTACTTCCGCATCAAAGACCAGGAATTAAATGTTGGTGCATGCGCAGAACGCCGAGTCCAACTCCAGTCCGACTAAGCGTATACATGCAGGAGTCATCAGACTTTGAATCGCATTATCCAGGTACTGTATCTTAAGGCCACATTATACTTCTCCGACTGCGTAATGCGTTATCCGTCTGCGTCACCACGGAGACGCCTCGAGCCTTTATACTTCTGCGTCGTGGTGACGGACACTCGCTGCAATTTCCCGTCCGATCAGTAGGGGTCGCTGCGCAAGGTTGTTGTGCTTCTGGCTACAGTGAGCAATGGTGTCCGAGAAAGAAAGAGAGAGAAAGACTGTTGTTGTTTAAACAGTGGCCGTTTCTCACTTTTCTGTGTCCCGGAACGCAGTTTTAAGATAATTTGAGGTGAGAAATTGTCCATTTAGAGTCTAAACATGTGCTGTGTGTGTTAAGATATGACGTATTTATAGTTTGGCAGCGACGTTATCGGCGGTGATCAGCTCCGCCTCTGTGGACGCCCGGAGCGCACTGAGAGCCGGCACAGAGCAGCTTAGCTCGGCCTGTCCTGAGGACCAATCGCAGCTCTTGCCGTCTCTGTTGTCCCTTGACGGAGTGACGGACACTTAAAAAATATTTCGTGCAGACGGAGACGACGTAGAGGCTCTACGACAGGCTCTACGTCGACACAGAGTCTCTACATAGCCTACGCAGAGCACTTTACGCAGAAGTATAAATTGGGCTTTAGTCTGACTATGGCTCGCTCAATTTAAATCGGACTAACGTGTTTACATGAAATGAAGAAAACCAAAATATTGCCTTAGTCCGATTAAAATGTTAGCATGCCTTTTAACATGCCAGACTTTTAACATGCATGTAAACAAACTGGCTTAGTGCAGGAAATGTATTCGATACTTATTAGCTTATAGAGAGATACAGCGCCACCTACAGAGGTGGAGTCAGACGTACATCGATTTTCTCAAGTTGTTCGATTGTCCGTCTTAGTCGGACTATGGCCTTAGCTGGACTAAACCGTGCATGTTTCCCGACAGCTTTGTTTTGTTCAAAGTCGAGGCCTCTTGCATTTAAAAGCTATTTGAAACACAATAATCATTTATAGCCTAAAGCTTTGTATGAGTCAGGGTTGTTTTAGCTTGAAGCAAAAACCAGTTGATTTATTTGCTGTGTGAATGTGCTTGATTTTTGTATCTTTTCACCAGATTGATGATCTGTGCATCTGTGATGCATCATCCTATACCAATAACAACTACAGATTTAATCTTTCCATTACTGTAAAGTGTTGTTATCGAGACTCTGCTGTTTCTGGTCGCTGCTGCATTTGAGTCAGAAAAGCTGGAAACGTAATATATACGAGCACATTTGAAGACTCAACGTCAAATTAATAACCTGTTAATGCTGGATTTAACCTTTTGAAGAATACATCATCTGACTAACACATCGCACGGATTAAACATCTGGTATTTTTACACCGCATTCCCAAATAAGGCCTCGAGATTTTAAGTGATTACTTAATTGCGAGTGTAAAAATGTCGCGTGAACCGTTCGCCTTCATTCGACGAGCTGTGAAACAGACCATATGACAGCTGAGCCCAAGGAAAGAAAGAAAAGAATGATCCAGGAAACACAGCAGGCAATTAGCACATATCTTCTCCTAATGGCTGCACACCCCGCATGCATCTCAGCACTTATTATTGAGACAGTTCTCCAATGATTCATCACACTGGTGTTTGATTTGCCACCAGTCAGCTGCGAGGCCAGAAGCCTTTACAGCGAAAGTCTGCAAATACTGCTATAAAAATGAGGCTTTTTCGCCGGATGACCGTTTGGTTAATTGAGTCAAAGTCTCACCTGGCTCGTACAGCAGCGTTCAGAGGAAGAAAACAATACAACAGTTGAAAAAGCTCAGTCCTCATTTCTCATTTTTACTCCTAACCTTTGGCTTCTCTCCTCGAAGCCCTTTGTCAAACTGTTGTTTTATTGTTATTGTTGACTACAGGCGTTTATGAAGTGTTTGTCCAGAGCAAAGCAAAGACAACGTGTCGCTAAATGTCTTCAGTGCTTGGGAAAAACAGGTGGTTTTTGGAAAAGTTATCACTCCGAACCACATAGAGACAAACAACCATCACCTCTCACACCCAAATGCCCAAATCTGCATATTTTTTGGATTCCTGGAGGAAGCTGGATGGAGAGAACATGCTAACTCCATCTGACTGGATCATGAACCAGGTCTTCTTGCTACAAAGGCAAGAATGCTAACCACTACAACACCCATGTGGCCAATTCTGGTACAAGAAACAAACAAGGTTTTGTTGTGGTTAGCTTTAGCGTCATGACAATAACTTCAGTTTGTTAAAGCTCTCCATTTGAAATGGCTCATGGAAAAAAAAAATCTCCATTTCAATTGAGAAAACTCAGGAAGACTAGCGAAATGCTATGGCATAAGCTAATGGGGATCCTTTAACAAAACATAAAACATAAAACTGACACCTTAAAGGGACGGTGTGTAAAAAGTATTATCAATTACTAGTGAAGATTTATGTTTGCAGCTTGCCCCCCCAGGGAACACAGATGCAAATTAGCGATTTAGCTAACTCTGGTATAGACCCGGTTCAGTACATGGTCCCTGTCTAAACTAAACTAATAAACTAAACTATACTTCTCCATGTGTTTTTGGAGAAACTACGGTGTCCATCGTTGGCTACTGTAAAAACACGGTGGTCCAAAATGGCCGCCTCCGTAGACGTGAAC
The DNA here is from genome assembly GCF_963457635.1 of Microchirus variegatus. NCBI lineage: Eukaryota > Metazoa > Chordata > Actinopteri > Pleuronectiformes > Soleidae > Microchirus > Microchirus variegatus. The sequence goes on from NC_139804.1 coordinate 37,357,749, forward strand.
CTGGCTCCTGATGTAAATACACAAGGCTCATTCTGGGGGTAGTGAAAAAGAACAATTCATAAAATCAAACGTTCGTACACTCGTAAGAGAGAGGTTTGACTAAACGGCAAAGTCAAAACCACACTCTTAGAACTAAAAGTGCTAAGTAGAACCATATAAGGTTCTTCGGCTTGTCCTCATAGGAGAACCCTTTTCCAGGCTCCAGGTGGTTCCTCCAAGAACCCTTTTAAAACCCTTTAATCGGGAAAGAGGTTTTAAAGGGTTCTTTGGGTCAAAATGGTTCTTACTGGAACCATTAGTGTTACCAAGGGGGTCGTACCTATGTTCCCCGGGTCCTATGTTCCCCGTTTTTCCCAAAAAAGGTCCACTTTGTATGTGAAAGGGGAACATAGGACCCTTTTTTGAAAAAGGGTAGGGTTAGGATTAGGGTTAGAGAAAGGGTCCTATGTTCCCCGGTCACAAAGCGGGGAACATAGGACCCGGGGAACATAGGTACAGTCCCGTGAAAAAGAACAATTCATAAAATCAAATGTTCGTACACTCGTAAGAGAGAGGTTTGACTAAACGGCAAAGTCAAAACCACACTCTTAGAACCAAAAGTGCTAAGTAGAACCATATAATGTTCTTCGGCTTGTCCTCATTGGAGAACCCTTTTCCAGGCTCCAGGTGGTACCTCCAAGAACCCTATTAAAACTCTTTATTAGGGAAAGGGGTTTTAAAGGGTTCTTTGGGTCAAAATGGTTCTTACTGGAACCATTAGTGTTACCAAGGGGACCGTACCTATGTTCCCCGGGTCCTATGTTCCCCGTTTTACCCAAAAAAGGTCCACTTTGTATGTGACATGGGAACATAGGACCCTTTTTTTGAAAAAGGGTAGGGTTAGGATTAGGGTTAGAGAAAGGGTCCTATGTTCCCCGGTCACATACAAAGCGGGGAACATAGGACCCGGGGAACATAGGTACGGTCCCGTGAAAAAGAACAATTCATAAAATCAAATGTTCGTACACTCGTAAGAGAGAGGTTTGACTAAACGGCAAAGGCAAAACCACACTCTTAGAACTAAAAGTGCTAAGTAGAACCATATAAGGTTCTTCGGCTTGTCCTCATTGGAGAACCCTTTTCCAGGCTCCAGGTGGTTCCTCCAAGAACCCTATTAAAACCCTTTATTAGGGAAAGGGGTTTTAAAGGGTTCTTTGGGTCAAAATGGTTCTTACTGGAACCATTAGTGTTACCAAGGGGACCGTTCCTATGTTCCCCGGGTCCTACGTTCCCCGTTTTACCCAAAAAAGGTCCACTTTGTATGTGACAGGGGAACATAGGACCCTTTTTTTGAAAAAGGGTAGGGTTTGGATTAGAGAAAGGGTCCTATGTTACCCGGTCACATACAAAGCGGGGAACATAGGTACGGTCCCGTTACCAAGAACCCTTGAAAAACCCTTTCTTCGGGAGAAGCAAATGGTTCCAGGTAGAACCTCAGCCCTTGTAGAAGAACCCTTTTGGAACCGAGTATCACGTGATCACAGCTGAGCTCAGCTGACGGCACAAATTTTAACGTGGTTCATGAGAGAGTGAGACGTGATCAAAAACAGCCGGAGCAGAAAATCAAACGCTGTTAATCGTTCTGAACGTGTGCGTTTGCTCACGTGTGCAAATGTCTTTCATTTCCTGCGCTGCTCGAGTAAATGGAGTGTAAACATCCTGCTGCATCTAACGTTTGTACATGAATGAGTCGCAACGGAGTTATAAATGGTCTGTAATGATATGGCCTCTCAACCACTGTTCATTTGCACACACACGTTCATATTTAACTCTAACACGACTGTCACCGTTTCAACGAGGCTGCTTTTTAACGCATAACTGGAATTTAGGAAACCGTCTGAACACTGCACGCCGTAAATATACATAATCACGCTTTGCAAAGGTCGTGTAATTAACGTCATTTCGATAGAGAAGGTCAAATTTATACGACAGATTACAACACCAACGCTAACAAGTCAGAGTCGTTATCTTTAACATTTAAAGCGGAACTAGACCGGAAGTTCCTATTAACGCTGTTTTTTTGGTGTGTATCTGCGTCATTACCTTGTTTATGAAGCCCTGAAGGTTCTAAACAATCAGTTCAGCCACTGCTGAGAACGTTGTGTTTTATTGTAATCTCAGGCTCAGTGAGATCTCTGAAAATCCCGTAATAGTTACGTAAGCAGCGGTTCTCCTGAACAACAGATCCTCCTTCTCCGGGCACTAGTCCGGGCACATCCGGTTGCGTACATTGAACCGCAGAAGAAGAATAACGTCCGTTGTGGAGGTGTTTCACGAGCAACAGTGTCTTCTGACTCTGGGTCTGACTCTGGGTCGAAGGTCGTCAAATGGACTGAGGCGGGGAGTCGTGGAGAAGCTATTTTTAAACACTGTTAAAACAATGTTTTGATAATGAGGAGCAGTGCATCCATCGTTCCAGAGGGGGGCGCTGTGCTTCTGAGAACGGATGTGCTGGATAGTACTGGCCAATCACAAGACTCTGTCTTCTGGGGGTGAAAGTTCACTCTGAAATCTCGCAGCAGAAAAACAGCGTCAGAAAAGAGAGATTTCTATCGGCTAGTTTACAGCAACTAGGAGGTTTTTGAGCATAAAAACAAGTTAATATATGTAAGTAGACCTCCATAACTAACATTTATGTGCAACAGGACCACTCTATGTGACCTTTAAGTCCATGTCATCACTGTCATCACTGCTCAGGCAGACGTGGCGTCACAAACTAAAGCCTAAATCCTCCTGGACTCAACATCACGTTGCATTTCAAAGCACAAAAATCAGACTCCAGTGGTGTAGAGTTCTCGCCGTTCCAGACTCTCACAAAACAATCTCGCAACAAACGACATGTTATTTTCTGCCCGAGAGTCTGAGAACAACACTGACGACGCTGAATTAGCATCTTCTCAAAGACTCGGCTCATCAGAAGACGGTCGCTGAGACGAGTCACAGACGGACACGGAGACGGGACGAGATGAGGAGTGATGGACGGTGTAGTGTCCAGACTCCCTGGACATCTGGCAAACACACACACACACACACACACACACACACACACACACACACACACACACACACACACACACACACACACACACACACACACACACACACACACACACACACACACACACACACACACACACACACACACACACACACACATTCTTGTACTTGCTGCATACTGAGGACCAGCATTTCCACTTTATAAATCAACACAATTACAAATATCTACTTCATGAATGACATCTACAAAGAACTACTGGTTGCAGTACCATAAAATGTCTGCAGGTGGAGCCCCAGAGCAAAAAGAGCTGGAAAACTTTTTCGATTTTATTTTATTTTTTAAATTTTTGGTCCAACATTTTACAAAAACGTCATACTATACTATGTAGACCAAAATTTGAAAAAAAAAACTTTACCCAAAATTTTTGGTCCAAAATTTGAAAAAAAAAATTGGTCCAAAATTTGAAAAAAAATTTTTGGTCCAAAATGTGAAAAAAAAAATTTTGGTCCAAAATTTGAAAAAAAAAAATAGTCCAAAATTTGAAAACAAAATTATGGTCCAAAATTTGAGAAAAAGTTGTCCAAAATTAAACATTTTGACAAATTGAGTATAGCATGTTATAACAACCTAAGGAAGTGATTTCAATGAAAACAAAGTGAGGACCGGCCAAAATGTCCTCACTCTGTAAAAATGACCTCACTTTGTTGGTTAAAAACCCTCACTGGTCCTCAGTATGCCGCAAGTACAAGCACACACACACACACACACACACACACACACACACACACACACACACACACACACACACACACACACACACACACACACACACACACACACACACACACACACACACACACACACACACACACACACACACACACACACACACACACATTCTTGTACAGCATCCGTAGTGAGGAGGTAACTCAGTCCGTATTCGCTTAACCATCACAACTGGATGTCCAGCCCTAACACTAAAATTAAGTCTTAACCCTCAAAAAGCTCTTTAAAATGTCTTCAAAAAGTTAATTGTCCTCACAAAAACAGTCACACACACACACTCAGGTTTGTGCAGCTATTCCTCTCAGGACACTGCATTGACTTCCATTCATTTGGACGACCTAAACAAAGCCTTAACCCTAACATTAACCATCTATAACCTTAACCTAACCATACTTCAATATCCTAAAATGTCCTAAAGAGATGTTTTTACATCTTAGTGAGGACAGATCATAAACATAAGGCATTCCTTAACCTCCTTAACTGTCACAATTAAGTGACTTAAACCCTAAAACCAAATCTTAACCATCAAAAAGTTATTTGAAAACCTCTTCACAAGTTAAAATAGGTTTGATTCCAAATGTGTCCTCACAGTCTACTACACACACACACACACTCAGGTTTGTGCTGCTATTCCTCTTAGGACACTTCAATGACTTCCTTTCATCTGACAAGCTAAACGAAGCCTTAACCCAAACTGGTTATTATCCAACCGTAATCTTAATTTAACCACACTTTGTCCTAAAGAGAAAAAACACCTTGTTTTTACATCTTAGTGAGGACAGATCATAGACTTAAGGCATTAACTGTCACAATAAAGAGCCTTTACCATAAAACCAGGTAAAACCATCCATTTAACGTCCACAAATGTCCCCACAAAGATTGGTTTGTATGTTTTTTTGGTCCCCACACCGATATAAAACCATGCACACACACACACACACACACACACTTGTACACACACATACACAGAGGCAGTCTGAGCTGCTGCTGCTGCTGCTGCAGAGCACACATTACACTTTAAACCCAACACATTTCTCAGCCTTATCTGAAAGAACCATTATCACTTTCACGTACCCTTGAGTTTTGGGGCCTCACGTCATCACCATAACTCGGCTCTGATGAAGACGACACGTTTATAAATATGCAGATTAACCTGAACCCCAGGTCTGGAAGCTAATGGGCAGAGGAACAGCCGTTTA
>NC_139804.1:37365270-37542770 GCF_963457635.1 Microchirus variegatus
CATACATATATACATATATACATATATATATACATACATACATACATATGTACACATATATAAATATATAAACAAAATGGCATGATAAATTTCTAAATACTTCATCACCATCACATCTCGACTGCAGCTGACCATCATTTTCACAATTCATTAATCCGTCGATTTTTTTGTCCATGACACGTCAGCAAATGTTATAAAATAAAGAATTGTTTCTTTCCATAATCTCAAAATGATGACGTTCTCAAATGTCACGTTTGGTTCACAGAGCAAAAATTATTACATTTGAACGATGATCGAGGCGAATGAAACCAGAAAACATTCACATTTATTTAAGGAAAAAAAAAAAGGTGAATTTTTGCATTTGCACGTGTTAGATTGCAGACAACAGACCAGTGAGTGTGTATATAATAAAATATAAAGAATACTCACCTGTGCAACTGTGTTACCCAGTTTCCCCAGAGGCTCTGGAACCATCGGACATCAGCTCCCAGGATTCTGTCTCCATCTCCACGCAACTGATTCTCCTCTTTAACTTTTATCATTGAAAGATGAGTTGAGACACTTGATCATTTGTTTTTGGGGAAGCAATTAATCATCATCATCCTCACTCTGTCCTGTTTATGTACAATCAAAGCAGTGTTCCTGCTGACGTCAAGTGAATCATTCTGCGACAGCAAAACAATAAAACATCCATCATCAAATCACTGACGACTGGATTCAAGAATCACACAGATCATCATCAGAGACTGTGGAAGATTCTGAGGTTTGAACTTCACAGTGGCCGTTTCTCAATACCCAAGTATGCCAGTATGTACTTGCTTACTTGGAAAGTACATACTTGAGAAGTACGGGAGTACACGAGCACGATTCTTCAATTGGAACAGCAGTTACTTCCTTGTTCTACTGTTTGAATGGCGAGTGGCGCAAATCACTTTTAAGCCTCGTTACCGCCACCTACAGTGTTGATGAATGAACATATAAAATACTTTTAATAAATACATATGTTGTTGTTATTTTCACATTTTAAATATTTTATACACTATAAAATATTGTCCATTATATGTAAATACATATACAATGACAGTGCGACTTTAATATAAATCTAAAATTCAAAGTTACAATAAATTAAACATTAATATTATACAAAAGTTCACACTTTCAGGTCAAAACGTTTGCATTAAAAACAAAACAACATGTCAACAACAAATCTATGGATCACACCAAGTATGTAATGACGGAGGTGTCTGAACCAGCGGATCATTTCATCAGAACAGGCCGAGGTAACGCTGCTCTGTGCTGGACACTGTGAGCACCGAGCGTCCACAGAGGCGGAGCTGATAACCTCCGACAGCGCCGCTGTCATACTATAAATACGTCATATCTTATTACACAAACCACGTTTGGATTCTAAATGACTAATTTCTCGCCTCAAATTATTTAAAAACTTCGTTCCGAGACACAGAAAAATATTTATTTCAGGTTTATATTTGTATTTTATCCTGCTGTGTTCCGCCGAAATGCATTCTGGGATATATGGCTTTCCCAAGTACGCTCAAGTCACCACCCGATGCATACTTGGTAAAAATGGGCGGAGCGAGAACACTTCCGGGTATGAGAACCGTACTCGCTGCTCGCGTTCTTGAGAAATGGAACAGAACTTGGACTGAGGCTGATGACGTTTTCACAAGTACTGGAGTACGCAAGTACACACAAGTACACACAAGTATGGATATTGAGAAACGGCCACTGTCACTTTATGATTTTTGTCTCTATGATTTGCTACAATAAAATCTACGGAGTTGTTATTACTCTTGGTTTCATTTTATAGACTGGGAGTGAAGCGTTTTATTGGTTGAAACATAAAAATGAAATAGTTTCCCCTTCTGTGAGTAAATGTGACGCGTGAACTCATCGCTCTATAGTCTTTCACTGACGCCCCAAACTAAGTAAAATGTTGAATATATTCTGAGACTTTAGGGCTTATACGTCACTAACTCATCACTGTGTGAAAAACAATCGCAGGATTAGAGGAGTTTGACGGTAAAGCAAAATTAAGGTCATATTATGTCTCTACAAGGTCAGGACTCACAGGGTAACACGATAGAAATAACATCATAATCAATACATGTCAAGACAATTATATATATATATATATATATCGCAGTATAAAATCTGTAATATCTGAAGATTACAAAGGTAAAAATGCTGGATGTGATGGAGTCACAACTCTGTCATTAACCCACTATCAACCTCTTGAGTTCCTGGTTAACGTCTGTTCACATTTAGCCTCATTTCCAAAGGGCATCGTGTTCACAGTGAAGTCTTCTTTTTCAGTCAAATATCAGTATTTGGTAGCAGTGCATTGACAAAGAAGCTACTTTACTTTACCATTGTTTCTCTTGAACTTTACCTCTGAGAGTTAGTGTTAGAGTTAGAGTGCTGCTGCTGCTGCTGCTGCTGCTGCTGCTGCTGCTTCTCACCTCTAAGAGCATCCAGAAAAGCTTTGGCCACAATTACCATGTCTTCAAATGTCAACTCCCCCACTTTTGTGTCTCCAGTAAAGACAAAGACAAAATGCCAAAACTACATTAAGAAACGCTCACGTCTGTACATGTTATATTGGACTTTTTTTGTCTGCTCCTTATTTAGGTTTGAGATTAGGACGAGGGTTATAATTACGGGGTTTATGTGAGAGTTAAGGGTCATAGTTTTGAAATTACGGTAAGGGGCTAGGGAATGCTTTCTATAGAAGAATGTGTTTGTGTTTGTGTGTGAAGTGAATTGCAGGAAAGACGAAAGCATTTTTTATTCCAAACGTATTTTATTACAGCGATGCATCCTCGTTCTCTATCACAGAGGCACTGCAACATCCGACACCTGACAAAAACACACATCTAAATAAAACCTGGGTTTACATTCAAATACAAGATGATTTTTTTTTTTTTTTTTAAACGTGATTGAGTAAAACATCAGCGAAGGCTTTTATTCTGACGGGCTGGACAGGAGGTTTAAGCTGATATCGCTTCGTTTTTTTTTTCCGTGGATGGCGTCTGAACGTGGACGGGAAAGGAAAAGTGTGGGTGTTCTTTAAAGCATTCACAGTTTAGATTTCTCTATTTTTTATGTTTTGAACTACACAAGATGTAGTGGATTTGACCTTCTGAGCTTTTTTCACCCATCTCTACCTGTCAAACATCTCCCACTTTTCATTTTAGCTGCAGAAAAGCTGGCAGCGCGAGGACGATCGTTTCTTTAATCCTGGCTTTGGAGCAGTGAAACCAAGCAAAGCTAAAAATAATGCTTTGCATGTGGCCGACGGAGCAACAGTTGTACACCGGTGTACTGTGGAGAGAGAGATGCTCCCAGTGGAGCTGCAGCCTCTGTGCTAATGAGTGGGTGGAAGAGTTAAAAATGTGTGTGGGGAAAAAAGATGTGCGACTCCCACTGAGAAGATGAGGAGAAAACCGCAGCCACATTCGACTGGAACTGTATACGAGTGTAAAGACATTAGAATAATGACTTCATCCAAAAACATCAAAGATCTACGAGTATAATGTGAAACAATAGAAAAGGGGAATGTCGAGAAAGAAAGTGTGAGTCAATTGATTGGGACAGTTTCTGTTTGATCTTTGCAGAATAAAGAGCAGAGCGCCGGAAATTAAAGATCAATTACTGAAGAGAAATTACAAAAAGGGACAAAGAGTTATAAACCGTAAAAAAAAAGAAATTGTCCACTTTGAGTAATAAACGTGAATAAAAAATATTGAATCTCATGTTTAGTCCATCGTCTGGTTCATCCTACCTCTCGCTCTCTCTCTCTAAACCTCGTCTCTCAGCAGCCTGAGATGTCTTTGGTTTTGTTGCGTCGCATGAAGCGAGTGTCGGCCGGATCGAAGCCCTGCTCGCTGGCTCCGAACATCGCCCAGCCGGGAGTCTTGGCCATGTAGTCCAGGGCCGAGAAGCTCCGCTGTCCCCCGCTCTCCTCGTGGGCCTGGACCAACTCCTGGAAACGCTCGTAGTCGATCCACGTCCACCACTCGCCGTCCACCTTGAACTGGAAGAAGAGATTGTAAAAAAATATCAACATGGAACCAATTCCAAGTTTATAAAAGGAGGAAGCTAGCAGGTTTATGCTAACGCCAAAACCTTCATAAACAAATCCATCGGATTAGTATCAACATGGAGGAAGTTAGCAGGTTCAAGCGGGACCGTACCTATGTTCCCCGGGTCCTATGTTCCCCGATTTGTATGTGACCGGGGAACTTAGGACCCTTTCTCTAACCCTAACCCTAACCCTACCCTTTTTCAAAAAAGGGTCCTATGTTCCCCTGTCCCATACAAAGTGGGGAACATAGGACCTTTTTTGGAAAAACGGAGACCATAGGACCCGGGGAACATAAGTAAGTAAGAACCATTTTGACCCAAAGAACCCTTTAAAACCCCTTTCCTGGAGCCTGGAAAAGGGTTCTCCAATGAGGACAAGCCGAAGAACCTTATATGGTTCTACTTAGCACTTTTAGTTCTAAGAGTGTGGTTTTGCCTTTGCCGTTTAGTCAAACCTCTCTCTTACGAGTGTACGAACATTTGATTTTATGAATTGTTCTTTTTCACGGGACCGTACCTATGTTCCCCGGGTCCTATGTTCCCCGCTTTGTATGTGACCGGGGAACATAGGACCCTTTCTCTAACCCTAATCCTAACCCTACCCTTTTTCAAAAAAAGGGTCCTATGTTCCCCACTTTGTATGTTACCCTGTCACATACAAAGTGGACCTTTTTTGGGAAAAACGGGGAACATAGGACCCGGGGAACATAGGAACGACCCCGTTCAAGCTAACACCAAACCTTGAAAACCATCTGGTTCAAATTAAAATGGAAGGAGCTTGCAAATTCTTGCTAACACCAAAGCCTTGACAAACAAAACCACCTATTTAGCATCAAAATGGAGGAAGCTAGCAGGTTAAAGCTAACGCCAAAACCTTCATAAACAAATCCATCTGATTAGTATCAACATAACATGGAGGAAGTTAGCAGGTTCAAGCTAACACCAACACCTTGAAAACCATCCAGTTCGAATTGAAATGCAGGGAGCTAGCACATTTTATAGGTAACACCAAAGCCTTGATAAACTAAACCATCCATTTAGCATCAATGGAGGAAGCTAGCAGGTTAAAGCTAACACCAAAACCTTCATAAACAAATCCATCTGATTAGTATCAGCAGGGAGGAAGTTAGCAGGTTACTTTTTTTGATGCACAAAAATTCAAATAAATAGTAATATAATATATATAATATAAACTTGGAACTCATTGTGGAAACATGAAATTTGATTGGATCATTTAGTAATAATGTGTTTTCAACCGTGTCTATCGCTTGTTTTGAAAAACTATGCAACAGATTTTCATAAAACTTTATGGAGGGATGGGGTTTTGCTCGAGGAAGAATCCATTAAAATTTGGTGCAGCTCAGTTAAACAACATTTAACTGAATTTAAAGGCCCAGTGTGTGATATTTACAAGGTTTTATCGGCAGAAATGAAATAAACTGTGTGTATAAAAGCTTTAAATCATACACTTGTACAAATCTAGGCTGCCTTCTTGTCCTACTAATGTTTATCCAGCTGCAAAAAAAGGCCAGTACATTTCCTGTTGTGACATTGCAGATTATTATACAAAAGAACAAGAACAACATCCTTTCTGGACGCCATAGCTTGATGTAGCTACGTACAACTCTGTATCAATCAACTTTTGTCTATGAAATGTCACCACTAATGAAACCTATACACCCGTTAACAAGGCTCATAATAAACCAGCAATAATCCCTAAACAACCTTCAGCTTCGTATCTGTGTCTTTATCAGATATTTCAAATGTAAACATAGAATTCACAGCGTCTTGCTCCACGTCTGCCACTTGCATTTCCTTTCTACTTCTTTTCCTTAAACAGGTGTTAGGGTTAACCAGCTTCACCTCCTCCCTTCTCTCCATATCGTCTATTTAATCAATCACTGCTTCTTCCTCCTCCACCCAATTCACCATCCATCATTGTGAAAAAGAACAAAAAAGAGGGAAGTTAAAGCACAGAAGGAAGTGTGAGGGAGATGTGAGTGACCAGAGGGAGAAAGAGCAGCACATTTGTGCTCCACAGTGATGGAAAAACCATTCTCCTCCTCCTCTAATCCTGCTTGTTTTCCACAGCAGTGCAGGAGGTGAAGGTCACAAGCTTTACTTTCCCATCACACAGCAGAGCAGAGCAGAGCAGAGCTCATACTCGCTGATACAACACCACGTCGTCTGCAAACGTAATCACAACGAAGCAAAAGCAGCGAGCGACACGACAACCTCTTCTCTCTGGAGTTCAACACGGCTGCGGCAAAAATTTGATCCTTAAATGACCTTGAACCCACTTTCTTGATACGAGAAGGCTCAAACTTTTCACTGGGGGATGAATATTTCGCTTTTAGCTCTCAGCGTCCAGCATTTTAAAAAAGGACAGAAAAGAAGGCAGACATGAAGGAAAAGGACCAACATTTATTTACAGAGTTGAAGACTTTGATTCTGCTGCTGATGAGGCAGCAACGGCATAACGCGTTCAAACGTAGACCTTTAGACGATCTGCCTCAGCCGTTAGAGAAAAGCTACCCCATTGCATTGCTAATGAATGCCAAGTAAGTGGGAGAGAGCTGGGAGTTAATGTTTCTGGTAAATGAGAAGGGGGAGATATTTGTTCAGCAAACAATCACAAACAGTCTCCAGGCAACAAAGCGAAGCTGTGCTCATCGTCTGCCCTGACGGTAACAAATTATTTTTTTAAGTGTCCGTAACTCCGTCAAGGAACAACAGAGACGGTAAGGACTGCGATTGGTCAGGACAGGCCGAGCTAACGCTGCTCTGTGGCGGCCATTGTGCGCACCGAGCGTCCACAGAGGCGGAGCTTAGTATCTGTATCAGCCCAAAATTACTGGTTTAAATATCCGTAAAAATATGAAACCCAAACCGTCAAAAAACAACAACATTTTAACTGAGCGTTAAGCATGACTCAGCAGAATTCTTGTGACACAAAGCACTTTGTTATGGCAAGATGAGAGCACAAATGTGATGTTTACAAGTGAGTAATTTAAAAAGACTGTATCGGGCTGACATCTGTCTTTGTACGCAAGTAAATATCACTATCAAACATTTATTTTTTACAAAACCAGCTTCCAAAACAAACTGATGTTCAGCCAAAGAGCAAAACAGCGTGAAAATGGCGGCAAAAAACCACAAACCAAACATCTACAAAAAGAGAACAATGTACTGTATCATCCTCTCCTGTTAGCCTGTAACAGCAGCTGCTATTACTTCTTTATTAATGCTTCAGACTAAGAAGAGTAGAGGACACATATTGATTGACAGCCATGAGGTGCCCCCCTCCCCCTCAGTCCACCCCCCCTCCTCCTCGACTCTGGCCTTCTTTGATTGGTTAGAAGGTCAAACTGTTGAAGGACACAACTCTGCTCTGCTGCACACACAAACATTTAGAAATGATATTAATGTTCAGGTCGTGTGCCATCATACTGAATGAGCTCGCCTATTTTTACATGGTGCATTACATTGTATGGTATAGTATGTATATATTATACCATAATCGGGTAAAACAATCATTGTAGACTCCAAATTCTGACTTTATTTTCTGACTTTAGAAATCAGAATATTTTAAAAGTTTTAAAGTCAGAATACTGACGTTAAACTCTGAATTCTGACTTTATTCTGAGAATTCTGACTTTTAAAAACCAGAATATTTTAGAAGTTTTAAAGTCAGAATACTGACTTTATTCTGAGAATTCTGACTTTAAACTCCGAATTCTGACTTTAAAACTCATTCAGGGCACCTGTAGTTTGGAGTTTAAAGTCAAAATTCTGAGTCAGAACTCATATATTTTATTCCTGTGTGGCCCTAATCCTCTTCCATACAATGTCAAGTAGATGAATCACAAAAGAAGAAGAAGAAAGAACAATTTATGATTAGTTACAGTAGAGTAAACATGTCTTTCAGTCAGATCAGAGAGGTTTGCGTCTTAATTGCGTAACTCTGAAGGAATTAAAAAAAAAGAAGAGTAAGTGTGGTTAGGGATGAAGAGAAGAAAGAGTAGAGAGATGAAAGAGAGAAAAACGTGGTATAGAGGGATTAGAAGTAAAGACGTCTCAGGGACAGAGAGAGGAGTTGACAATCCATGCAAGGATTGTCCAGATTGAAAAGGAGCTAATGATGATGTGGCAGCGCAGAGAGGATCTATCGCTACACACTCTGCTAACTTTAGAGGATTACATCAAACGGTGATATCCTCAATCTGGAACTAAGATCTGAGGCGTGTGAAGAATCCACACACACATGACTGATGTGCTTTTCCCTGTGATGTCTTTCAAACACGCCGCCGTTGTGAAAGTTAACATTCAAGGCCGGAGGACTTTATACTCTGGCTTCTCTTTCCTGCTTAAATCTGCGCAGCAGCAAACTGACGATGCTTAAGACGCGGAACAGAACATCATCGCAGGAAACCTAAAAATGCTTTCTGTTGCCAAACTGCTGGATTATTGATGACCGCCCAAAGACAGCAGAGACACTGACACACACGTGTTAATATTTACAAAGGGAGGCAGTAATCCAGAAGGGAAGAGATTTCATTTTAATCTTATTTTCACTTTAAAGTTCAGTTTCTTCCTAATCATAACACATGAACTTCTACTGTGCCTGAATTATAGCTGTAAATTATGCCGTAGAGATGTTTATGGGCTTGAGTAATGATGTAAGCAAGATGCATAAAAACAAGTTGAATGCTAATCAGAGCCTCATCTACAGATCAATGGTTCTCTCGAGTCATGCAAACTCCACACATATGGAATTAGATTTGTGTCAATATTTTTCAAACAGCACTTTTTAAGAAGCAAAAAATAATATCGATTTAATCATTCAAAAATACTGTATTTTATTTATTTTTTTTTAGTGATGGAGCACAAAGAAGAAGCGACGGAGAGCAATTAACAAGTGACGGAGCACAAAGAACAAGCGACGGAGAGCAAATAACAAGTGACGGAGCGCAAAAACAAGTGACGGAGTGCAAAAACAAGTGACGGAGCACAAAAACAAGTGACGGAGAGCAAATAACAAGTGACGGAGAGCAAATAACAAGCGACGGAGCTCAAAAACAAGTGATGGAGTGCAAAAACAAGTGACAGAGTGCAAAGAACAAGTGATAAAGCACAAAAACAAGTGACGGAGTGCAAAAACAAGTGATGGAGCACAAAGAACAAGCGATGGAGAGCAAAAACAAGTGATGGAGCGCAAAAACAAGTGACGGAGCACAAAGAACAAGCGACGGAGCTCAAAAACAAGTGATGGAGCGCAAAAACAAGTGACGGAGCGCAAAGAACAAGTGATAAAGCGCAAAAACAAGTGACGGAGCGCAAAAACAAGTGATGGAGCACAAAGAACAAGCGACGGAGCTCAAAAACAAGTGATGGAGTGCAAAGAACAGGTGATGGAGCGCAAAAACAAGTGACGGAGCGCAAAAACAAGTGATGGAGCGCAAAAACAAGTGATGAGCACTAAGAACAAACCACAGAGCACAAACCAGTGTATTTTTAAGCAATAAAATAAATTTTACATATTTTTGAATGATTAAATCGACTCTTAAAAAGTGTTGTTGCATATATTGACACAAATCTAATTCCATACACACAACGGTCATTGGTTCAAACCAGTATCTAAATCTTGACCTTTGAACCATTGAACCATTTCACTGAGTCTGAATGTGGCCCATTCAGAGGTCACTTCAGGCATTTTTACATTAGCATACGTTGCTATATTTTAGTAACTGTGCATTTCGAGTAGTATTCACTATATTTCTAGAAACATGAGCTAATAACACGTTTTGATTTCAGACAACAGGTCAGACTTTCAGAGGAGTGAACTCACTGTTCCACAAACTCTGAATGAAGCTCCCACTCTGCACAGCACGCTCTGATCGGCCGCAATGATAATCAATCACGATGGCGAGCAGTCAGATCTCATCTCTGAGACAGCTACTTACTGAGTTTTTATTTAACTTTGCTAATTATAATTCACTTCACTTCCTCCAAACGAGTCGGTATGCAGATGCGTTCCTGTTTTGATAAGCCGACATCAATTATCTTTTGACTATAGAGAATAAAAGCTGGCACAGTATGCTTTAAACTTGACGGTTCTTTTATTTTTTTTTTATCCAAGCACCTGAAAAACAAAACTTTTCAGGCTTTTAAAAAATAAAAGTGTGAATGACTAAGTGAGTGCAGAACGTTGTTTATTCTTCTTAGAGCGACTCCGTTTTAGCGGTTAGTTATGAGGCAGATAGATCCTGCATCAGAGCATCAAGTGCTGATACTGCAATCTGTGTTACTGAGCACAGGAAGTAGAAAGTCTGTGTGTGTGTGTGTGTGTGTGTGTGTGAGGGTATATTAAGAAACACTGACAGTTGTGGGCGAGAAGGTGCAAATAAATTGGTCTACGGCGTCTACAGCAGTCACACAAATGGATACGTTTATATTTGCGGAGGTGCGACAATGATGATCTGGATGACGATGATGAAGAGAACGAGGTGGGAGTGGAAATCAATTGGATGAAATATTAGCATGTCCAAAGAAAAGGGATACACAGGGATTATGTAAACAAGTGGCTTTTAAAGACGTCATAAGACTGCATCTGTAGAGGCTGTGTAAGAGTGTATTGACACAGATGACAATAGTTAAGTTAATACAAGAGCCTGTGTGTCAATTTAATCTATAGAAATTATAGATGCATTTTACAGTGAACCCTGTATAACCTGTGTCCATTATTTGGTAGTATACACGTTCACTGCAGGCTGTGCTACAAGCTCGTATCATCATGCTCGTGACGCCGATGCGTGTGTGCGAGTGCCATCGATTGTGCAGGTATTCAGTCAAACATGGTCATGGCCTGAAGTCATGCCGCTAGCTAAAATCCAAGGCAAAAAATAGATGTTTATAGGGCTGCAACAACAAATCGATAAAATGGATAAAAATCGATTACTAAAAGCGTTGGCAACGAATTTAATTATCGATTCGTTGAGTCGCACAATTAATACGTCGCTCCCAGGCGCGGAACTGTTTACAGATGCCGACTGTTTCGTGCCGGTTGATGCACGCCCACAGCGAGCCTCGTGTGTGCGCGAATAGTCGAGCGAATAAGCGGTGCGGGAAAGTTTTAGAGTGAGCGACAACTTATATTTTAGACTTGAGACACGTGTGTGTGTGTGTATAAGCACTTACAGCTTAGGCTGTCAGACAGGGTCAAAATCAACATATTAAATATACTTAAATTAGTATAAAAAAAATACATGTTTACTTTAACCTGTAAATGTATGTAAATCATACATTGTATGTTTTTTTTGTGTTATTCTAGTAAGTTTTGATTTTTTTTTTTATCATTTAATATTACTTTTTGATAGCTCAGAGACGTTGGAGCCATAACCAGTTGTTTTTACACTTTAGTCTGCACTGTGAATTTGAAATGTTCCGTTTTTGAATAAAGATGTGGCAATTACAAATGTTTCTTTTTTTTAACCGATTCATCGATTAATCGAAAAGATAATCGACCGATTAATCGATTATTAAAATATCGTTAGTTGCAGCCCTAGATGTTTACTATATCATCTTAAACCCTTTAACACATAAGCCTCAAAATGTTCACCTGGACTTTTTTTTGGCTTATTTTAACCATAAACGGGCCGGAAAATGTCAGAAAAGTGTTTTTGTCCATTTTTCCAGAATAATTTTCAGTATCTGTCAGTTATTTACAATTTACTGGAGTTGTACACGAACACCAGATTTTGCGTGTTAAGTTTTTGTCTCAAAAACAGGTTAATAGAAACTATGTACAGGCGTTTATCTTTACCACTCTCCTCTCTGATTCGCCGGCTTCCTACAACAGTGTGAGTGATATTAGCTCAATAACTTCATGCTGGCTTTGACATGTAACTTCTCAGCTTTCAGAATCCACAATTATTTCCGATAGCACAAATTGTCGCATAATTATGGTAATGCAAATTCTTCTATGTACAGTACACTGTTTCAATGATGTATATAATTTTGGAAGATGAATCGTTTGTTGTTTTTTTAAAACGGAGCATTTGTTGAGTAACACAGAGATTTTTTAATTCCCAGTATCTTTACAATAACATACTACTTAAATGTTTTTTTCTAATCATTTTACTGTGAAAACAGCAATTAGCATTCCACTGTGCAGCAGAAAACATGTCTAATAAATGACCAGCAGATACTTTGCACAAAAAAAAAGGGTGAATCATAAGAAAAATGTATCTCGTTGTTTAATAAATTGTGAACCTTGGCTCATCCAGACAAACCACTGTGGTTCCTTCTCCATTTGTCTCAGAAAACGGAAGTTTTTTTGTGCACCGTCCTCCAGCTGATCTGTTTAATCTCCTCAAATCAACCTCGGTCTCTGCGGATACAGTCCACTCTAAAAATGTGAGCAGACTGAATAATAACTTCCTGAACCTCCTCCATAAAAACTGTAAGAGGGAATAGTTTGGGTGTCTTATGCACACACACGTGTGTTCCATTCTGTCAACGACAGCCAAGACGGCAGTTAATCAATTTTGCTAATTCATTTGCTAATTTGCTTTAGCACCGACTGAGGCTTCAGGGGAGCAGTGAGCCTCTGCCAGAGTAAACCACTCTCATGGCTGACGTGAGAAGTGATTTGTAAATAATACAACAAGACAAAATCAAACAAACTATAAAAAAATCAAGTGGCCTGCGGTGAGTAAATGAGCTGTTGGAAGAGCTGTGCTGTTTGTGTGTATCACCAGGTACACGACTCATTATTATGTGTGAAGGCGTCCAAATGCAGCATCCACTGCCCAGGAGATAATGACCGTGTGTGTGTGCGTGTGTGTGCGTACACTGCGTTACACAGCGAAACTGATATTTTTAATGTATTCATGTTTTTCAAATAGATGGTGAGGAATAATGTGACCATTAACTTACACATTAGTCGTGAAAATAGGAATCCCTCTATGGTCATTAAGTCCTTGAAATTATTTCCTTTCAATTTCTTGATTTCATAAACCAGCCTTAATGATTAGTTTCACTATAAATAATAACATGCAGAATAAATCTGATTATTATTATTCCCCGCTGACTCATTTTGTCTACAGAATGAAATAAAGTAAGGGAAAAATGCTTTAATTTTAATCACCATTTCAAAGAGCACAGCATCATAAAGCTCATTAGATGCACATTTTATTACTCACGCTGGGCAGATTTGTGCCTTTGTTTCACTTTTGGGAAACAAAGGAAAAGTTTTTTAATTTAATAAACAGGTTTTCAAGAAATCCTCCACAAAGGAGTAAATGTCCAGTAAATGTATGTTTACATTCAACACAGTGAAGTGTGCGTGTGTTGCGACCATCAAACTAGAGTATTTGTCATCACCACGTCTAACGGTTAACGCTGCAGAGCTCTGTAGCCCAATTTATACTTCTGCGTAAAGTGCTCTGCGTCGACGCAGAGTCTCTGCGTCGACGCAGAGCCTGTCGTAGAGTCTCTGCGTCGTCTCCGACTGCACGAAATATTTTTAAGTGTCCGTCACTCCGTCAAGGGACAACGGAGACGGCAAGAGCTGTGATTGGTCCTCAGGACAGGCCGAGCTAAGCTGCTCTGTGCCGCCTCACAGTGAGCACCGAGCGTCCACAGACGCGGAGCTGATCACCGCCGACAACGTCGCTGCCGAACTATAAATACGTCATATCTTAACACACACAGCACATGTTTAGACTCTAAATGGACAATTTCTCGCCTCAAATGATCTTAAAACTGCGTTCCGTCACACAGAAAAGTGAGAAACGGCCACTGTTTCAACAACAACAGTCTTTTCTCTCTATTTCTCTCTCGGACACCATTGCTCACTGTAGCCTGAAGCACAACAACCTTGCGCAGCGACACCTACTGATCGGGCAGGAAATTGCAGCGCATGTCCGTCACCACGACGCAGAAGTATAAAGGCTTGAGTGGTCTCCGTGGTGACGCAGTCGGAGAAGTATAATGTTGCCTTTACCTTTGTGTGTGCGATGAGCAAACAGTTGGAGTGCTCGTGCTCACAGGCGATCTCGTACTGAGGCAGCATGTCTGCCAGCTGCTGGACGAAGGCGACCACCTCCTGGTGCCAGGGGACGTTGGCCATGGTCAGGCTGCTGGCGGAGCTTTCCCCACAGTACGTCACCCCCTGGAAAAAAAAACACATGAACAAGGCAATTAACTGAGGAGTTGCCCTGCAATAACATCACTCTTCTAAGAGCAAAGGCATTTTTGGAAAATCTTTGTTTTACCTGACTCTTGTACAGGATGTTTGAGGCCAACAATGAGTGTTAGATAATAGTGCTGTCAAACTTTAACGCGACAATGGCGTTTAACGGCGTCGACATTAACGCACAACGTGTTTCCATGACCACTGACCGGAAAAAGACGCCTTTGACGTCATGTTTACGTGACTCCCCGATTGTTAAAATGAGTCTCTAATGTTGCGCTAAACTTTAAAAACAGAGGCACGCATACGCAGTACACAGGTACGCTGGTTATTTGTATCGCTGCTCTTTTCGTTTAATAAACAAACCGCTCCAGTTCGACTGTAGGCGCGCTAGCGGTGCTAAAACGAGCTAATGCAGCTAACGGAGCTAACTGGTAAACTGTGCCTGGACTCCGGTGTCGCGGCACGTAAGCATGACTTCACGTGCCTCTTTTTCCGGTCAGCCGTCATGGAAACGTGTCGTGTGTTAACCTATTACACAGCACTATTAGATAATGTAAATGTCTTAAAAGAAACAGTTATTTAAATGTTCATTATCAGTGTTGAATATAAAGCTAGAATAGCTAGTTAAAAACAATTGGTAGGTGGATAGGAATCCTTTTGTTTACTCCAATAAAGACACACAAAGCACATATCACACGCTTACAAACAAGCCAACATGTCAGTCATTCAGTCATGTCGATAAAATAAAATATAAATAAATAATAAAAAATATAGAAATATAGACTGAACATAAGAATAAAATAAGATAAATATACTGGATGAATGCATTATGGCACAATAGCTAGCTAGCTACAAACCTAGCTAGCTTGTGTAGATTATGCACTGTTTTAGCACATGGCTATTTGTTAGTATGCTGAGCACCATTTCAGAGTCTTCCTACCATCCATAAACTTAAAAATAACCAATCTTTTATGCTGATAGATCATAAAATTGGTCAAATTTCAATAAATGTACTTTCCTGACTTTGACCATGGTTTTGAAGCTAGTTTTTTGCCTTTGAGAAATTTAATTTAGCATATTTTCAGTCCAACTAACATGTTTACAATAATGTCATATATAGTACTGACCGTCTTTTGGACAAACTGATTGATTAGTAATTCTAATAATGGAGGTAAAATCCTATTTTTTTTTGTCTTTTGTTGGTCAACTATGATGATTATTTGTGAAGCGCGTTATCTGATGTAGCCTGCCATAAATAATTATTGAAAACAAGAAATAGCAGAAATGAGTCATCTTGTATGATGATGTACGGATAACGACAATAATTAAGAACAGAAAAGTGTTTTTAGTCCGATTCCGTATCGATGATTAAAAGTCTTTATACGCTGCAACGTCTCATTATCGCCAGTAAACTTTTGAGCCGACATCATTTGACTGTCGAGATAAACGGAGGAGGAAGTGAAACACCATCTGGCCTTGGCCACAGAAATCAATCAGAGAGACTGAACACTGGGTGTTTTCCGATCAATAGAGGCCAATCTGTGCTGTGGTTTCAAAGCGATGAGGAGGGAGAGAACACCAGCTCCCTGTGGCAGAAACAATCTATTGATAAGTAGGGCTGAGCACAGGAAGGTATTCTAAATATCATTATTAACACACAGCAGTGCCAAAGTATAATTGACTTCTTTTCTATATTGCTAAAAACAGACTACGTTGTTTACTTTGAGGAGTTGAAGGAGCCAAGAGAATAATATTAGAACTGGTGCAACAATCACTTTGGTCAGTTGTGAGCTCTGACCTGAGAAGATGAATCACTGGCCTTTTTCCAAACATAGAAAAAAGGAACATTCAAACCTCTTTGTCTCACATATTGAGTTTGCTTTCTTTTTCCCCCCCATCGGCTTTAATGTTACCAGACTGCCATCACATTTATCCAAGTCTGTCCAACTCCGCAGCCACAGGGCGTCTCCGACTCTGGTTGAGAACCACAGCCATCACTTTAGTAATTTAAACACATACGTCTTTACGGGGCTGCGTGTGAACTCGCCACACACACACACACACAGAAAACTAATGCAGCTCCTTTACTCTTTAGGGGCCACAAGTTTGAAGAGCTGGGGGTAAAACAGGGGTGGGATGCTGGCAGGATTTATGAGTATGATCAGACTTGCCTGGAGGCCCGTTGAATAAAGATCAACTATCCAGGCCTATACGTATAAATCATCGGGACTGGGTGAGGCGGGAGCAGAAGGAGGGAATAGGTAAAGATCTTTCAGATAAACGGAGAGAACGATCGCACTGCTGCTGTATCATCGATGGACTTATGAGAAAGTGAGGGCCACAGAGGTAAAGTGTTGAAACTCCAATGGTTTACAGATAATCTTTGTTTGAATTTAACGGCAACCATAAATGCTGATCCCCCGCCGGCCTCTCGCACCGTTACGTACAAAAAGCTACGTCCATTTCCTTCCCGGGGGACGGAAAACAGAGGCAGGTAAATGCTATTGATGCTGCAACTCGGAAGATAAATCACACATTGGACAACAGCTTATAAACTGCACAAGAAAGAATGTGCCGCACCGCATTGGATGATGGATTAATAATTAATGGCTCAATAGCAAAAATGTTGCTGCTGCTGCTGGCGACGGTGGTGGACACCGTCCACACTTTGTCTTGATCGAATGCCGGGACAGCACCGTCATTTGTTCACAGTGTAAATAGAGATAAGTGAACAGTGGATTTAGAGATCGGGGGGGCGGCAACCCAAGCGCGAAGCTACCTCACAACGTGGTTTGGTGTCTAATTTTGCCAACTCTCTGATGACCAAGGCAGACTCGGGCTCATTCGGTAATTAAGCGTGTGGAAATAATGGGAATCGTGTACTTTTGGCCTTCACGGTCACAAGAGATCGAAGCAATCAAACACCTGTGGGAGTGTTAGATGAAGCGCTCACTCACCCTCATCAAAACACAGCGTAGGATCATCGTCCTCAGGGAGAGAAGTGTTGCGTAATCTATGACAGGAAGTGGTGAAATCTCTTGTACTGGAAGTTTACTGTGGCTTAACGCGCATTATTATTTACTTCCCCATCATACATGACTGGGTTATTGTATTACTAATCACGCTGGTAAGCTATAACTTATACATTTTAACTATAAACCAAACAGGAAATAAGGAAAATGTGCAGTTCTAGACTTTAGACTTTTTTGCTGAAAATACTTCAATAATGATGCTTTTATACTTGTTTTGCAGGTCTGATTATGAACCCGAACCCTAAAACAAAACAAGTTAATATTGAAGCCAATTTGAGAGCTTGCTCTGTGACACGGGTCAATTACTGGGCTCACATTAGCAGCATATTCAACTCTCTGCAGCCACAGAGAGGAAGAGGTGACAACGAAATAAGAGATGAGAAAATATTGCAGGCAATTTCAGAAAGTTCACCCTGACATTGACCATTTACCTGAACCGCAGAAATTGGACATTGAATTTAGGTGATTTTAATGTGATTTTCACACAGATAAAACCTGGATAATGGGCGACTGTCAGGCCAGAATCATCAAGATATTCCCTTCACAGTGATAAAGAGCAAAAACAGGAAAGTAAGAAATCTTTAAAATGGAAAAAAAAAAAAATCGCACCAGAAAGAATTCTATAAAAAAAATGTAACTGGCTTTATGTTCTGTAAGTCAGAAAATGTAAAATGTTATACATTTTAAAATGTATATATTTATACAGATATACAGTACATACCACAACTGAGTATTAGGGCCACGAATATTCACAGTCGAGAATAAAGTCGTAACTTTACAAGAATAAAACGTAACTTTATGAGAATAAATCTGTAATTTACGAGAATAAAGTCTTAATTTACAAAAACAAAATCCTAATTTACGAGAATAAAGTCTTAATTTACAAGAATAAAGTCAAAATTTACGAGAATAAAGTCTGAATTTACGAAAATAGTCTTAATTTACGAGAATAAAGTCTTAATTTACGAGAACAAAGTCGAAATTTACGAGAATAAAGTCTGAATTTACAAAAGTAGTCTGAATTTACGAGAATAAAGTCCGTCGTAATATACACAGTATATTAAATGAAGGAAAAACTCAAATTGATGATGAAAATATTTTATAGAAACTGTTTTTAAACCTGACAATTGACAAGAGTGCATGGTTAGATTCTAAGATGTCTTGATTTGATCAGTTTTACTTTTTTGCGCTCATCTCTTTGCTCACACACCTGTAGCTTTTATCAATCAAAGTGGAATTTGAAAAGTGTATCTTCATTAAATGAACATCTCAGTTCCTGTGTGGTGAACACAGTCGCATTATCTGATGGCAGCTCTGATTTCCTGTCCACTCCGCTGTTCCCTGCCGTCTTGTTAGCGTTACACTCGCTCCGATATAATGAAATGTCATGTAGTGATGGATCAATACACACTCCTATGAAAAATCCTTAATAGAGAATCTGTGGCAAGTCTCAGGAGGCGACTTCGATTCAGAAGTGAGTGTTTTCACCCATTAACGGCACATAAAAGAAAAAAAAACCTGGCATCAAGCTTGAGGCAGAAAAACAAAATAAAATAAAAAACACATCATGTAAGTCAGTGAAAGTGTGGAGTAAAAGCAGAGGAGATAGAGTCAGGGATTGTTTCACTGTCGCACACAAATGCTGAAATTCATTTCTGCACAGATGGCAAAAAAAATTGGTTTGACATTTACGAGACATGACAGACTTGAGTGCAAGAGCAGATTTGAAGACAAAGAACTGTAAAAAAAAGTCAGAGGGAAGTAAAAAGGAGATGAGCTGAGCTTGGTGCTTCAGAACACAACAGACAGAGTGGGTGACAATAATGAAAGAACATATAGTAAATCTGATTACTAAATTAATCATCAACTATTTTAATAATCGGTTCGAGTGTTTTTTAAACAAATGAATAAATAAAACAAGCTTTTTTCAGCTTCTTAGACGTGAATATTTTCTGGTTTTCGGCAGTCATTTTGGTTTGGGTGACAAATCAAGACGTTTGACAACATCGTTATTTATTTATTCTAGCAAAAACGTAAAAGCAATGAATGTAAAAACAATGATTTCTGTGATGCAAACAATTAAAAAAAAAAAAAAGGACAAAATGTGTTCACATCAGGGTTTTTCTCCAGCTGAGTTGGAGATTTTTGTGTTTTAACAAACACGCAAATCAAAATTCAGTCCCTGGAAGAGAATGTCAGTGTCAAATTGGGTCTTTTTTGTTGTTGTTATTTTTATCAGTATGAACAGTGAGCTCCTGTGCGCTCACACGCTACCATCACTGTTTCCTCTCTGTCTTTGCGTTCTCAGTGCTGCTGCAGTGTTTGCAAAGTAAAAACCTGCAGGTAGTTCTCCAGTCGGTGTGAACACCTAAATCAATAAACTGCCCAGGGCAACAACTTCATTACTTCCAGTCACACTGGCCGTCTTCAATGTACCTGCACACTTTTAACAAAGTTAGGTCATAAGCAGTTTCTACTGTGTGTGTGTGTGTGTTTGTGTGTGTGTGTGTGTGTGTGTGTGTGTGTGTGTGTGTGTGTGTGTGTGTGTGTGTGTGTGTGTGTGTGTGTGTGTGCTGTTATTCCTGCACCCTCAGCACCATGATGCAGCACCAGGGGCTGATGTCAGGAGGTGTTTGACAGAATGACAACATCATGAATTTAGACAGAAAAAAAAACATTTCACTGTCTTTGCAACTTCTGACTGACATAAATATGATAATGATGAATTATTACATCCAGGATTGACTGGAAATATGTACTTTGTGTGTCATTTTCTAGTTTCTAACGTGAAATACAGGCGATTTCAACCGTTCCTGGTTATCCTGACGACGGATGTTCACCACAATCAAGTTACTGTGAGTGCTTTTATAAGGACACACAATAAACTTTTATACCTTCCCTGGTGGGCAGACGAAATAGGCTTATATACAGCTTAACAAAAATGAACGAGGGTTGCAAAGGGGTGGAAAATTCAAATAAATTTCCAGAAACTTTCCATGAATTTTTTGGGAAATTTTCCAAATTGGAAACTTTCCATAGAGAATGATGAAAATTTGGGGAAAAATGGGAATTAATGGGATTTAACTGGGAATTTTGGATAAATTAAAGAAACTAAGTCATATACCAACATAAATATAAACATTTTGGTTTTATGTAGACATTACGTATTTGTACGTAGAACTTTAGGAATGCTTCATTCTTTCACTGAACAACAAAAACACGAATGTTGACGGGAATATTTCTTACAGCTCCCCCTTCAAAACTCCCCTTCTGTCTAAAAAAGTCTGAATAAAAAAGTAAAAATAAAGCAAATATGTGGATTCAATAGTTCTTTGATTTGTGTTGTGGGCTCAGAAAAGTAGCTTTAGTCCTTCAGAATTCTACAAATCATTGTGCATGTGCCGGAGGAATAGCATATTATACTCAACTGTATTCACATCAAATCTGATCGTTTTAGCCAAAATTATGCCACAATATTTTTTTTTTTTTAACCAACTATATTTATCCGCGACCCTCTGGTGGAGGATAAAGCGGTAGATAATGGATGGATGGAACTATATTTATGTCCTGTTTATTCCCATTAATTCCCATAAATTCCTGTTAAATCTCATGGAAAGTTTACAAATTTTGGAACCCCAGTGATCAGCCTCCTGGTCTCTGCCATTACATATTATTAGATTGTCCTTGAGTAAAGCAATTTAACCCCCAAAAGCTCCTGTTGATCAGCTGATGGCTGAAAAAAGACCTCTCCTTATACCTGGTGGTTCCCAGGTGTGATAACGCGTAACTGTGCTGTTCACGCACCGCTCAGGTAACGTAACCTGAATAAACGAAGGTTAAAGATAATATAAGAGCTGCAGTCGCTGGAAGGAAACGGTGAGATCCCAGCAGAGAGGAGGACTGTTGCCAGGTAGAACAGTGAGGATGGAGGTGTGCAGCTCTGGGTTATGAATGAGAGGATGTGGGATCAGATTCCCCATGTGGGGAGTTTTAGAGGGGATGCCAATTTTGTCTGGAAAAGCAGCGCAAATACACTACTGTTCAAAGGTTTTGGGCTCACTTAGAAATGTCCTTAGATTCTAATGAATCTAACATTAAATGAATCATAAATACACTCTATACATTGTTAATGTGGTAAACGACTATTCTAGCTGCAAACGTCTGGTTTTTAATGGAATATGTACATAGGTGTATAGAGGCTCATTAACAGTGTTCTAATGGTACATTGTGTTTGCTAATCGCGTTAGAAGGATGATTAGAAAACCCTTGAAAACCCTTGTGCAATGATGTTAGTCGCACAATAGAACATGTAGTTTGAAGGGCAAAATTTACCATATTTTCTATTCATTTTGATGAATAAATGTGTGAGTTTTAATGGAAAACACCAAATAATTGTATAGGTGAACCCAACCTTTTGAACGGTAGTGTAGGACATTTGACATGTGCATCGAGGTGTAACAGCAAGGTCAGTGTCTTCTTATCTCTGCTGTCCAAAGTGGAGACAATTAATTATAATGGCCTAATTTTTAAGTGTAGGCACTGTGTAAAACGAGGGGAGACGGATAAATTGCACCACACAGCAAATTCTGCAGGTTTCCACCGTAACAAGGTGGAATCATTAAAAAAGAAACAACAATAGTCGGGTGTAAAATGGCTCTGACCAGAAAATGGACAACAGATGAGTGGATCGATATAATTTACAATATGTGATGAAGAGAATTACATTCAAATTAAGGAACCAAATTGTTATTTTTGAAGAGAACTGGTCAAAATGGCTGAGATTATGTGTCAACTGTATGACCCGATTTCATATAAATCGCAAAAGATAAGGTCAAACCATTTTAATAAGAAATGTTTTTTATTTTATTTCTCAAGCAGCATCTTTATACTGTTTCTGTACGATGTGATGTCAACTCTGATGTTTTACTTGAGGCACAAAATCCTCCCCTTTGTCATGTTGTACGTTTGGTGCCCAGTTGGCACATAAGTGTATGTCACTAAAATAAAACTAATAAAAAGTCTATTTGCCTATTAGTCCATATATCAACATGCTCAGCAGCAGCAGCCTCAGTTTAAACGATGACATGCACGGCCCACGGCTCATTTACAAAGCCTCAGTCACAATAATTGAAAAAACCTGCCACAGACAAATGAATAGTTGTCCTGCAGCAGCCGTGTGACAAGAGTAGATTGAAATAATGGAATCATAATGATGTAGTCACACCAGAGAAGCCCATTATACTCGCAACACATTATAGCATTATTACATTTGATATTTGTTGTTGTTTTTTTTGTTTTTTTGGGTAAATATAAGCCGTTTCATGCAGCACAGGAAGCTCACAGAGTAATGCAGCAGGATCCTGACATGAGGATAGGCATTTAAATATGAATCCATCCCATCCATTATCTATTCCATTTCTACTTAAAGAGTGCAGAGCGGAGCTGGAGCCAAATCCCAGCTGACAGTGGGCTTAAAGAAGAAGAGTACACCCTGGACAGGATGTACCAAGACAGGATGTTTTTGATTTAAGTGAGAGGAATCGTGATTGGTTTTGATGTAGTGGCTTCTTTCATTCTTTTAATAAAACAAAAAAGTAATTAGAAAGTTTCATGCCTCGACTTTGAGCATTAATATCAAGGGTCTTCTTGTCCAACCAGGATTTGAACACAGACTCTTTGTCGCTTTGAGGCATAATTTTTAAAAAAACGACTTGTGACAATATCAGTGCATGCAAAAGAAACCATTGCAAAAGGGATTAGATGGCGTTACTGTCAAACCCTTTCACTGGTAATTAAACTGTGGTGAAAGTGGCAGTAGATTACAAGCCGAGAGGAAGTCTTTGCAATGAATGAATGAATGAATCCTGCTGCTTAAAAGCAAAACCGTCTTTAAAACCTTTTAATCGACAAAAAAAAACCAAAATAATTATATAACATTAGAGTGGAGGGAGTAGTAGGATGGTTTTAGTACAATTTATTTTAAGATTCCACTATTTATGGGCAGAAAAAGCCGTTTTGGGCTCATTCTTCAACTGAGACTCAGGTGAATTTGTCCACCATGGCTCAGACCCCCCCCCCCCACTGCCAGTTGCTCCCTCCCATTCCTATTAATACCTTCACTGCCAAATGATAGCCGTGAGGTTGCTGCTGTGTAGAAGCACAGCCCACAATTCCAGGGAATAATGGCACTTTTTCTGGCGACACACATATGGACACAGGCTCTGGGAGCTGAACCCCACAGGGTGCTACACTAATAGCAGGGTTGTTGTTTGGCACACAATTTAAAATATGCGTCATGTACAGTGCGTCGTCTCGTTGTGTGGGTGGGCCGTATTCTTAGGTAGGGGTGAATTATGTCAAGTATGTGCAGTCAATCAGAATCATTCACTCTGGACTGGAGCCATAAATGTTTTTAATTACTCCTCAGAGAGAGAGAGAGAGAGGATATGACTGTGTCTGTTAATTGCATAACTATCAAACTTCAAACCTAGGCAGGTGAAGTGTAGCCAACTTTGGTGGTGTTTGGATAACAAATGCAAACTATATCGGCAGAAATGGGACAGATGTATTGCATATATATTCAATATGTGTATTCGTTTGATGCAAAAACAAAGTTTCGACCTCATTAAACAAACCAAAAATACACAAAAAACAGGAAAACACGATAGCAAAAAAATTGTTTGAACAAGCGCTGGGCACGTTAGCGGCGGTAATGGCGTCAACGCTAACGCACATTAACGCATGACGCGTTTCCATGACGACTGACCAGAAAAAAGACACGTGTGGCGTCATGTTTACGTGCTGCGGCACCGGAGTCCAGGCACCGTTTACTAGTTAGCTCCGTTAGCTCCTTTAGCTCCATTAGCGCGCCTACAGTCAAACTGGTGCGGTCTGTTTATTAAACGAAAAGAGCAGCGCTACAAATAACCAGCGTACCCGTGTACTGCGTATGTGCGTCTCTGTTTTTAAAGTTTGGCGTTACTTTAGAGACTTATTTTGTCTTATTTTTTTAGCGAGAGTCACATAAACACGACTTCACGCAAACATGACTTCACGCGTCACGTCTTTTTCCGGTTAGTCGTCATGGAAACGCACCATGCATTAACGTTGACGCCGTGTTAGCGTTGCAGCCGCTAACGGCGCGGTAGCGTTGACGCTGCGTTAGCACTGACGCCGTGTTAGCACCGACGCCATCGACGTGGCCAGCACTAGTTTGAACGGAAACTGCACTAGTGATATATTAAAATGATGCCTGCATAGAAAGAAAGTGAAGCTTTGAGCTTAAATACCAGGTTATTTATTTCCTGTTCCCTTGCTGGATAAATCGGTAGAGAAGCAGATTTAGTGTTTCATTTGGTTTTTACAAAAAAATCAAATGGGAAGTGATTCTGACACGCTCCGATTTAGAAAGGTTTACTCAAGACACGCATCAGATCAGACCCGGCTACAGGAAAAGGAGACAATGATGGAAATTTGGTGCAAAGATGATTCAAAAAGATTGTAGAAATAAATCAAAAGAGATGAAGTGCAGATGAGGAGTAAAAGAAGAGCAAATAAAACGTGGTAAACGCGCAGTTGAATCCTTACCTTGACCTCGATGAAGTCCGGTTGACCCATAGCGATGAGCTCAGAGTACGCTAGCATCTCCTCCACGTTCCAGGCCTTCACCAAAGTCAGTCTGTACACCGTCCTCTGCCTCTGGATGGAGAAGACAGGAGCGAGGGATTGATTAAACATGACAGTGATATAATATAATATAATAATAGGTGCATTTTACATCATCCTTCTCTTAAAACAATCATATTCAGATGTCATACATAAAAAGTACAGCCATAAAACTAAACTGCAAGAAACCAAGCCACAGTTTTTCACCCGCATTTGTGCAAATCCTATGATTATTATCTATACACTATGGAAAGATTAAGGCTGAGCGATATGGACACAAATCACGATGAAACAGTTTTAAATCACTTATATAGGTAACCGTGCCATTGCTCATGTGAGAATGTTGAGTGTTTTTTAACTTCTTAATGTACAGAAAAACAACAAACTCTTGGTAAACACAGAACCTTTTTTCGCAAATGTGAGGTAAAACTTTCAACACAACAAAAAAATAGGGATGTTTGGCTTTTGGATTCAATTTCATAATGCACCTAAAATGCACTATAACCTTAACAGGTGAACTGAAGTTAACCTTCTGTAAACTTTTGAATGCACATGTCCAATTGTTCAATATGTCAGTACTTATTGAATAA
Source organism: Microchirus variegatus (assembly GCF_963457635.1). Lineage (NCBI taxonomy): Eukaryota > Metazoa > Chordata > Actinopteri > Pleuronectiformes > Soleidae > Microchirus > Microchirus variegatus. Next base: position 37,390,860 of record NC_139804.1, read on the forward strand.
CATGCTGTTCTCTAACATGGTGATGAACCACAAAAATCACAACAACTGTCGGATGTAAATTCAGTTGTTATTGAAGAGCTGAAAGTTCTGGTTCAACGACAATTTTGACATCACGAGACCAAGACGACACTTTAAAATGGATCAAGTTATTGAGAGATTGACATTTTTTTGTCGTGGTATTGCCATAAAGAAATGACCAATGCATCCTTCTAATTGAATGCCTGGTAGAATATCACAGTAGTATGGATTTTTCATAGGGTTATTCTTGTCTAATATCCCTCACTTTTTGTGAGTAGTGTATATTTTTATTACATGAGAAAAAAAATACGTAAACACGATGTCATGCGTCACTTCTTTTTCTGGTCAGTCATCATGGAAACGTGTCACGCGTTAACGTTGATGCCGCGTTAAACTTGATTTATAGTCGCCGTAGTACGTAAAAAATGACGTCATATCCTGTGTCGTGCCGGACACGTGAGCTCCAAAAGGTGTCTGGAAACAACGCAAACATTCTTCCATACTTTTTTCCCCTTTTCCATACTTATCCAGACCTGGAGATTACTCAAATTAAATTCCATACTTTTCCACGCTGCGTAGGAACCGTGAACTACCTTCTGGGGTTTGTGTGTTTGTGGTGTGAAGCGTGAGGAGGACCAGCGCCATTAGACTTATTTTCCTTTCCATTTCTGGTGCTATGCAAAAGTGCTCGACAAAAACCTTTACCAGGCAAAAAGGAGGTTCCCTCTAAAAGTTTTTTTGTTTACTCCAGTTGTCAGTGAAGTTCCAGTGCAGATCCACAAAGTACTGGAACTCTGCAGCATTGTGAGCAAAAAGAACAGGGAACTGCACCAAATACAATAGATTTTTAAAATCGATCAGCCACTTTCAAGTTAATGTGAGTATAATGTAGGTGTGTTCATTTATAAAGATATTATACATTTATAGAAGCTCCTTAATATACTGTGTGAGCAGAGAACTCTCCATGGGTGAATAAGGAGGTGAGCGAACTGTGCTCACAAGCTCTGTGGTGCGAATTTAGGATACTGCTGCTGTTGCTGTGTGGCGGAGGAAAATAGCATTATTGAGCGAGACGGAGAGGAAAAAGGGCAAGAGAAGACGAGCAAAGGAGATGAAAGACAGAGGAGTTGTGAGAGGATATAAAAAATGGATGATATCAAGAAACGAGTGAATGAAAACGGGAGGGTGCAACTCTCTCTCGGTCTCTGGAAGGTTATCTATAACAGGAAGTCTGCTCAGTAGAGAAGCAGATAATTGGATAGTGAAAGCAGAAAAGGTGAAGTATTTTTAAGCCGCTTCTACTCCGTATCTTATACGGAGAAGGACAACTCTATCAATCCCACTGAGCAGTGGCAGGGAGAGCTGGCAGATGGAGAACAGAGAGGCGTAAGTGCTCAGGAAGGATGGTGACGGAGCCCACCGTGAAACGGAGACTTATGGAGCTGCTGTGAGCGGGAGACCAAGGTGACGGGAACAGAGAGTTTATTTCTGGAAATTGGCAAATTGCGCACAGGCGGCATTGTCACGGAGAGGTGTGTACACACACGCACTGTACAACCCTCCGAGGTATCACTGTGCAAAGGAAACCATGAGATTCACTAAGACGTCTGGTGCACACGTGCTGTATTTGCAAAAAACGAGCTTTTGGTCATGGAGCTTTACGGACGGTAGTGATGGTTATGGTTATGCAAATTAAACGAGAATAAAAACACATCTCCCTTCCTTCCTTCCTTCCTTTCTCTGTACAAATGTGGAGCTGGAATATTTTAAATAGGAGTGCAGCAGTGACCAAGTGGAGACACAGTAATTAAGTCCCACCAACACACCCACTCAACCAATCATGAGTCACACTCGACTGTCAATCACTGCATTTCACCTTGTTTTTTAGAGCATGAAATAACGACTGAAAACCTGAGCTACCAGAGGATGGCACACACAAAAAACACAACTGGAGAAATCATCATTATGTACAGTGACTTTTTATTACTATTATTACTATTATTATTATTATTATTATTATTATTTTAGCCAATGTCCAATCCAAAAACATGAAGGAGACTGGGTTTATGACCAGCCACCTGCCACCAGAGGGAGGATTAAAGTAGACATTTTATACCATATTTCTCCAAGATAACCTAGTTCCCTGGTGTCCTAATGAACATGTCTGTGACATGCTTTGGTCAAAACACCTTAAAGGGGAAGTAAGTAGTTTATAGTGCCATCTAGAGGAGAGGCTGAAATTTACAACAAAGAACTGCTCCTCTGCTCACTCCCTCCCTTCCCTGAGCGCTACGGTGTCCTCAGCTGGTCAAATGTCGTCCTCGTCGTCTTTCTCCGTGTCAGCAGATGAGGTTCGCGAGGGAGAGGGCGGAGCTACCGCGGCCGTAGCAGACGAAGCGGAGAGAGAGGAGGCGGGACTTCAGCTACAAGTAAAGAGATGCTTGATTTGTTCTCTCGGGTTTGTCCTTACAGGCTCCAGTAGAAACATGGCGTCTCTCTGCTAACAGTGGCTATGCAACCACGGCCCGCGACCATGTTATTTTAAAAGACTTTTTGAAACACTACGAAAATGAAACGAAGAATATTATACAGCGACTAGACAATGCAGGAGCACATAATATGTATAAAAAGTGGATTTTGGGTTATATAAACCCATAAATACTACATATTGTCCCTTTAAGGATGAAGCACAACAGCAGTTCAATCACTCTGCTAAAACAGCCCTGTTCAGAACGCTCGCTTTTGAGTGCCTGTCTCTTTAAATATGCAAATGAGACACAGGACACTACGTCAGAGTCACTGAGGCTTCGGCAGCTAACAGCAGTTAGCATTTGGAAAAGCCATCATTTGCAGACTCTAGCTGGCACATTACACTATAAATCCTCTGAGGCTGGAAGTTTGTGTAGAACTCTGTGCTGCACTGTGGAGCCAAGAATAGAACACTTTGCCGACTTCCAGTCTTCCGGACACTATCGCCCTCGCCAACACTCTCATGTTATTTAGGTACAATGCGGAGCTCCGCGAGACAACAATTCCAGGAATGTCTCATTGTGACGTAGAAATGAGTGCGGAAGTCAACATCGCATGTTTTTATCTCCCGAGTCATCTTTTTATCACACTTTGCCGACTCAAAGGGCCTCCAGAGTCTCAAATATAAGTATTAAAATGATTAAAAAGTTGTTTGTCACCTCATGCAGCTGACATCACACAATTCTGTCGGAAAATTAAAATGCCATTTCAGCAGATTTAGACAAATATATAACTAGAAAATAAACCAGGCAATAAGTCGGGCAACTCATCTCTTAACAGGCTGCTGTTGATCAAAGGAAATAGCCGTCATGACTCAGAGTACTAAAACAGTTGGGGACAAAGAAACGAGAGGACATTTTATCGCATCCCCTGAGACACTGAGAGACGGCCGAGATGTACAACTGCCATAAAAACGAGCTTCAAGTCGAGAACAGAATACAGAGGTAAAGAAACCTGTGAGCGTTCCGTTTACGATCACTTCACATCAGGAACAGAATCCAACACGCACCAACGTAAATCTCTTAGTTTTGTTTGTTTTACGTGCTTTTATTGTGACGTGTAAGAGTTTTACGGAGTAGGACGAGGCAAGATTTAACAGAAAGTGGAAGAACAACATCACAAACACTGCTGCTTATTCATGAAAAGGGGAAGGAATTATGACTCTGTCAAGTTTGGCGATATATACAGTTGCACAGTGAAACCAGCACTTACACCCAGAGGAGAGACTTTGTCATGTTAGAATGTTTATAACCTCTGTTTCCAAATCTACACTGTTGAATGCATTTTGCAAAATAGAGTTTTGTTTAGTTTAGTTGACAGGGACCATATACAGAACCGGGTCTATACCAGGGTTAGCTAAAGAGCTAATTTGCATCTGTGGTCCCTGAGCAGGAAGTTAAAAGACAATAAAACGCATACTAAACATTAGGGATGTGAATATTTGGGTGGCCCACGATTCGATAAGATTCCAATTCTTAGGGTCACGAATCGATTCAAAATCGATTCGATTCATACGATTCTCGATTCAAATGATTCTCGATTCAAAAACTGATACAATGCATAGTGTGTTAAGGCAAATTATGGCATCAAAACAATACAGTTTGTATAAGATAATGTGATCACACAAATGCAAACTTAAGACAAAAGTTAACTGTACAAAAAAATAACTTGCATAAATAAAAGCTTAGGCTCTTTTCTCCCAGAAGTTACAAAAATAAACTGTGTACAAATAACACAAACTGGTGTTTTGGGTGGTTTTTCAAAATAGAAACTGTGTTAAAAAAAATAAATAAATAATAATTTTGAATCGATTCAGAATCGTGGATGATGGTAATCATTGTAATTTATTGTAATTTACGTGTTCCGTGCATGTATAATTGTGATTTGTGCTTTGTGTGCTCTTACTGCTGCAAAATTAATCGCCCCCTTGGGGACAAATAAAGATATTGATTGATTGATTATTTGAATAGATCTTTCACCCCCAACCCCTACTAAACATTACAGACAATATCAGCAACAAGTAAACATCATACAAAACCCATAATAAAGTTGGTGTTCTATAATACAAGATCAACGATCACATGATTGATTCTCTTACAGCCATGTCTTCAGAGAAATTATGGGATTGAGTTCCATTTTCCAGTTGCTTGGAATGAAAATGCTGATTGCCCTGAAGTGGTCTTCCTAAATTCGGTGGAACAGTGGCCTCTCATGTGAGCTGATTATTAAAAGAATGGATACTATGACTAGAGCAGCATTCACAATAATGAGATTCATCGTAAGCCGTTTAAGTGCCTGTGGGAAAACGTGTCATTCTATGGTGTTGGTTTCCTCTAATCAGCCAGATTTCCTCAAGGTTGAGGAGGAGTATCTGTCAGATCACGTAATTTACAGAAGGAATTATGGAATTATCGATCAATAATGTCTAATGCATGTTGCCTGCCGCAGCTTTAATGTGGCTGGATCTTTAATGGCATCCAAAAAGACATCAGTGACAGAGACTGAACACTTAAACCTTAAAGACGTCAGTGTTTAATTTCAAGGTTACGGATCAATTTAATGCCAAGATGACAGCGGTATTCGTCTTATACCGATACTTACATGTTGAAAACGGCAATCTAGACTCAATTAGAGTGCAATGATCCGTCAGCGGTGATCTGCCGTCACCAGCACCTCTAGCTGAGTGCTAATGAACTTGTCCGTTGTTTGCTAAAGCATTTAACAGAAGGAAGTTGGCTCGTTACAGAGACGCTCCCTCTGAGAAACTTTATAGGCCTGATCTTTCTCAGGTGGTGTACCTCGTTTTTTTGGTTTACGAGGAAAACACCGAAGTTAAAAGGATTGATTCACTGCGGTGTGATCGAACTTTCCCTGATGAGAGTGAGGAAACACCTGCAGGGTTATTGAATCTTACCCTCTCTTCTGTGGACATACAGCTCAATAGAAATGTTTATTTTTGGATGTGGTCAAAAGCTTCCAGAATCACAGTCTCAGACTCGAGTGCAGTCATTTATGGTCATCTGGCTGTTATTTGTTCGTCTCATTCTGTATTTTCTGAAACAGCTTCCAGAGATCTCCAAGAAAGGGAGTAAAAATATGAGGAATAAAAGGCACAGCACAAGACTGACACATGCAAAACAGATTGTGTGAATAATGTGGACTGGGTGAAATTGGGGATGAGTCACACTTTCTTCTAGATTGTCCTCACTTTGATGATCTAAGAACACCTTTAGTGAGCGAATTCTCCAAAAGGCAGAAATATTCTGGCGCACTGATACAGACAGAAAGGACGTGGATGTTTAAAGTTTAATGTATACAAGTTGGATACCTTTGTTTATAAAGCCTTGTTAAGCGTCGTCTGTGATCTGGACATATTCTTTATATATTAAAGCTCACATAGAGTGGTCCTGTTGCACATAAATGTTAGTTATGGAGGTCGACTTACATACATTAACTTGTTTTTATGGCCAAAAACCTCCTAGTTGCTGTAAACGAGCCGATAGAAATCCTCTTTTCTGACGGTGTTTCCCAGCCGCGAGATTTGAGACTCAACTCTCTCACAGAGTCTTGTGATTGGCCAGTACATTCAGCACGCCAGCTCTCAGAAGTGCAGCTCCCCCCTCTGGAACAGTGGATGCACTGCTCCTCATTATCAAAACATTGTTTTAACAGTGTTTAAAAATAGCTTCTTCACGACTCCCCGCCGCAGTCCCTTTGACGACCTTTGACCCGGAGTCAGACCCAGAGTCAGAAGACACTGTCGCTCGTGAAACACCTCCACAACGGACATTATTCTTCTTCTGCGGTTCAATGTACGCAACCGGATGTTCCCGGACTAGTGCCCGGAGCAGGAGGATCTGCTGTTCAGGAGAACCGGTGTTTACGTAACCGGACCGGGTTTTTTCAGAGATCTCGCTGAGCCCGAGATTACAATAAAACACAGCGTTCTCATCAGTGGCTGAACTGTTTGTTTTGAACCTTCAGGGCTTCATAAACAAGGTAATGACGCAGATACACACTAAAAAACAGCGTTAATTGGAACTTCCGGTCTAGGTCCGGTTTAATAGATAATTCAGGCCAAGCAAGACAGTCTTTGTCATTTCCTTTGGTGAACCAGGGATGTTGGAATTTCCCAGGCATCACATCGTCATTTGCTCTCTTGCTTAACTTTACTCGCTCATTGTTCTGCATGGAATCTCACGTCAACAGCAGTCCACAACACTGAGAGTTACTACGACTTGATGTTTGTTCTGCGCAGGCCTCAAGCAATGCAGGGCATGAAACAGTAGGTGGCGTCGTAACAAACAAGGGAGATATTTACCTAAATATCAACTTAACTTAACTAACGAGTATTTTCATAACCGATTAATCTGTCAATTATTTCCTTGATAATCAATTAATCAATTAATCGTTTGGTCCATAAAATGTCAGAAAAATGTTGAAAAATGTCGATCAGTGTTTGAGAAACCTGGAAATGATGATGTTCTCAAATGTCTTGTTTTCGTCCTCACACCAAAATGATTTTTAATTTTTATGATTTCTTTGTCATGTGGAGCAAAGAAACAAAGAAAATGTTCACATTTAAGAAGATAAAACAATCAGAAATCTTGTTTTAATAACGAAAAAAAGCTTCAAACCGATTTGAACCGAAACAGTTTAACGATTAATTTAGCGATCGATTAATAATCGAGTCATCGAATTGTTTCAGCTCGTGACGCGCAGCCTCTGAAGGAATTTCCAAGATTTATCCAGGTAAACTTGACTGAGCAGACGCTTCTTCTTCTTCGAAGCTGCACATTATTATTATCAAACTGTTCCACCTCATGCTCATCAGCTCACATCTCTAATCTCTTGCTATGATTGACAGCTTACCTTCTCTCCCAGGGCCTTGAGACTGTCCAGGAAGCGTGGCCAGAAGTCCTTGAAAAGCGGCCGGTCGATCCTCTTCAGACTGTCTTTGGTGCTGGCGTCCACGCTGACATACAACTGGGTAACTGGCACCAGGCTCCTGAAAATGACGGAAAACGTGGAAGATGAGAAACTGCGGTCACTTGTCTATTTTGCCGTGAAATCCTTTTGCCAAATAGAGCAGTGTGGCTCATGCAAGCACTGTGGAGGAGGGGGGGGGGGAAATAATAATAATAACCAATTCAGCAAACGAGGAACAACACAGAAAGTTTGAAAGCTCAGTTTCTGCCTCTAATGAATCATTTTCCCCCCAGTTCTGCAGTGATGAAATATCGATCCAATGACCTGAAACTGCTCAAATCTAACCGTGCAGCTGTGGCAGACGGGTAAATAAATTTTAAAAAAAAAGGCTGATACCTGCTGCTGTTCTTGCCTTCAACCTTCTGCACTGGCATATATGATAAGTCAGCCTGTGAGTGACAGACGAGTAAGGTGATACATCCAATATGTTTCTGCCAGTCCTGATGACAACGTGCGAGGCCTCGAGACACAGTGATATTTCTAGATGTCAGGTTAAAGGGCACGGACGCTGACAGACTCCAGGACAGACCTCATCATGAGAAGCAGGATTTTCAGTCTAAAGGACAGTGACTGAAACTGACAAGACTGAAATCATCGGGGTCTATTAACTGTTGGTTTTCTACATATATATATACACACACACACACATATAAACACACACATATGTATATACACACATATGTATATACATACGTACACACATATGTATTATGTATACGTTTATTTTTATATATATATATATATATATATATATATATATATATATATGTATGTATATGTGTGTATATACATGTGTGTGTATATATATATATATATATATACACACACATATACTACTGAATTTGTAAAGTCAGCTCACACAAACAGTACATGGTATTCTGATTGTAATTATATAATATTATTTATTTACATATATCTTTATATAAATATACCTTTGTGTGTATATATATATACACATATATGAAAAAGATGATGACACTATGGGGTCATTTGAGTGAATTTTCTCCCAAGGTCGAAAACTTTTATTGTTGACATTCCACACACACACACACACACACACACACACACACACCTTTGAATTAATAACAAAACAATAAAAGGCATGTGTACAGCCGTGACCTGTACACCTGGCTGACATGAATCTACCTGAGATTGCATCGTCTATGAATTTTTTATACAGCAGTTTTACTGTAGGTCACAGGGTGCACGTCTGTGCTGAATTCCTCTGTCAAAGTTTTTTTTTAACTTACTATTCGCAACGCAGCCTTTCAGGGGAGCCATACTGTGCACTACTATATTCACAGACAGCAAAGAAATAAGTGCAGCATCTGTGCAATCACCAAGTGAATTATTGAGACTCTAACTTCCCGTGGGTAAAGCTTCTTTTTTGAAGAAGAAGAAGACGGTGAGACTCCCTAATCACTTGGAGTCCTCTCGTCATTAGAGAGAATGCATGTTTCAGCACTCTTACACCATAATTGCTGAATGTAGAAATTGTGCTAAAGGACAGGTCGTCCTAAGCACAGAGGAAACTTCTTATTTCTTACTGCTACTGCATACTGGACAAGTTTTGGTTTGATGTGTCAATTTCTTCATATAGTCACCTCTGCCACAGGTGAAATTCACAGAATTTTACTTTGTGTTGCTCAAAGATGAGGAAAAAAACAGGTGCGTCCGTTTACCTGATTTCCTCCGGGAACTGCGCGTTGGTGACCAGGAAACTGGAGATTTTGCGAGAGTGGAGGAGGCGGATGAAGGCGTTGATTTCGGGGTACATGATTGGCTCGCCCACCAAGGACAGAGCGCAGTGTTTCACCGCCAAGCCCTCCTCGTAGCGCTCGGGCATCACTCCAGGAACACCTGGAGAGGGGGGGAAAGAATAGATAAAGTCAACTCAACCAGACTTGGATCAGTGCAACCCAGTAAATAACCAGCTACTGCTGCGTGCTGCTCATGAAAAATGAAGAGGGGAAGTGAAGGGAAGGGGAGGAGTGAGACGACACAAGACACAATACAGAGAATATTAAGCCTGGGCTTTGGGAGTTTGACTCGGAGCCCAATTCATCTCTCTCATCCACTGGTGGTCTTGGCTTCTCTCAGTGTTCATCAGCACAAAAAGTCTCCTCAATATCAGTTCAGGAACAGAAGATATCATGGATGAAAGTTACAGTTTATTGGCATCAAACACACAACACAGAGCTCTGCCTCAGGCATCAAGTGTTGCTGCAAAATAGACTTTGTTAAATCACTACAACAGTGAGAAATCAAATCATATTGATCAGGTTAAGGAGGAAAATATGGTCCAAACTCAAGGTACGCTGATAATAGGAATTATATCCACAGGGCAGCAATAATGACTCCTGTACTTTATCTACACAGGTGTAAATAATCATACATGCAGGAATCCTGAAGTTTATTTCAATAACGTTTTGAGGCCCCGTTTACACGAGAACGCAACAATCTGAAACCACCCTCCAGAGTGGAAAACTCGATTACGCTCCGCCGTAGCGTTTCCGTCTACACGGCCAAGACGCACAACTCTGCTCAGATCTACTCACGTCGCGTTTACGTCACATACATGCGCCAGTACAGGGAAATGAACAAACATGGCGGATTATTTCCACGGACGCACCGATTCTTCGGAGGCGAGCCGGGCGGCTTTGGACGAGACCTGGGAGGTTTAGTCGATGGCGGGATAACTTTGTGGAAGGAGTAGCTGATGAAAATGCGTGGCGTGAAAACTTCCGCATGTCCAAAGGGACAGGGATCACAGCACCACCTAGCCGCCTGGCATGCATACCCAATGGAATTCCACACACTTGTGCGTCACCGTTTGCACGCAAAAGAAGACTGAACAGAAGAAGCGACGCCACTTTTGCATCTTCTGTTCAGGCCGCCATCGTGTAAAAAGACTTTCTCAAAATATTTTAAAACCTTAATCGTGGCTTTAACGCACATTTAACTTGCAAAACGGTTTTAGTTTGCAATAAACGTACATTTCCCCATGTCTGATGATTCTGGAGTTAATTCTGTGCAATTTCAGATATTATTTCGCGCCAGGAAGAGCGCGTTCGCTGTCCCAAGATGCATAACGAAACGTTTACATGCGCAAATGCAAATTTTGTGACAAAGTTTGCCACAACAAATACTGCTCAGCATCAGTGAAGTAACTGGAAAGGAAAGTGATTAGAATCAGAATTTTGAATGCTCTGGGATTTGGAGAGGTGACTGGAGGTTATGTGGTATAACTGAAATGTAGAAACATCCACTAAGCCTGTTTTCTGTTGGCATTATATAAACAACGAGATGTTGTATGAGACAGCAAAAGTCTGAGACACAGGGAATAAACAAACTAATTTCATAACTCTGCCACTGGGATTCTGCGTCATATTGCTTCAGCTATAGCAAATGCAATTTAATTTAAGACGACATGCAGCGAATGTTAATTAAATAAGACTTTGGACCGTTGCCTTTATGTGGTTTTATAAAACCGTCGATGAATTATTGATACGTTTGCAACATTTTCTTTGGCCTGAACCACAGAGGGCAACCGTTAGCGTGCTGCCTTTCAGGGACACATTACATATCACCAAACGCTGCGTGCAAAGACATGAAATAGCGAGCCGTCCCCCTGGAGAACTCCCACTTAACTCTGTTCTTAAAAGCTAGCTGAGGTTGATGGTGTGTGTGTGTGTGTGCGTGTGTGTCTGAAAGCTCATTAAATGTATGAATCTTTGAGGTATTAGTAATGTGAAATTCCATTAATTCTTGTATAGTTCATCCTCTTGGGCCAAGGAGTGAAATCAGACATGGGGGTTCTATTAAAAGCCACAGAACTGATTAAGGAGAAGACGACTACTATAACCGACCTATGATTTCCACTGGACTTTACATACATGAAATACTGCTGAGAAATAATTGTCCGTCTTCTCTTTGTTTAATTTATATCCTGAGAAAGAAAAAACGATATTATCACACAACATTTAAATCACAATACGATATTGTAAAATACTGAGTATTTGTGAAGTCATATATCGCGATATACTCACACAATTAAGTGCGAGAGTGAGCATTTGGCACCATCTAGTGGACAGAAACATCACTCGATTATTTTAAATGCTAATCCACGACAAAGTTAAATGTTTATTTGTAACTAAATAAATAAAATTATATATTTTATGTCCCAAAGGTGATATAAAGTATCACCATGCAAAATATTGCGATATTTCTCTGTATCCATAAAATATTATATTGCAACATATTATAATACGTATTAGATCGTAAAAGCTGATAAAACAAAGGAGGAACACCGCAAAACAGCTCCGCCCACAGGAAAACGACTTAAAACATCTGTATCTAAAGGATCATCATCAGCTAAAGAACAACACAATGTGCTTGCTTGTTGTTGTGGTTATTGTTATTGGCAATAACCACAACAACAACAACAACAACAAAAATATCCTTTCTGGTTTGCTAAGGCCACAAATCAACATTGTGGAGGAAAGATTATGTGGATTACGTGGAATATGTGGACAGTGGACACTAGCAGGGCATTAAACTGCCTGTTTTTATATTTAAGTAGTGAATAAACATACCGACTTCTTCAATTGCAAATGCTGTAAAGAACAATTTCTAGTTTGAAATGCAAATGGAAAATGTACTTTTTATTATTCTCTACACAAACCATTATACACATAATCTACTTAGTAACAAATGTGTTTTCTTATCCTAAGTGAGGGAGAAATAATTATACTGTATGGTCATTATAGCATCGCTGAAACAACAAATCTGAGACTTTTACACAGCGCTGTATGTCTGTTTGCCTTTGGATTCTATATAATAGATGAAGTGGCTTTGTTATTTTATGATAGGATGAGCAGTGCTTTCAGAAAAGAAGGTCAAAACAGGCTTTGAAATGACTGTAGCTGGAGGCAAAGTCATAGAAAGGAATCAGAAGATATAAGCAACGAGCCGACTTAAAAAGAAAACAGCTAGGCAAGCTGAGTTTGAGATTGATGGGAATGGTCTTCAGGTGTGTGTGTGCGACGCTGTGAGGCTGTCGCTGTGCTGACAGAGGTCTGCAGAGCAAATTAGCCTCGAGTTTCAAAGGGCTGCACATCAACAGTCATGTGACCACAAAATCCAGGGACAAACAGTTTGTTTCCAGGTCTAAACTTCAGCCATAAATAAATATTCACTCATTGCATTCATGATTTTACAAGGCTGCTGTTTTCATGGTCAGTTTTCCTGTTGGCATGGCGACCACAATCATAATCAGGTTTATTTGGGTCTGATTGCCCAGTTTTTAATTTTGCACCTAATCATTATTAATTAAATAAATAAAAAGTTGAATAATCGTGTCACCACCTTGTTTTGATATAAAATCTCAAAAGCTCAGAGTGAAAATCTGCTCGCTGATGCCTGCACACACCGACAGGATGATCACTAAATTCTGTTTTCACTAAGCCTTGGACGCTCAACCGGCAGCTCTCAGCCAACGATAGCAGCAGCCAGAGAATTAGATCCCACGTGCCAGCAGTATTAATTACAAGTAGTACAGATGGCCCAAAAACGTCAGTTATTCTTCTTTAATAAACCGTTTCACAGTGGCATTCAGGTTCAGGCACCAGCAGTGAGCTCGTAGTACAACTGTTGCACGTTGTGAGAAAGTAATGACAGTTTCTGGACGCGAGAAGTGAGACGCAGTAAAGGCACCATAAGGGGAAATTAAATAGTGTGTCGGCCGGAAAAAGTGATAGATGAGGTACTTTAACAAGGCTGTGACCCCACAGCAGACGTACCATCAGCACTCTGATGGTCCCACTGCTCCAGCAGCCGTGAGGGTTACGAGAGGCTGTGAGTGAGTAGTGATGTGCATGACTGAGATGTTGTGTTTGTGTGCTTCTGTGTCTTTATTTCTACACGAACAATTCACATTTTTTCCATGGTTTATTGTTATGTGACTATACAAAATGTTTTTTATTCATTTGTGATCTTATATTTTGGATATATTTTGTGCAATTTTAACTTATTCTGTCTGTAAAGTGTACTCGAGTAACTTGAAAGCAATTTTAAATTAAATGTATTGTTATTATTATATACACCTACATATATATATACACATATACTGTATATACATACACACACACACACCTACATATACACATAAATATATATACTCATATATATATATATATATATATATATATATATATATATATATATATATATATATATAAATAAACACACACATCTACATTATATTATAAATGTAAATATATAATATTTACATTTATAATAAACACTAATGTAAAAAGTGCTCCATCACAGAGCACATTTGCTTTCAGAAACACTGACATTGATAGGACTGTTTATATTTATATCATATATTCCTAATTATAATAACATAATAAAAACTAAAAAAATGTTTTTAATCAATGATTGCACTGATAAACATCCCCTCTATTCCAATTTCTAGTACCATTTGAGTTGGAACAGGAAGATCACCCATGTGTCACCAACCTCTAAACTGTCTGATCATGCTCTGGTGCTTCTCCACGGCGTCCAGCAGGATTTTGTCAGCAGGGTCCATCTTCCAGCGCCACTCTGTGCCCACAGGGTTGGTGTGATGTCTGTAAGTGGAGCAGGCAGATTGAACAGATAAGTGATCACAGTATTCTGTAACCAAGCTACTTTCTCCGCTGCCTGCTGTAACACACCAAGTATCATCTGACAGCCAACAACACTCTCGAGCAGTAATCTGATCGAGAGCGATTTAAGCCATTAGACTGGGGTCATTTAGCACAAACACACGTATAAACATGTTAGACTGGAGCCACAGGAACATCTTTCTAACAAGGTGACAAACACAAAAAGACCACGGAATTTTTTGTTTATGTAAGACATGCATGTGTACACTAGGGGTGGGAATCTCTTGGCACCTCACGATTCGATTCGATTACGATTCAGAGGTCAACGATTCGATTCTAAACCGATTATCGATGCATCTCGATGCATCTAGATGCAACCATTTTTTACTTTAATACTTTGCTACTCATTTAAAAGTAAGATAAAGCAACCTAAATGTAAATGTGGTAGTGCCCCCTCATCTGCCTCATCTGGTGCAGACAGCCCTTTTATTTCTGCGCACCGCCCCTGCGCTGTTCTCTTCTTCCTCTCCTGCGCAGTTCGTCGCTCCTCTGCGTCTCCAAGCGCTCATTTGATTTTGATTTGATCTAAAGCAGACTGGATCATTTCTCTACGTGTTTTATCCCCACATAAAAATAATGATCTTTATGACGAGGATGGAGTACAGTCACGATGAAGGTCAGGTGATCCGAGTGAAACGTGGTGACAGACTCTGAAGAGCAGAGGGCACTTTTCATCGTTTTCACTCCGTAGTCTTAATCTTTGTGAAAGAAGACTCTTTAACGCTGTAATTAAGGGAATAACAGATGCATCAGATGAGCTGATGTCTTTAGTTAACTGCTCAAAGAGAGAGAATGTTCTCTGCTGTGAAGTCAATGTCGCGGGGAGTTGATAATCTGTGCCGCACGCAGCCAAGTTTCACTTTTGCGCAGAGACTTTCCAGCGTTTAACAGGTGCTGTTCCACCGTGTTGTAGCTGTGTTTCGACCGCCAAATTATCGGTGCATCCCTAAATATAATATCTTTATTGACAAGAACGATGTAACCGTAATAATGACGTACTTGATAGTGTGACTTGGGTTTCAATCGGCACCTGGACAAGCGTGCGCTGCGCGGATTACATGGGGGTAACGTGCGCTCTTGTTCCCCGGTATAGAAAAAGCTGAGGTGTATAAAAAAAATCTATTTTAAATAAATAAACAAGCAACGCAAACCCTGGCGGCCCGCTACGCTAGGCTTATAATACACTGGGGGAAACCCTGGCTCTGCAGCGAGCGAAGCGAACAGAATGTTGCAGCAGGCGAATTAAAAAAACATTTTTTTTTTTTAATTCCGATTATTAACTTATCCGCATCGATTCGGAATCGTTCTAGAGAGAATCGCGATGCATCGAAGAATCGATTATTTTTCCCACCCCTAGCGTACGCACGCTCGCTGTGTAAAATAACATATAAAGGGAAATAATTCATCCCACTCTTTTAAAAATAAATCACACCTCCTGTCGCGTTAACGACACCTTTCCCCTGTGGAAGTGTGATGTCTCGGCGAGAAAACTAATTCCTGAGGCATCGCAAAATTCCCAGTCTGTTAAGTGCATATGCACACCCACGACACAGACTGGCCTTACACCGTCAAAAAAAACAACCCAGCTCCACCTGTTGCTACGGCTGCTGCAACAATGGAATCCGGTGCCCCGAGACTGCTTTGCCCCCCCCCCCCAAGATACTGGCATTATATCTGTAGTGACGGGGGAAGCTGTTCACTGCAGCACATTCAGACAGCGACCTTTCACTGCTCGGGAAGCAGATGGGAGTGAAAGTCCCCGTCGTCTCTCGCCAGTGACATCGTGATGAAGCAGTGTCCACCTGCGGCAGTGGCCTCTTCAGGTGTGCCCGTCTCGTGCACATAAAATATGAGCTCGTCAGCAACAGGATGATTCTTGCTCGGCGACTAATGAGGTTAACAACGGAGAGGAAAAATTGCACAGGCAGGCAAAAGTGTCAAAGTGCCTTAAAAATAGACTGCAGCCTCACAAACACCCCCGCGTTTATCTGCTGGGGGGGGGTTTTCTCTGTCAGGAAGGAAGAGCGAGTGTCCTTGGGCAAGTCATTGAACCCCAAATTGCTCCTGATACCAGTGTGGAAATGGTGTGTATTAGGAAAAAAAAGCACTATACTCTGTATGAATATATTATGTAAAAACTCACAGAGTCCTGGGAGCACACGGATTCACTATTACTGCACTGGCTACATGTAAAATGTAGTTTCTTTGCTCCACATAACAAAGCAATCATTATTTAAAACTGAATAATTTTGCTTCGTGGACAACGTTTTCTGACATTTAATAATCGACAGATTGATCGATTACAAAAAGGTTAGTTGCAGCTCTACTCTCTGGCACCTCCTCATCTATCAAACCTTCCTCCAGTCCTCGATTCCATCTCGATAACCACGTTATCTGCGCTCCAACCTCCACGATCTGCATTAACAGAGCAACTGTCACACTGAGATTGCACCGGTGCGCTTCACTGAATTGTTTTTAAAGCTGTAGCACAAATCCACACAATGATGATCGAGCCCATTAGCTCCACCTGACTTCTCTGTTTTTCTCATTTATAAATGGTGCGTTTTAGGCACAAGGAGGAAGGAAAATCATGATACGATGCTAGTAAACCTGCAAACGCTTGGAAAAATTATGGCTAAAAATGCTTTATTGTCATTCATCATATCCATGGCTTTCCGGCCATTTTGAAGGGGTTAACATGCATTAAACCTCCTGAAACTTGGCATGAAGGTCAGGTCTGGTGAAAATGCGATATCGGCATCAGTCCCGACCCGTGCGTTGCTCAAGGTGAAAATATAGGCAATATTGAGATTCACCAAATTTCCCAAAACTTGGTAGGAAGATGTTATAGACCAAGACGAACAAAAAAGTCGACCGTAACCATGGCCTCAACTCAAGGGCTCTACAGCGCCCCCTAAGGTGAAAATATGGGCAAAATTGAGTTTCAACGAATTTCCCGAAACTTGGTGGGAAGATGTTGTAGACCAAGACGACAGAAAAAGTCGACCGTAACCATGGCCTCAACTCAACAGGAAGTCAGCCATTTTGAATTTTGTCGTCCATTTTGGCGATTTGCACCCCTACATATATGAGTGAATTCATCCTAGCACGTTTGTCGTACAAACATGAAAAAAACGTTCCAATTTGTACTATGTTGAATTTCGAACATTAGCCACAAAACCGACGTAAATGAGTTACAGGGCGAGGGCCCTATCATGACTGCATGCAGTCCTAGTTGTATTTATCATTCTTTTAAATGTATGCATTGTCTGTTTTTGTTCTGTATTGCATGTTTTTGCTGTGAAGTGTGTTTTCAGTTATCCTGAGAGACATTTATGGATGTGAAAGAGTGAAAGCTGCACGTGTTATGTAACATACGGCAAATGCAGGCCGTGACTGTTTACAAACCTCCAACAGAAGACACACTTGTTGGCACAAGCGAGGCTGGGGGTCGTTTCCATGCAGCGGTGGGACTCGATACCATAGAAAGTGTGTTTGTAGCAGCCTCCTCTTCCTCGTAACATAGACTAACAAGAACAGTAGAAAGAACAGTTAATGCCCTTCAGTTCAGTTCAGTTCAGTGTGTCTCTTTTGAGAAAAATAAAATCCAATACCTTGGTCCATCGACAAAGCTTCACCCCTGAGTGACTTCCAATTAGTTTGTAGCCTGCACAGAAAGATAAGATGAGGAACAAGGCACGAGCTCATTACACAAAGTCAAAAACAGCAGATATTTAATACACAGAAAGGCGTATATGACATCGTTTCCACAGAATCATTTTCATCCACAGTCGTCTGGTTAAAAGCTGCAGAACATCCCAATAACACACCGAGCAAGTGCTCAAGGAGAAGTCAGCAGTCAGGAGAGGATAAGATTATGGAACACGAGTCCTTGTCGGCTTTTTCAAA
Organism: Microchirus variegatus; assembly: GCF_963457635.1. Classification (NCBI taxonomy): domain Eukaryota; kingdom Metazoa; phylum Chordata; class Actinopteri; order Pleuronectiformes; family Soleidae; genus Microchirus; species Microchirus variegatus. The sequence continues at coordinate 37,409,015 of NC_139804.1, forward strand.
TTTGTTTTAACAAACACTGTATTACGTTATCTCTTCAAGATATAACTAAAATGATGATGTTGTTTTCTTTAAAGGGCTTAAATGAGACTTCCTTCTGATACTATACATTAGCACAACAGACTGTTTGAAAATGTTATTTTGTAATGTTTTTTTGCGATTTAGCTGCTTTTAAACCCTTGTAAATTGCACTTGCTGCTTATTAATAAAGGCTATTTATGAGTTTATTTCTAGGGAATAAAATACAAAGCAGACAAACAGTCCCACACTCGTACAGATTAAAATGAGATAGCTTGCCTCTGGTCAAGAATGTTATTTTAATATGCAGGAAAACCATGGTTCTTAGACATTAAGGCCCACTGAAGGCGTGCACACACAGATTATAGATTACACACAGATTATATTTCCCTTTATGTTCAAACAACTGATATTTGCATTGGTTAATCAGAGGACATGTCCTCTTCTAACCTCACTCCTAGTTACTGCAAGAGACTTGGAAAAGGTCTACAGGACGTTTACTGTGTATAGTAAGAACCAAACATTTAGTTATTTTAACATTATTAATTGTTTTAATGGAAACACAGTTCCTTTTCTCATGTTTGTTGGAGAATTTGCCTGCTCAGACATCGACAGAGGTGGTTTTCACCTTGTCGTAAATTGATGTCCAATCAAAATAATCTAATTCGAAGGTCGATCAAAGGTCAATCACTTGCTAACATGATGTACAAATACAGCTTTTTGCTCGTGCTTCAGTATAAACACACTACGACTTCACGCTGAAAACAAGGTTCAAACTCTTGTTGGTTTTCTTAAAGCCAGCATTTCAGCGCTAACTTTGGCATCCATGTCATGCCAGAAATAAAGGCTATAATCATCTTTCCAAGAGCAGGTATCGTTAAAATAATGGCTACACTTTTATCCTCCAGCGTCCACCAGGACTGAATGTTGCCAGGATAATAAAAAAAAAGATAAATAGATGAACATTTGGTCCAATTAAGTGAAGAATTGCACGTACAGTAGTCCTAATAATAGTGTTATAGTGTAAGCTAACAGTGGGGAGGGGATCATTAGGGAAAATGATGGCAGTGAATTAACTAAATAGCAGAATACAATAATAGAACGTTTCAGACGGAGCCAGCAAGTCAAACACCTGCTGTACAGTACGAGCACTTATTGTCCTGATTCTCTGCACATTTACATCAGATTCTCTGGCCTCAAAGCTTTTGTCCCTCAGTTGCAGATAAACAATGGTCAAAAAAAGAAAATATCATATGATTATTGAGCTATCGTTGATTTTTCAGCATTATAACAGATCATCACTTCAGACTAAGCTGTTCTTGGAGGATAATTCCACAAAATGAATTCACATCTTCTTAATAAATCTGCTATATAAGAAGTACTTTGCTGAGGTATCAGTGTGGGAGGAGAGAGAGAGCGAGAGAAGACTTGGGACTGCATCGTGAAGACAGAATGAGGCAGAGAGGGTAATTGGACTGCACAGCATCATTAAGTGCCATTAGACAACATACCATACCATACATTAGACACACTTCTTCTCACCGTGCACCTTGTACCAGCTTTATCTAAGCAATTTCAGGTCATTTTCAGCAGTTGATGAACACATTCCAATCATATGTTTCTTTGGTGTGTACCAGAATTTGCCGGTGGATGTTTGTCGACTTAAAGCTCAGGTCTGTACGTGAGGAAAGGCTGGCAATAGCAAACAAATATGGACATCTCAAAGTTCTGAGGACTAAGGATTATTATTATTTTTTTTATGATTAGTCGTTTTGGTCTGTAAAATGTCAGAAAATGTTTGTTTTTTAACCAAAACTCTACATTTTGTTCTGAAATGTCTTGTTTTGTTCAAAAACCAAAGTTATTCACTCTTACTTTTTTATATGAAGGACAGAAACCAGCAAATATCAGTGAAATCTATGAATTTATGAATTATTTACATTGAGGATAAGTGTTCCAGAAACAAATCTACTTAATCATTGGCTTTCGACCCAGTATGAGACGTTGTTTTTTATCTTTTTTATAGTTTTATTGTATGACCTGTTTATTTGTGTTATTTTTATACTTTCTACAGTATTTTTACTGTTATATTGTTTGTTCTTGGGTCATGTTTGTATGTTTTATTTATCTTTCTCTGATGTATAGCACTTAGTTTCAGCTGTTGTTGTTTTTAAAATAAAGTTGGATTGGAAGTCACAGAAGTAAAACCTGTCGATGAGTTTGATCAAGAGCAAATACCTTTTTAAAAACAACTAAAGAAAAAGAAACAACACGGCTTATGCATCATCTTCCAAAGTATAAAATCCACTTTCTTTGTGTTGTTCTTCCAGGAAATGCAGCCGTGACACAAACCAGCGTCACTTCATTTCCTACACAACAGTCAAAGATTCCTCACCTTGCTTGGTCAGTGCAGCTCTCAGCGCAGGAGTGATCATCTCTCTTCTTTCCTCTTCATCCTCAATCTTCTTCACTCCGTTCATCTTGGACAGCTTCACCATCTGACCACCTGCTCGACTCTCGTCTTTGCTCTGAAACAGACACAAGATCGATCATCGTTTAAAACACATGAGCTGTGGCAGGTTGAAATATTAGGGCTTAGGTTCATGTCCACTTTGATAAATCATCTAAAAGATAATGATACAGCATAAATGGAGGATATATGTGTCACGTATCAAGTGTGTAAGTTACAATAGGAATTCATAAACGATGTTAAATCTAAGAAAGAGATTTAACTGCTCCTCTGCACACTGTTTTGTTTTTAAAAACCAGACGTTGGCTCAGAGTTACAGAGATATACAGAGATTACAAAAGCATTGTGAATAATATCCCAGCTGCTTCCTTTACAGTGTGATGATGTCTTTCAGGAAGTTAAAAGTCAGGGACATTTCTAACAACTCCTCCTGAAATATAAACACAACGATGAAAGCCTTTGACTTTACTTGGATTTATTCATGAATGAACAATGTGTTTCGCCTGTGGCTTCCGCAGGTTTGTTCAGCTCAACTGGACACGTGTTCACACTCACAGCTGAGCTAAAAAACTAAAAATATACTTTATTTTGGGGGGCAGCATCTGGGTAGAAACTATTAAGCTAAAAAATAACAATAGGACTTATGATATGAAAACCTACTGAATCACTAGAGGGGAGAATGGGATATAGCTGCTTTTCTTTCTATATTTTATAGCCAATTTACCTGCAAAGAGATAGAGACCAATTCATACACAACATTTAATACATCACAGAAAAGGACTAAGATCCAGGGATTCATTCAGTCCAAAAGCAAAGATCAGGCATTGTGATTCTGCAGCGCTCACACAACTAACTGCACGCGTGTGAAATAACTTGTGGGTGTTGCTTTTAGGGCGACAACTAAAGATTATTGATAAGTTTCTCAATTAATCGGTTAGTTGTTTGGTCCAAAAAACATAGATCTGTGTTTTCGAAACGTGTCTTTTTTTTTTGTCCACAAACCAAAATTCTGTTTTAATGATTTCTTTGCAACACGGAGCAAAGAAACCAGAAAATATTCACATATAAGAAAAATATAAGAAAACACTAAAACTCATGTACTTGCTGCATACTGAGGACCGAGTTGCAGACTAAGTGAGGACCAGCATTTCCACTTTATAAATCAACACTATTACAAAAATCATACTACACTATGTCGCCCAAAATGTGAAAAAAAAAATTTTACCCAAAATTTTTGGTCCAAAATTTGAAAAAAAAGGTCATACTATACTATTTCGTCCAAAATTTGAAAAAAAAATGTACCCAAAATCTTTGGTCCAAAATTTGACAAGAACGTCATACTATACTATTTCGTCCAAAATGTGAAAAAAAATGTTTTACCCACAATTTTTGGTCCAAAATTTTACGAAAACGTCATACTATACTATGTCGACCAAAATTAAAAAAAAAATTTTTTACCCAAAATGTTGGTCCAAAATGTGACAAAATGTCACAAATTGAGTATAGCATGTTATAGCAACCTAAGGAAGTGATTTCAATGAAAACAAAGTGAGGACCGGCCAAAATGTCCTCACTCCGTAAAAATGACCTCACTTTGTTGGTTAAAAACCCTCACTGGTCCTCAGTATGCCGCAAGTGCAAGTACAAGAACAAACACACTAACACGCACGCTAATTTTTTATGCTAATTTGGATGCAGATTTGAACAAATATGCCGTTTACAGATACAAACAGGAGATTAAAGCTCATGCTACAAGTTGCCCTGGGAACAGGAGCAGGTGTGACATTTCCGAAAGGCTTGGCGTACGAGCAACCTTTCAGATTAACCGCGTTAAGTGACAGCTCCACTCAATTTACTGTACCCGCTTCCCCCTGCTCTGGCGCGTCTGTGGGGATAAGGTATATGTCATCTTCTCGGCACAGTAGCACTCACGAGGGGCCGATGTGCTGTCAGCAAACACTGACAAATGTCTGTGTGAGAGGACGCCTAAAGAACAGCAAAACAGTGTGCAGCTGTTCACTGTAGGACGATCTCTAAAAGCTACACGTGCATACCAGTGAGTCTTAATCATGACAAACAGGAGAAACAAACAAATATTCCCAATATGCTTCAGCCACAACTCACATTATTCTACATACTGAGATTTTTTTTTACTGTGAAAGGAACTTTTAAAAGAAAAAAAAAACAAAACCATGAAACCATCAGTAACTTAACTATGTAAACTTGAGCAACAAAATATACTAATTTGCACATACAGCAGAGATGAAGCATCATAATATTTCATTTAAAGCCACATTTCTAACCACGTGATTCACAAAAGTTGAATATTTTTACATTTCTGGACCTCTTTGCAAGCATTTTTGCCTAAAACAGATGCACTAACAAATTAGGCAAGAAAAGTCATGATAATTAAAGTTTCTCCACTGCAGCTTCTTCAGTATCTGTATCAGCAAGTTTTATTGACCTATATAACTATAATTCAGCTCTAATTTCCGGATTACGTAAACAAAATAAAGACAATGACTGACCACTAGGACAATAGTATAAGACGAAAATAATACATCACAGCACATGCAGCTCTTGGACTTGTGTAGTTGCATTTTATCAAAGACATAGAATTAAGATAATGTTGGTATTAGAGCTGGACGATACGGACCAAAAGTCATATCCCGATATATTTAGGCTGAATATCGATATATAATACATATCACATTATTTTTTCAGCAAAGTGAGAGCTGTGAAATTAAATGTTCAGTCAAAGTCAAAGCCAAATAAGACATGTCACAAGTAGTTTTTTTTAAACCGGCTATTTCAGTGAACAGTTGGAAAATCAAGTGAATAAATAATAAAAACAGGTTTCTTGAACTGGTTCCTGAATAAATCCTCAGCTGTTGAAATAATAAAATGTAAACTGTATAACAACAGGAGTACCTTTTTTGAAATCATAGCTCTGTAAGGGACTATATCGATAAATACAATATGGTCTAATTCCATATTCCATTTAAAGATATATTGATGTATTTTTTATATCCAAGATATCCTTTAGAACATGTGTCAAACTCAAGGCCCGAGGGCCAGATGTGGCCTGTGAGTGATTAATTGGTCTTAAAAATCTGTGTTAAAATAGGTCTATGCTGCTTTAAAGTGCGTGTCCCATAAACTACATTTCCCACAATGCATGGCGATTGCGTTACACGCAATCATATAGTATTTTTAACTTGAATAAATAATAAATAAATAAAGTTATTTAGCAATATATTACTGAGTAGTTACCTTTATTTTACATTATATTAAGTTTAATTTATTCTGTATGACAGTTACATCTGGCCCTTTGAGGGTAACTATAATGCTGTTGTGGCCCTCAGTGAAAATGAGTTTGACACCCCCGCTTTAGAATGAGCAGAGTAAATACAGAGGCTGCAGAACGTGTATTTAAGCATGACCTATGGACATGCACAGTCCATCTGATTCGGTCAAGTACATATCAACATACGAGGACTATGACTGGCGTTTTGGTGAATTAACAAACAAACACAGTACCTTGGAAAACAGACTAAAGAATATTCAGCAGATTAATTAAGGTAAAGTAACCTGAAAAAACTACTCGATGCGACTGAAGCCACGTATTCTCGCCGTGACTCTAAGATGTTACACAGTCCCAGAAACGAGCAGGTCCTTTGTAAATAAAGGAGCCATCATGCTGCGTCAGAGTCTTCCAAACAACTCATTCTCAGGAGGATAAGGTATTATGCGCGACATAAATTCAGAAATGTAATTTTCTCCAAAATCCCCTGCCGCTTTACTTTGGGCGGTATAAAGGATGCTATAAGTCGTGCTTCATCTCAGTTATCAGTGTAGGTTTGTGTTATTCCACACAAACTTCCAATCGCAGATACAACAGATCAGCCACACTGAGGTAATTCATCACAGGGCCCAAAGAGCTGTCTAAGTTTGCCAGGGGAGATGTGGGTGTCTCAGTCTGCATACTGAAAAAAACAACCCTGGAAATGAAAAATCATAAAAACACACAGTGAGACAATCTGTCCCTGCCGTGTTTGTGTACAATCCTGGCCCTGATCTCCATTTCCCCCACTGCTCTGCTTTAACCCTCGCTTGAGAGCCCAGAACAGAACTGGGACATCTCACAGTATCAGAATATGTTCTGCTAACGTGAGGCGACGCGGGGCTCATACAGACGGACGGTGCATCCACAACACACCACAGAAATACAAATAAATAAACACCTAGAAGAATAATGTATGTGTATATTTACATAGTTTTGTATGTAAGTAGTTGTGTATGTTGTAGATTAATAGAAAGCAAAGTTTCTCTTTCCCTCATAAATCAAACACATTAGCAATTAACAGTCTAAAAAAACAAGCCATACATTTCACTTCATTAAAGTGGTGTCTCAAGTATGTAATTTAATAAAAGCAGAAATGATTGAATACATTCACAGCCTTTTGTGTCACTTAAATGGGAACATAACTCATAACTATAATCAAACTATATGCGAGTTGCATTTTAAAATAATATTTATAACTATAAATATAATATAATAAATAATGTTCCATATCAACCACAGGCCACTGGATCTGATCAAAACACATTAAGTATTAACCGGCGACACTTTGGACAAGCATATTTCTTTCTTTGCATTACCGTAATTACGCAAGGGAAAATTCAACGTAACTGTTTTCTGAAAGCTGAGAACTTGCACTTCAAAGTCAACCATGATGTTATGCAGTAATTTCAAGGAAACGGACGCAGGAAGCCGGCGAATCAGCGTCTTTCCACACACAAAGATCATCAACTTTATATCAAATATCACATTTTGAGACAAATACTTTCATTGAAAGCAGGTTTTATATTGTTCCGAAAACTTCTCACTTTAAACTGCTAATACACTCACTTAACATGCAAAAATTGTAAATAACTGCCAGGTGTTATGGGAAAATGGGGGCAAAAGCACTTACTCACAGCACATTTTCTGGCCCTTTTATATCAACAATAAGCAAAAAAGGCCAGGCAGACATTTTGAGGCTTAGGTGTTACAAGTGTTGAGGCCAATTTTGTGAAATGAGCAAAAATTGTACCACCCAAAGAATCAGCATTATCATCATCATCGCATCACATTTAAACTGAATTTGCTCCATCATTTTCAGCTACACCAGCACTAAACTCAGAGGAGCAGCATCTGCTCTGTGGCTTCTTTTTCTCTGGACGCTGAAATGAAAAGCGTACAGCTGCTCAGGTTTGACGATCCGTTCCACACACACATTGCAATCTGGCTACAGCTGAACCATATGAAATTGATAGCTCTGGCAGAAACACACACATCTCCCGGGACCAAGTTGATTTACCAAAGCAAAAGGTGCAAAATCAATTTGAGCATCAGTGGATTAGTGGTTGTGGAGCTCACTGGCACAGGACAGGAAAAAAGAAACACACAACAAAGTTGTGATTTAGTCTTAAACTGAGCAACGTAAGCTCCACAATCTGGGAAATAATCACATTCTACATCATGTCAGTCACTCACTGGGTACATTTGAGGAAATGTAAGAAAAACTAAGTTCATCTGGAATTCAGTCGTTGTTAATCCTGCCTGGCAACAAGATGCGATGATACGATACCATAAGATGCGATGATACGGTAAGACGCGACGATACCATGATACGATACGATGCGATGATACGATACCATGCAATGATACGAAACAATGCGATGATACGATACGATGCATGCGATACGATATGATGCAATGATACGAAACGATGCAATGATAGGAAACGATGCAATGCAATGATACCAATACGATATGATGCGATGATGCGATGATACGATTCGATGATACGATGCGATGATATGATACGATGATACGATACAATGCTACGATGCGATGCAATGATACGATATGATACAATGATACGATGTGGAGATACGATGCGCTGATACGATATGATGCAATGATAGGACACGACGCGATGCAATGATACGATGAGATGCGACGATATAATACGATACGATAAGATGCGACAATACAATAAGATGAGATGTTAGGACAAGATGCGACGATACGATATGATGCGACACAATGATACGATATGATGCAATGACCCAATGCGATAAGATGTGATGATACGATACGATGCGATGATACGATACCATAAGATGCGATGATACGGTAAGACGCGACGATACGATACGATATGATGCAATGATACGAAATGATGCGATGATACGATATGATGCAATGATACGAAACGACGCAATGATACCAATACGATATGATGCGATGATACGATGTGATGATACGATACAATGCTACGATGCGATGCAATGATACGATATGATACAATGCAATGATACGATGCGGAGATACGATGCGCTGATACGATACGATGCAATGATAGGACACGACGCGATGCAATGATACGATGAGAGGCGACGATACAATAACAATACATGGTCCACGATACCAATAGCATCACGATACAACAATTCTGCGACAATGAATATGTTGCAAGACAATCGTATAGCGATACATATCACGATATCTGCCCAACTGAAGAAAACAAAAAGTAAGTGAATAGTTGAAAAGTGCAGGATTTCTCATCATAATCTTAGTGTAGCTTTCTCTGCCGTTATCCCGCTGTAATTTGACATCTTTTTTTTCAAGTTTTATATATTTTATATTCATAAAAGTTCAGTCATGATCCATTAAAAAAAGATCAATACTGAGTGACCACTGTAGAACAGAAAAGTCCAATATCATATTTCTTACGCGTGGTACAGATATTAGCTTCATACAATCTATAAGTAACACATTTTGACATAATTCAATTAAAGTTGTTGCAACCATTTACAGTTACATACACCACATATTCCAGTGCATCTGCTGAAATGCATCAGCTCTGCCAATTTACTGATATGTCTGACTATAATAGACAAATACTGAAATGTGTAATCAAAAATTCCCAGGATCAGCAATGTTAATGTTAAATACAGATAAAAACTGACCCGTCTCCATTTTAACAAATCTAAAGCAGCCACAAGAGAGAGTTCACACCACTGCAGAGTGTGGAGACATAGTGATTAATATCTCACTTTCTACTCTGGCTGCAACTGATTATTTTCATAATTAACTAATTTGTGGATTATTTTCTCAATTAAGCGAAACAATGTTCAGTCCATAAACAGTGAGAAAATGTTGAACAGTGTTTGCCAAACCCTGAAATGATGATGACTGAAAATGATTGAGTTTTCATGATTTCTTTCTAAATATCCAAGGAAAGGGATTAAGAATCGATGAATCATCGCAGTCCTACTTTCTTCACCAATAAACAATTCTGCATCATTGATCCAAAAGTGCATGGATAAAGAGTTAGATAATAATCCATGTTTTCATTCAGTGTGGCTGGGGGGAGGGGGGGGGGAAGAGAGAGGACTGAGAATGAAATCAGCTCTGCTGCTAAGTGTCAAGTTTGTCCAAATGTGCAAAAATAATTCATGCAAATAACTCTGGAAGTGAAGCGACAGCATGGCCATGAATGTCAGATGTTGCAGTTCAGCCTAAAACCAACAGTTCACTCAGTCGGATCCGAGTGAACTTAAGAGTCTCTGCTATCACCTAGTGGTCAAACACGGTCACACTGAGCTTCCACCTGCAGTTTAAGCCGATAGACAACAGGTTCATGACATGGTTGAGCTCTTTATAATTCAAAAAGTGCATCCGAGAGCTCGTACACCATATAAAAAGGAGTTTATTTTACTAACCGAGGATCACAAAGAACAGATTAAACTTCTGGATCCAAGCTGACGCTCCACTGCAAATTAGCCAAACAACATATTCCTTGAGGGGAATTTCCTCGTTGACACTTAATTTGTAACTTGGCAAACTACTTCCCATCTCTAGGCAATAAATTATAAATGTTATGAGGAAAAACTAATTATATTTTTGCACCGGCTGCTCTGTGTCACCAAATTATGCAAAAACAACACTAATTTGTTATCAGAGCACAACTTGTCATCGTGACATCAGAGCGTGATAATACACAGATTAAAACACATCACAGCAAATAAGTACAGTTGTACTTGATCACACACACAGACAGATTGTGTCAAAACGCTCATGCAGCAGGTGACGCGAACGTAAACGAAGGTCAACGAGAAGGTTTTTGTGCTTCAGGAAGTGAATTACAATAAAATATTGAATGGATTTCATACATTTTTAATACAAAGTCTGGCTCAGGGTAAACATAAGAGAAAAGCACTAAGCTGTTCAGACTCCTTAAGTCTCAAACTAATACAGTATGTTATTCACGTTCGTCCTCAGTGATGTCGTGTATGCCGTCGGTCCAAAACTTCTACACACACAATATACTGAAATATTCATGGGAGAAAAGAAGCAACGATATTGACTTTGACTCCTCTGTGTAAGACATGGAGAATTTAAAGGCCTATCCACTGCTGTTAGCATAACATTTACTCGGTGGTGAAACATTACGCACGAACAAAAGCAACCTTTGGGAACAGCGGCCGTCAGCTGCGGTCAAAATCAGGTGGGTTGGTGTTGCTTAAAAGTGTTCCCTCGAGTTACTGGAAAACAGAGCGGTAATTTCACACCTGTCCAAGCAGATGAGGAAACTACCCTCGAGAAAAGTCAAGCTTTAAAGCTCTACTTCAAAAGCCGTATGCATCATTGTTACAAACGCAATAACTCAACGTCATTTTGTCAATAAAAATCTCTTGACGACCACTCAAAGCTGCTTTACACTACAGTTTTGCATTCACTCGCACCGTTTTGGCATGCCGTCAGGAGCAACGTGGGGCTAAGGAGACGCATGAGCAGACCAGCAGAGCCAGGAATCGAACCCCCAACCTTCAAGTTAAAAGACGACTCGCTCTATCACTGAGCTACCGTCGCCTTTTTGCACACACAGACAAGGGGGAGAACCTACAATCTCCACAAAGAAAGGCCCTCAGTCGAACCAGGATTTGGATTTAAAGTTGAACTAAGCAGGATTTTTACCCCAATTTAACAGCTCCAAAGTCATTGTGACGATTAAATGGCTTGTTGCAGGCAGATTGGGAGCCGTCTACAGGGCCATTGACCCGCAGTCCTCAGAATCAGGAGGTCTCGCAAAGTCACAGGTCACGCAAGAAACTCAAAATTGCTTCACGGCATCAGACACCAGGTACAAGCTTCGGCATCAAGGCAGTGACAGTGTTAACTTTGACATTCATCATGACGGAGCACATTGAAAAAAAAAACAGAACGGCGTTTTTTTTGGACATGGCTCCACACGGAGAGTATTTACGACGGTGAGGATAAAGCAGTAGACGTTTATTTACTCTGAAACTGTAGGGGGCGCTCCGTAGCGTTAAAGGCGTTGGTATCAGACAATAAAACGCTCTATCTCTCTTCCACTGTCACCGTCACAGAAGGAGAAATGGTCGTTCAAAATCAACTTCATATACTTAATACAACATGTAACAGAGCAGGATTATACTTAATTACCATAAATGCAGTTTTTAATGTTTACCGTGTTTAAATCGCCACAGCATGACCTGCGTCTGAAACGAACGATTAACACTACAAGGTTTGAACTGTCCGTTTTTTCCTCTTTTCTCATTGCTCACGTCTTTTAAGCGGCCTATAAAAAGAGGACTGATGAAGCCTCTTCCTTTTTGAATTTTTATGCTTTTCTTGAGTCACTCGTTCCTCACAAGTCTGCGGACTGTGGGCGTCGCAATTACGCAAGCCTCTGCTTGTCGCCTGTCGGGGAGTCTGGTGTGTATCGACCCATCTGCCACCGTCTCCTTCGCTGACAACACTTTTTCTCCCTTTACTCTACGACGCGCTCAGATTGGACTTAGGTGGCGGAAGCTTAACGTGACGGCGGCCGGTGCCCGTTTGTGGACATTCGCGCGGAAACGCTGAAAATAAACCTGCTGCGAGATGAAACTAGGGACTCCAGACTTAACACGGTGTTATCAGTGTGTCGGTGGATGATTGAGGCTGACCTTCGCTCTCTTGGCGCTGCTCATGATGTTGCCCAGATCCTCCATGTCCACCACTGACCCCGACTTCTCCTCAAGAAGACTGGAGTCGTCCTCATCGCTGCTGGACTCCACCAACTCATCCTGAAACAAGGATGAGAGATGGAAAAAGACAGAAATTCACTTGTGTTCCAACCCATAATCAATTAAAACCTCTGTCATTGAGCTGGAGCAGCCATATGGAACACATTTATTGTTGTCCCATCTCGGGGCTGCCCGATTAAAAGAGAAAACCATACGCATTGTATTATGGCATCCCTGAGGATTTGTCACGATGCATGCGGCCTGATGTGGAAGGTGCAGCTCCATATGTGCGGCAGCAGCAGCGCATGAGCAAGATAAATCATGATAATGGTTTTTCCTGCCCTCACTTCTCAGCGAGTGGTAGTTCCGGCTGAATGTCACCTCTGCTGAGTGTCGCAGACCGAGGGGAAGAAGTCTCAGCGAGAGTTGGCGCCGAGGTGCACGCTACCATGACAACTGGTCATCTGTGTGTGCACTGTGTGATCAGTGTTAAAAAAAAAACTGTATTTTTGTACATTTCTGCTTATGAAATCTGTCATTTTCAGTGATCGGTGTCATTTTCATAATTATAGGTAGAGAACATGACTGAAATAACACATTTTCTTAATACTACTCTGTCATAAAAGAAGTTGATAATGCAGATAGTCCATGTCAGTCTCCATCAACAGTGAATCATCATAGGCCAGAGTATATTTTACCTTTTATACTTTAGCGACACACTTTCTTGACCTTACTTCTTGTTTTCATGGGAGGGACAAGCTTTGTGAAAAAGTAAATCTGCATCTACTGTACGTTTTTGAATAATACATGGTGAAAGTTCATCATGTCTTCTGATTGAACTTTTTTTTTGGTTCATTTTTAGACAATAGTAAGTTTTCATTTACCTTTTTAACAGGATTCGGTGTGTAAGGACACTTCTGAGGAAGGTGGAAGATACGCGCCAAAACTTGTGAAGGTAAAGGAAAACTTACTATTGTCTAAAAGATGAACCAAAACATTTAAGTTTTTGAATAATTTCCCAGAAGCAAGTGAACTCATTTTCTCAGGCCAGTGCATTAATATATTTGGCTCAAATTTTGATGAAAATGAAATTTTACGAGTGTGCTTTAAAGCTGGAATGCTCAAACTGGCTCATGCAAATCCATTCGATAAAAAAAACGGTTTACAGAACCTAAAACTGTAAATCATTGCAACTCAAGACAAAGGACATGAGGCCATTCTGATGTGTCAACAGTAATTTAACAAAAATAACCTTCTACCATCCAATTTTGCATCTTTGAAAACACACAGTTGTAATGACACAGTTCATGCAGCTTTTAACCAAATCACAAAATGATACCTCACCTCAGAGCTGGCATTTTGCACATCTGCCTTTGCCTCCTCCTCCTCCTCCTCTTCCTCCTGGTGCACATGCTTGTCCACCACCTGCTCGTCTTTCGTCTTATTCTTGCACGAGCCTCCACTTTCACAGTCTCCGCTGCAGCTCTTCTTCTCACCATTGACCAGGGCCTGCAGTCGTTTCATGAACTTGACCTTCCAGGCCAGGAAGTCGGCCTCGACGCTTCCATTGCGGCTCTTCGCCACATTGCAGTCGCCCTCTCCCTTCGTCATGACGCGCTTGCCGCTCAGCATCCACAGCCACTTGTCTACATTCTTGCCAACCTGGTGAAGGAGAAAGAAAATCAATACCGTTCAAAAGTTTGTGGTCACTTAGAAATGTCCTTATTTTTGAAGGAGAAGCACTTTTTTTTCCAATTAAAAAAAGGTGCTTCTCCTTGCTGCAAACATCTGGTTTTTAATGGAATATGTACATATGTGTATAGAGGCCCATTTCTAATGTTCTAATGGTACATTGTGTTTGCTAATGACATTAGAAGGCTATTGGATGATTAGAAAACCCTTGAAACCCCTTGTACAATGATGTAAGCACAGCTGAAAACAGCTTTGCTGGTTCTTTGACGAAAGCAAAATCATTATTTTGAATAAAAATCTTTATTTCTAATCTTGTCAATGTCTTGACTATATTTTCTATTCATTTTGCAACTCTTTTGATGAATAAAAGTGTGACTTTTAATGGAAAACACAACATAAATTGGTATAGTTGACCCCAAACATGTCTTACAGTGTTGTAGTGGCCAACATAGACAGAGTTGCCAAGACCAAACACTGCATATCGGAGGCCTTTCAGGTACGTCTTCCCATATCTGAAGTCAGTGGACGCCTCTTCCAGCCACTTACAGAACCACTCGGCGTTCTCAGTGGGCAGTCCATCGGTGTACGTGGCCAAGAGAAACACGCAGACCGATTTACTCGTGCACTGAGAGGAGAAATGAAAACAATGGGAGGACAGTCAGTACAATGTCAGCAAACACAAAGAGAACATTTGTCTGTAAATGTGAAGTTTCTTGATCCGTTATTTTCTTACATACTTTAAACAACAAGGGGTGAAAAGTCAGACTTGAAGAACAATATTGGTGAATAACGCTGATCACTACACAGCAGAAAAGGATTAATTTATGCTACATTTTGTTGCTATAGGAAAAGCAAAACAGATTTCACACATAGACGTAGATTTAAGCTGCTGAAAAACACAAATGGGAAACTTAAAAAAAACAATCCAAAGTTTAGTTTAGTCAAAGGAGTCAGATCCAAGAGATTAAAGACGAGTAAAGAAACTAGAAAGTCTAAAGGGGAAAACAATATAAATAAAATCAAATAAATCACATACAGTGGTGGTACAGAAAAAATGACTTTCCACCGATTTCTAAAAATGATAGCACAAAATAGATAGAACTAAAATATCCTGCACAGCACATAAAATCTGAAATAGAAACTTCAGAAGTGATGCTGCAGCTTTGTCTGCCAGCGCTCATGTTCAACAGCATCCAGGAAGCAACCGGTTGACTTTTTATTCCTTTTCATTTTTCTCCACATCTCTAACAGCTATATGAGTGACCTGTTGAATAATAATAATAAATTGATTTTTTTTCCCTCCCTTGCGTTGCAGCAGCCAGCCAATCTCTTACTCATCAGTCGACGCACTGCACACATCGCCTTTGCCCAAATAAAGAGGGAACACGGATGAAAATAATCCATCTGTTTTATTTCCAGCTTGAGCACTGAGCAGGATCAGCGGCACACATTTGTCATCTGTGGCGTTTGGTTGACGAATCAAATCAGCAATTAAAAAAAAAAGAAAAAAGAAATGAAGCTGCAACAGTACACAGCCACATGATTACTCTACTGTTTGTTGTGAATCAATTATAATACTTTGATTATTTCTGTTCCAATTAAGCCTGACGTGCGTCAGCACATTACATTTTAGAGATTTAACAGACAGCATCAAGCAAAGTCTGTGTGTAGCATAAACAGATGCAATAATTTACGGATGCAGACATGTTGTCACTTAATTTATGAAATGCAAAAATGAATGGGATAGTTCTGTTTAAGTTTTCATATGCTGTGCTGTGCACACTCTCTCCATAGACCATATAACAGTGATTTTACCTCACAACAACACAGGACCATTTGGTCAACTGCTTATTATACGAGTTTGGGTTTTGACTTCACATCTATTTCAGGGTGCGTTTATTTCTGCTTCAAAGTTTCTGCCCATCGTCAAAGTCCCCGCTTGGGGACAAATAAAGTGTTTTTATTTCTGCTGTATATCAGACAGCGTGGCTCAACATCAATTCCATAACCATTATCGATTGCTCACCGTCTGCTGACGTTTTATCTACAAACCTCTGTGATCTCAGATCCATCTCCATGCTGCAACTTTTATTAATAATAAATCATCTTATTTCCTAGATAAAAAAAACACAATATATGGTCTACCTTCTGCTCTCTACGCAGCTCCATGTCTGCCCTCGTCAAGGTCACCAATGGAAAAAAAAACTTAATTTCAAGTACTTGACCTCAGCTTTGGCGATGATACAGTGGGCCTTAATGTTTTAATCCACTACGTTGCATCAGTGTTTGCATGTTCTCCCCGTGTGTAAAGGGGTTTCCTGTGGATGACACTTAATTCTGTGTCGCGATCGTGCTTCGTACCAACGTTTTCCTCGCTGCCTCACTGAAATTTTAAAATTAGGCCCGTGGTGTTGGCAGTCGAAGCAGTCATTATCGCTGACCTTTACAATCATGCTCCATCTAAAATAGGCCCCAACATAAGATTTATTATTGGTTCTTTATGGTCAGAATTTTAAAGCTCATAGGTGTAGTATAACTTTGTCTGACTGAAAAAGCTGAGGTGGCTCAAAGTCATTTCTTTGATGCAGGTGATGAAGAAAAATCGTACTTCATTTTATCTCTTCCAAACACGACTTCTGTAGATCACCGTAAGACTACAGTTTGTTTATAATACTGTATCTTTATAACAGCATACATTTCTTGCAGCTACTAATTTGATTCCTCTAATTCCTAAATGATTTCAAAAACGAACTTTTAAAAAGGCATCGAACGATCTGGATACCTTTACTGCTCGTCTTTATCATAACTTCTGGTTACTGTCGTGAACTTTGTTTGTTTTATTTTAAACCCCTTTTGAACTTCATTTTGGAAAGTCGCTATGCAAGTTATCATCATTATTATAGAAGTCTTTACCTCATCAGCAAGTTGATCGTCTGGATCGTAGTCCTTCATGTCAATCAAGTCGGCCTGTATCCCCAGAGTCTTGACCTCTTCAGACAGCTCTTGTGCAAATCCCTGGACAAAAGAGAAGTGTCAGTTGATGCTTCTCGAACGTGTATAAGGTATCATCATTGTGACACTTTGCTTTCTCCTAACAAAAATTAATAGATTAAATAATTTTTATTTAAATCCATAACTTCGTATTTACTATTAATTCACACGACAGGGCAGGAAGAACATGAAACAGAATTCTCTAGTTTCACAAAACAGTATTTGTACCTTTGCTGTTCCAGTTTGTGAGCCATAGAATATTTTAACTCCTGACACATGAACCACAGTGTCTCCGTCAGTGAGGTCATTGTTCTTCACAGCCTTGTGGACCGTCAGGCTGACATCATTAGTGAAGCTTTTCTAAAGAGGTACAGAGGAAGATATGCAAGAAGTTTAAACACATGCACAGGACCTGGGCAGTTTTTATTCCCTGTATTTTTATTTATGTTTTAACCGTGTTTTTAGCCCAGTTCGGCTCTACGTTGTTGCACCTCACATTGTGTTCTTAATGTAGTAGCTGAAACAATCTTTCACTTGGTGATACAAGGACCATATTTGGTTGGAAAGTGCTTCAGAACCTACTATCTTAGAAAAGTAAATTATTCACTTGAAAATACAAAATGGCCTCTAAACCTCTAAATGAATTTTTGAAAATCAGGAAATTATCCATTTGCCCTGATGCACTTTGACAGTGAGCTGACTTTCTTCAAAAAAACAAAAAGTATCTCGGAATGACTTGAAATTTAACATCATAATTGTCAGCGTCGCCCTGAACAAGGATTCGTTGAAAATATTTGCAAACCTCTTCAGGAATAATTTTAATGAATTTTTGAAAATCAGGAAATTATCCATTTGCCCTGATGTACTTTGACAGTGAGCTGACTTTCTTCAAAAAAACAAAAAGTATCTCGGAATTACTTGAAATTTAACATCATAATTGTCAGTGTCGCCCTGAACAAGGATCCGTTGAAAATATTTGCATATCTCTTAAGAAATAATTTTAATGAATTTTTGAAATTCAGGAAATGATCCATTTGCTCTGATGCACTTTGACAGTGAGCTGACTTTCTTCAAAAAAACAAAAAGTATCTCGGAATTACTTGAAATTTAACATCATAATTGTCAGTGTCGCCCTGAACAAGGATCCGTTGAAAATATTTGCATATCTCTTAAGAAATAATTTTAATGAATTTTTGAAATTCAGGAAATGATCCATTTGCTCTGATGCACTTTGACAGTGAGCTGACTTTCTTCAAAAAAACTAAAAGTATCTCGGAATGACTTGAAATTTAACATCATAATAGTCAGCATCACCCTGAACAAGGATCCGTTGAAAATATTTGCAAACCTCTTAAGGAATAATTTTAATGAATTTTTGAAAATCAGGAAATGATCCATTTGCCCTGATGCACTTTGACAGTGAGCTGACTTTCTTCTCAAAAACAAAAAGTATCTCGGAATGACTTGAAATTCACCATCGTAATTGTCAGCGTCGCCCTGAACAAGGATCCGTTGAAAATATTTGCAAACCTCTTAAGGAATAATTTTAATGAATTTCTGAAAATCAGGAAATTATCCATTTGCTCTGATGCACTTTGACAGTGAGCTGACTTTCTTCAAAAAAACAAAAAGTATCTCGGAATGACTTGAAATTTACCATCATAATAGTCGGCATCGCCCTGAACAAGGATCTGATGAAAATATTTGCATATCTCTTAAGGAATAATTTTAATGAATATTTGAAAATCAGGAAATGATCCATTTGCCCTGATGCACTTTGACAGTAAGCTGACTTTCTTCAAAAAAACAAAAAGTATCTCGGAATGACCTGAAATTTACCATCATAATAGTCAGCATCACCCTGAACAAGGATCCGTTGAAAATATTTGCATATCTCTTAATCAATAATTTTAATGAATTTTTGAAAATCAGGAAATTATCCATTTGCTCTGATGCACTTTCACAGTGAGCTGACTTTCTACTCAAAAACAAAAAGTATCTCGGAATTACTTGAAATTTAACATCATGATAGTCGGCATCGCCCTGAACAAGGATTCGTTTAAAATATTTGCATATCTCTAAAGGAATAATTTTAATGAATTTTTGAAAATCAGGAAATTATCCATTTGCTCTGATGCACTTTGACAGTGAGCTGACTTTCTTCTCGAAAACAAAAAGTATCTCGGAATGACTTGAAATTTAACATCACGATAGTCGGCATCGCCCTGAACAAGGCTTCGTTGAAAATATTTGCATATCTCTAAAGGAATAATTTTAATGAATTTCTGAAAATCAGGAAATTATCCATTTGCTCTGATGCACTTTCACAGTGAGCTGACTTTAATCTCAAAAACAAAAAGTATCTCGGAATGACTTGAAATTCACCATCGTAATTGTCAGCGTCGCCCTGAACAAGGATCCTTTGAAAATATTTGCATATCTCTTAAGAAATAATTTTAATGAATTTTTGAAAATCAGGAAATTATCCATTTGCCCTGATGCACTTTGACAGTGAGCTGACTTTCTTCAAAAAAACAAAAAGTATCTCGGAATGACCTGAAATTTACCATCATAATAGTCGGCATCACCCTGAACAAGGATCTGTTGAAAATATTTGCATATCTCTTAAGGAATAATTGTAATGAATTTTTGAAAATCAGGAAATGATCCATTTGCTCTGATGCACTTTGACAGTGAGCTGACTTTCTTCAAAAAAACAAAAAGTATCTCGGAATGACTTAAAATTCACCATCGTAATTGTCAGCGTCGCCCTGAACAAGGATCCGTTGAAAATATTTGCATATCTCTTAAGAAATAATTTTAATGAATTTTTTGATAATCAGGAAATGATCCATTTTCTCTGATGTACTTTGACAGTGAGCTGACTTTCTTCAAAAAAACAAAAAGTATCTCGGAATGACCTGAAATTTACCATCATAATAGTCAGCATCACCCTGAACAAGGATCCGTTGAAAATATTTGCAAATCTCTTAAGAAATAATTTTAATGAATTTTTGAAAATCAGGAAATGATCCATTTGCCCTGATGCACTTTGACAGTGAGCTGACTTTCTTCAAAAAAACAAAAAGTATCTCGGAATGACTTGAAATTCACCATCGTCATTGTCAGCGTCGCCCTGAACAAGGATCCGTTGAAAATATTTGCATATCTCTTAAGAAATAATTTTAATGAATTTTTGAAAATCAGGAAATGATCCATTTGCCCTGATGCACTTTGACAGTAAGCTGACTTTCTTCAAAAAAACAAAAAGTATCTCGGAATGACCTGAAATTTACCATCATAATAGTCAGCATCACCCTGAACAAGGATCCGTTGAAAATATTTGCAAACCTCTTAAGGAATAATTTTAATGAATTTCTGAAAATCAGGAAATTATCCATTTGCTCTGATACACTTTGACAGTGAGCTGACTTTCTTCAAAAAAACAAAAAGTATCTCGGAATGACCTGAAATTTACCATCATAATAGTCAGCATCGCCCTGAACAAGGATCTGTTGAAAATATTTGCAAACCTCTTAAGAAATAATTTTAATGAATTTTTGAAAATCAGGAAATGATCCATTTGCTCTGATGCACTTTGACAGTGAGCTGACTTTCTTCAAAAAAACAAAAAGTATCTCGGAATGACTTGAAATTTAACATCATAATTGTCAGCGTCGCCCTGAACAAGGATCCGTTGAAAATATTTGCATATCTCTTAAGAAATAATTTTAATGAATTTTTTGATAATCAGGAAATGATCCATTTTCTCTGATGTACTTTGACAGTGAGCTGACTTTCTTCAAAAAAACAAAAAGTATCTCGGAATGACCTGAAATTTACCATCATAATAGTCAGCATCACCCTGAACAAGGATCCGTTGAAAATATTTGCAAATCTCTTAAGAAATAATTTTAATGAATTTTTGAAAATCAGGAAATGATCCATTTGCCCTGATGCACTTTGACAGTGAGCTGACTTTCTTCAAAAAAACAAAAAGTATCTCGGAATGACTTGAAATTCACCATCGTCATTGTCAGCGTCGCCCTGAACAAGGATCCGTTGAAAATATTTGCATATCTCTTAAGAAATAATTTTAATGAATTTTTGAAAATCAGGAAATGATCCATTTGCCCTGATGCACTTTGACAGTAAGCTGACTTTCTTCAAAAAAACAAAAAGTATCTCGGAATGACCTGAAATTTACCATCATAATAGTCAGCATCACCCTGAACAAGGATCCGTTGAAAATATTTGCAAACCTCTTAAGGAATAATTTTAATGAATTTCTGAAAATCAGGAAATTATCCATTTGCTCTGATACACTTTGACAGTGAGCTGACTTTCTTCAAAAAAACAAAAAGTATCTCGGAATGACCTGAAATTTACCATCATAATAGTCAGCATCGCCCTGAACAAGGATCTGTTGAAAATATTTGCAAACCTCTTAAGAAATAATTTTAATGAATTTTTGAAAATCAGGAAATGATCCATTTGCTCTGATGCACTTTGACAGTGAGCTGACTTTCTTCAAAAAAACAAAAAGTATCTCGGAATGACTTGAAATTTAACATCATAATAGTTGGCATCGTCCTGAACAAGGATCCGTTGAAAATATTTGCAAATCTCTTAAGGAATAATTTTAATGAATTTTTGAAAATCAGGAAATGATCCATTTGCCCTGATGCACTTTGACAGTGAGCTGACTTTCTTCAAAAAAACAAAAAGTATCTCGGAATGACCTGAAATTCACCATAATAATAGTCAGCATCACCCTGAACAAGGATCCGTTGAAAATATTTGCATATCTCTTAAGAAATAATTTTAATGAATTTTTGAAAATCAGGAAATGATCCATTTGCCCTGATGCACTTTGACAGTGAGCTGACTTTGTTCAAAAAAACAAAAAGTATCTCGGAATGACTTGAAATTCACCATCGTCATTGTCAGCGTCGCCCTGAACAAGGATCCGTTGAAAATATTTGCATATCTCTTAAGAAATAATTTTAATGAATTTTTGAAAATCAGGAAATGATCCATTTGCTCTGATGCACTTTGACAGTGAGCTGACTTTCTTCAAAAAAACAAAAAGTATCTCGGAATGACTTGAAATTTAACATCATAATAGTTGGCATCGTCCTGAACAAGGATCCGTTGAAAATATTTGCAAATCTCTTAAGGAATAATTTTAATGAATTTTTGAAAATCATGAAATGATCCATTTGCCCTGATGCACTTTGACAGTGAGCTGACTTTCTTCAAAAAAACAAAAAGTATCTCGGAATGACCTGAAATTTACCATCATAATAGTCAGCATCACCCTGAACAAGGATCCGTTGAAAATATTTGCATATCTCTTAAGAAATAATTTTAATGAATTTTTGAAAATCAGGAAATGATCCATTTGCTCTGATGCACTTTGACAGTGAGCTGACTTTCTTCAAAAAAACTAAAAGTATCTCGGAATGACCTGAAATTCACCATCATAATAGTCAGCATCACCCTGAACAAGGATCCGTTGAAAATATTTGCATATCTCTTAAGAAATAATTTTAATGAATTTTTGAAAATCAGGAAATGATCCATTTACCCTGATGCACTTTGACAGTGAGCTGACTTTGTTCAAAAAAACAAAAAGTATCTCGGAATGACTTGAAATTCACCATCGTCATTGTCAGCGTCGCCCTGAACAAGGATCCGTTGAAAATATTTGCATATCTCTTAAGAAATAATTTTAATGAATTTTTGAAAATCAGGAAATGATCCATTTGCTCTGATACACTTTGACAGTGAGCTGACTTTCTTCAAAAAAACAAAAAGTATCTCGGAATGACCTGAAATTTACCATCATAATAGTCAGCATCGCCCTGAACAAGGATCTGTTGAAAATATTTGCAAACCTCTTAAGGAATAATTTTAATGAATTTCTGAAAATCAGGAAATTATCCATTTGCTCTGATGCACTTTCACAGTGAGCTGACTTTAATCTCAAAAACAAAAAGTATCTCGGAATGACTTGAAATTTACCATCATAATTGTCAGCGTCGCCCTGAACAAGGATCTGTTGAAAATATTTGCATATCTCTAAAGGAATAATTTAAATGAATTTTAGAAAATCAGGAAATGATCCATTTGCTCTGATGCACTTTGACAGTGAGCTGACTTTCTTCAAAAAAACAAAAAGTATCTCGGAATGACCTGAAATTCACCATCATAATAGTCAGCATCACCCTGAACAAGGATCCGTTGAAAATATTTGCATATCTCTTAAGAAATAATTTTAATGAATTTTTTGAAAATCAGGAAATGATCCATTTGCCCTGATGCACTTTGACAGTGAGCTGACTTTGTTCAAAAAAACAAAAAGTATCTCAGAATGACTTGAAATTCACCATCGTCATTGTCAGCGTCGCCCTGAACAAGGATCCGTTGAAAATATTTGCATATCTCTTAAGAAATAATTTTAATGAATTTTAGAAAATCAGGAAATGATCCATTTGCCCTGATGCACTTTGACAGTGAGCTGACTTTCTTCAAAAAAACAAAAAGTATCTCGGAATGACCTGAAATTTACCATCATAATAGTCAGCATCACCCTGAACAAGGATCCGTTGAAAATATTTGCAAACCTCTTAAGGAATAATTTTAATGAATTTCTGAAAATCAGGAAATTATCCATTTGCTCTGATGCACTTTGACAGTGAGCTGACTTTCTTCAAAAAAACAAAAAGTATCTCAGAATGACCTGAAATTTACCATCATAATAGTCAGCATCACCCTGAACAAGGATCCGTTGAAAATATTTGCAAACCTCTTAAGGAATAATTTTAATGAATTTTTGAAAATCATGAAATGATCCATTTGCCCTGATGCACTTTGACAGTGAGCTGACTTTGTTCAAAAAAACAAAAAGTATCTCGGAATGACTTGAAATTCACCATCGTCATTGTCAGCGTCGCCCTGAACAAGGATCCGTTGAAAATATTTGCATATCTCTTAAGAAATAATTTTAATGAATTTTTGAAAATCAGGAAATGATCCATTTGCTCTGATACACTTTGACAGTGAGCTGACTTTCTTCAAAAAAACAAAAAGTATCTCGGAATGACCTGAAATTTACCATCATAATAGTCAGCATCGCCCTGAACAAGGATCTGTTGAAAATATTTGCAAACCTCTTAAGGAATAATTTTAATGAATTTCTGAAAATCAGGAAATTATCCATTTGCTCTGATGCACTTTCACAGTGAGCTGACTTTAATCTCAAAAACAAAAAGTATCTCGGAATGACTTGAAATTTACCATCATAATTGTCAGCGTCGCCCTGAACAAGGATCTGTTGAAAATATTTGCATATCTCTAAAGGAATAATTTAAATGAATTTTAGAAAATCAGGAAATGATCCATTTGCTCTGATGCACTTTGACAGTGAGCTGACTTTCTTCAAAAAAACAAAAAGTATCTCGGAATGACCTGAAATTCACCATCATAATAGTCAGCATCACCCTGAACAAGGATCCGTTGAAAATATTTGCATATCTCTTAAGAAATAATTTTAATGAATTTTTTGAAAATCAGGAAATGATCCATTTGCCCTGATGCACTTTGACAGTGAGCTGACTTTGTTCAAAAAAACAAAAAGTATCTCAGAATGACTTGAAATTCACCATCGTCATTGTCAGCGTCGCCCTGAACAAGGATCCGTTGAAAATATTTGCATATCTCTTAAGAAATAATTTTAATGAATTTTAGAAAATCAGGAAATGATCCATTTGCCCTGATGCACTTTGACAGTGAGCTGACTTTCTTCAAAAAAACAAAAAGTATCTCGGAATGACCTGAAATTTACCATCATAATAGTCAGCATCACCCTGAACAAGGATCCGTTGAAAATATTTGCAAACCTCTTAAGGAATAATTTTAATGAATTTCTGAAAATCAGGAAATTATCCATTTGCTCTGATGCACTTTGACAGTGAGCTGACTTTCTTCAAAAAAACAAAAAGTATCTCGGAATGACTTGAAATTCACCATCGTCATTGTCAGCGTCGCCCTGAACAAGGATCCGTTGAAAATATTTGCATATCTCTAAAGGAATAATTTTAATGAATTTTTGAAAATCAGGAAATTATCCATTTGCTCTGATGCACTTTGACAGTGAGCTGACTTTCTTCAAAAAAACAAAAAGTATCTCGGAATGACCTGAAATTTACCATCATAATAGTCAGCATCACCCTGAACAAGGAGCCGTTGAAAATATTTGCAAACCTCTTAAGGAATAATTTTAATGAATTTTTGAAAATCAGGAAATGATCCATTTGCTCTGATGCACTTTGACAGTGAGCTGACTTTCTTCAAAAAAACAAAAAGCATCTCGGAATGACTTGAAATTTAACATCACGATAGTCGGCATCGCCCTGAACAAGGATTCTTTGAAAATATTTGCATATCTCTAAAGGAATAATTTTAACGAATTTTTGAAAATCAGGAAATGATCCATTTGCCCTGATGCACTTTGACAGTGAGCTGACTTTCTTCAAAAAAACAAAAAGTATCTCGGAATGACCTGAAATTCACCATCATAATAGTCAGCATCACCCTGAACAAGGATCCGTTGAAAATATTTGCATATCTCTTAAGAAATAATTTTAATGAATTTTTGAAAATCAGGAAATTATCCATTTGCCCTGATGCACTTTGACAGTGAGCTGACTTTGTTCAAAAAAACAAAAAGTATCTCGGAATGACTTGAAATTCACCATCGTCATTGTCGGCATCGCCCTGAACAAGGATCCGTTGAAAATATTTGCAAACCTCTTAAGGAATAATTTTAATGAATTTCTGAAAATCAGGAAATTATCCATTTGCTCTGATGCACTTTGACAGTGAGCTGACTTTCTTCAAAAAAACAAAAAGTATCTCGGAATGACCTGAAATTTACCATCATAATAGTCAGCATCACCCTGAACAAGGATCCGTTGAAAATATTTGCATATCTCTTAAGAAATAATTTAAATGAATTTTTGAAAATCAGGAAATGATCCATTTGCTCTGATGCACTTTGACAGTGAGCTGACTTTCTTCAAAAAAACAAAAAGTATCTCGGAATGACTTGAAATTTAACATCATAATAGTTGGCATCGTCCTGAACAAGGATCCGTTGAAAATATTTGCAAATCTCTTAAGGAATAATTTTAATGAATTTTTGAAAATCAGGAAATGATCCATTTGCCCTGATGCACTTTGACAGTGAGCTGACTTTCTTCAAAAAAACAAAAAGTATCTCGGAATGACCTGAAATTCACCATCATAATAGTCAGCATCACCCTGAACAAGGATCCGTTGAAAATATTTGCAAACCTCTTAAGGAATAATTTTAATGAATTTCTGAAAATCAGGAAATTATCCATTTGCTCTGATGCACTTTGACAGTGAGCTGACTTTCTTCAAAAAAACAAAAAGCATCTCGGAATGACTTGAAATTTAACATCACGATAGTCGGCATCGCCCTGAACAAGGATTCGTTGAAAATATTTGCATATCTCTATAGGAATAATTTTAATGAATTTTTGAAAATCAGGAAATGATCCATTTGCCCTGATGCACTTTGACAGTGAGCTGACTTTGTTCAAAAAAACAAAAAGTATCTCGGAATGACCTGAAATTCACCATCATAATAGTCAGCATCACCCTGAACAAGGATCCGTTGAAAATATTTGCATATCTCTTAAGAAATAATTTTAATGAATTTTTGAAAATCAGGAAATGATCCATTTGCCCTGATGCACTTTGACAGTGAGCTGACTTTGTTCAAAAAAACAAAAAGTATCTCGGAATGACTTGAAATTCACCATCGTCATTGTCAGCGTCGCCCTGAACAAGGATCCGTTGAAAATATTTGCATATCTCTTAAGAAATAATTTTAATGAATTTTAGAAAATCAGGAAATGATCCATTTGCCCTGATGCACTTTGACAGTGAGCTGACTTTCTTCAAAAAAACAAAAAGTATCTCGGAATGACCTGAAATTTACCATCATAATAGTCAGCATCACCCTGAACAAGGATCCGTTGAAAATATTTGCAAACCTCTTAAGGAATAATTTTAATGAATTTCTGAAAATCAGGAAATTATCCATTTGCTCTGATGCACTTTGACAGTGAGCTGACTTTCTTCAAAAAAACAAAAAGTATCTCAGAATGACCTGAAATTTACCATCATAATAGTCAGCATCACCCTGAACAAGGATCCGTTGAAAATATTTGCAAACCTCTTAAGGAATAATTTTAATGAATTTTTGAAAATCATGAAATGATCCATTTGCCCTGATGCACTTTGACAGTGAGCTGACTTTCTTCAAAAAAACAAAAAGTATCTCGGAATGACCTGAAATTTACCATCATAATAGTCAGCATCACCCTGAACAAGGATCCGTTGAAAATATTTGCAAAGCTCTTAAGGAATAATTTTAATGAATTTTTGAAAATCAGGAAATGATCCATTTGCTCTGATGCACTTTGACAGTGAGCTGACTTTGTTCAAAAAAACAAAAAGTATCTCGGAATGACTTGAAATTCACCATCGTCATTGTCAGCATCACCCTGAACAAGGATCCGTTGAAAATATTTGCATATCTCTTAAGAAATAATTTTAATGAATTTTTGAAAATCAGGAAATGATCCATTTGCCCTGATGCACTTTGACAGTGAGCTGACTTTCTTCAAAAAAACAAAAAGTATCTCGGAATGACTTGAAATTCACCATCGTCATTGTCAGCATCACCCTGAACAAGGATCCGTTGAAAATATTTGCATATCTCTTAGGAAATAATTTTAGTGAATTTTTGAAAATCAGGAAATGAAACATTTGCCCTGATGCACTTTGACAGTGAGCTGACTTTCTTCAAAAAAACAAAAAGTATCTCGGAATGACTTGAAATTTAACATCATGATAGTCGACATCGCCCTGAACAAGGATCCATTGAAAATATTTGCAAACCTCTTAAGGAATAATTTTAATTCATTCAGTTCTAATTCATACATTTTGCAAGGCAGCCATCTTGGATTTTCAGCTGGATAACATACTTTTCTACATCCTGAACATCATTTGTGCCAAATTGGGTGCTCGTATCACCAAGTGAAAGATTCTTATGGAATATTGTCTTACTATAGTGCTTGGTATGTTTTCTCCCATATGCCACGTAGAGTTTCCTCATGCATTCTGGATTTGTGTTTTGGTGAATGGTTGTGTGTGGAGGAGGCTAAATATGCTGCTACCTCTTTACATCTATGCTAGCACCCTCTACTCTTTTTATTTATTTATTTTGTACAATGAAGAAAATGTATACAAACTAGGATGCTAGCCAACTTAGCAGCAATACAGCCGTTTTAAACAAATATTTGCACATTTCAAAAGACTGTCAACACAAAACAGTAGGAATACGGAATATCCGAAAGGAAAGCCTCACCTTCTTCAGTGTCAGTTTCAGTGAAAACCAGATGCCAAATACGAGAGCAGCAGCTGAATACAAGTACAGTCTGTTGTGCCAGACCGACATAAAATAGCTCTCACTGGAGATGTGCCCATTTTGAGAGGCTAGAAGGAAGGAAGGGAAGCAAACCGAGTCATGTTTTACAATCAATTCGATCATATATCACTGCTTAGCCAACATCGCTACGTGAGCAAGTGGCTGGTTTTAGCCGTCAGGTGATATAACAATAATAATAATACATTTTATTCAAAAGGGGCCTTTCAGGACACCCACGGACACTGTACTTTAACATCATAGGACATTAAAATACATGATAATAAAATATATTAATAAAACAATGTACAGAGAAACAGCAGAGACAGGACGACAGGTTTGTTTTAAACTTGTGACACCTGCAGCAACGAACCATGTTAGCTAGCACTGTGACACTGTTAGCAGTGCAAAACTTAATATTAAGTGAGTTTCGGGGTTTCATTAAAGTCACATAGACTCACCTTCGGTGTCCGTGGCAGTCACGCGATTTGTGAAAGACAAAATAAACAGGAATAAAGCGAGCATCGCTGCAAAAATAGTAACATCTATAGTCCTCTGCATCTGATGTGTGCAACCATATTGTTATGGCCGCTGGGCATGACGGGAAGTGAAGTTCTCCTTTATTATGAATAGCGTCGCAAACAAAGCGAACGTTAATATGGCACAAAATAAAATCGACATAAATAATAATAATAATAATAATAATACTAATAATAATTCAAAGCTTGAACAAAATATAAAGCTAAAGAAGCGTGTTCGTGTTTCTGTCAAATTTAATACATTTTCCTAATGGCGGTTGGTAAACTGACAGCCACGTAAAAGCACTTTACTGCCTCCTACTGGACTGGAGTGTGAATCATTTATTGTTTTCAGAATAGTATACATACTTGGCACCTTTCATTCCGTAGCAAATACATTTAGTACGCGGATCAAAGGCGATGGCGAATGAAAATACCATGGGAAATACACAGAGAGGGCAAGTAATAGGTAATTAAATCAATGGCAATATTTCCATTGGAAACTAATGGCGAAAAACACTCAACACTCCCAGCCATAGACCGCGTTTCTCGCAAGCGGAACCGACGGCCAACGTGTTTCCGAGGGGACGCAGATCGAGAACGTACTCGTGTTAGCTTTTAGTTCGCAGCACCTCGGGTACACTTTTTTTCTGTCTTGTCAAACAAAACAAACAAACAAACACAACCATGTCGATATTTACGCCAACAAATCAAATACGGCTGACGAATGTGGCGGTGGTGAGGATGAAGAAGGGAGGGAAGCGGTTTGAAATCGCCTGTTACAAGAACAAAGTTATGAGCTGGAGATCCGGAGCGTGAGTAACGTTGGATATTAACGCCCACTGTGTTGTTTACTGGATTGTGTCGTGTAAAACCTCGTTAATATTGAATTACGTGGTTAACCACGTATGTCAGTTTGACAT
This sequence comes from Microchirus variegatus, assembly GCF_963457635.1. Taxonomy (NCBI): domain Eukaryota; kingdom Metazoa; phylum Chordata; class Actinopteri; order Pleuronectiformes; family Soleidae; genus Microchirus; species Microchirus variegatus. The sequence goes on from NC_139804.1 coordinate 37,439,234, forward strand.
ATGTACTACTTTATTCCTTATGTACTTATTACTGATATTTTATTGTGATATTTGTATGTTTTTCTTACTTATTTTCTCCATGTGTTGTGCCCGATACCACGCTGCTGTTACGCTAACATGTCTATTTACACCCTTTTAATGACGCCTTTAGCTAAAGAAGCTTAAAAAAAATAGACTATTCTGGACCAGGCGATTACTTTGGATTATAATAAGTTAGTTGCAGCCTTAACACACTTATTTAGTCGGTTTAATCTGTGGATACTGAATTAGTACCACCGACACATATGTTTAGTATCACTGAATTTCAAAATTAGACTTCCAGAAACCTCTACAGAGGTAGATGTAATCATTCCCAGTGGTTTCAGCAGTGTGTGTCCTTTATATCAATCTGAAAGCATCGTCGTCGTGTTTTCTTCCAGAGAGAAAGACTTGGACGAGGTTCTGCAGACGTCCTCTGTTTTTGTCAACGTGTCAAAGGGTCAGGTGGCAAAGAAGGACGATTTGACAAGAGCCTTTGGGACGGATGACCTGACCGAAATCTGTAAACAGGTGAAGTTGAACAGGTTACGCTGTCTTAATTATTAGTCGCCACCAAAGTCCTGACTCCTGTGTGACATTATTATTTTTTTTAATGCACAGATCTTGGCCAAAGGAGAACTCCAGGTGTCCGACAAGGAGAGGCAGAGTCAGCTGGAGACGATGTTCAGGGACATCGCGACGATCGTGGCGGAGAAGTGCGTCAACCCTGAGACCAAGAGGCCGTACACTGTCAACCTGATTGAGCGAGGGATGAAGGACATCCACTACTCTGTTAAAGCCAACAAGAGCACCAAGCAGCAGGTGAGGAGACGGAGCCAAAACAGTAACTGTGAGTGTCGTTTTTTGTCAGAACTTAACCTGCGCTGACCTGTGTGCACTTCTGTCCTGTCCCTAAGGCTCTGGAAGTGATCCGACAGCTGAAGGAGACCATGGAGATCCAGCGAGCCCACATGAGGCTGCGGTTGGTGCTGCCGGCCAAAGAGGCCAAGAGGCTGAAGGAGAAGCTGAAGCCGCTCCTGCAGGTCGTGGAGAGCGAAGACTTCGACGAAGAGCTGGAAATGGTGAGAGAGGGAGAGTGTGAAGGCACGAGTTATTATCTCTACCATCACTAACTGACTCCTCTGTTTTCCCCCCGCCCTCAGGTCTGCCTGGTGGATCCCGGCTGCTACAGGGAGATCGACGAGCTGATTCGCTGCGAGACCAAAGGCAAAGGCACTCTGGAGGTTCTCAGTCTGAAGGACGTGGAGGAAGGAGATGAGAAGCTATAGTAACCCGACCCCCATCATCCCATCAGGCCTGTGCACCTTATACACACTAACATGTGCCTCACAGCCGCACACAAACTACAAACTCATTTAAAGGAATAAACATTTATTATAATGATATTTTACCCATTGGTATTTACAAGCTTCTTTGCGTTCAAATCTCTGTCAACTAAAGTGAGAGTTTCAAATTAACACCTTAACGTGTAGTTAATACATTATTTATTTTTGCTTTTAATTTAGTACACATGCAGCATGAACAGGACTTCTACATGAGGCTGTTCTTGCCTTCCATCAGACGTGTGCCGTGTAGTGATCGTGTTCAGTATCCCATATTAACGAATACTGTCTTTAACCCAATAATTTATATTTTGTTATAATGAATGCTTTTTGCTCTGTTGCAAATAAATATATCCCCACCCCAAATTTTTTTTTTCTGTTCAGTAAATAAAATAACATCACAGTTTTAGGAAGAAATTAGTAAAACGACTGAATCAGGTTGTCCCTTTTATAAAGATGCTACAGTGAATTGTTAATAAATATTATTGAAGTTATACTTTAAATGCAGAATGTAGCCCAAAGTCTGTTTTCTTCATTTAGCAGCAGTGGAAGAAAAATGTCCAAGAAAAAGTCTTTCTATTTGCAAATCAACAAAGAAACAAACCAAACTTTATTTTAATCAGATAATAATACAACATTATAACAACAAAAAAAGCTTTGTTTCCTGTAGGAATTGGCTCATTTAAGACTTCAAGTCTGAATTAGAAATGTGTGCGTAAAGAAAACTGAAATTATTGTTGTCACGCGAAGCAAAACTAGAAATATGAAAGTTAAAGTGAGTAAATACTTGCTCAGAACTGACGTAAACCTGCATGAAAAACCTGCTGAATATGTGATATTTTACAGTAAAGTCAGAATACATTGTTCTTGTTTAATGACTGCATCCTTTCCTTCCCATTATTATTATCTTAAAGGGACAAAAAACTACTTCTGGTTCCAGTTTGCTCAGTGTTGTAAAGATGCAGCAGTAATAAGACACCTGTAAGAACACAGGTAGTTTTCCCTCACTGCTGCTGTTGTATGGAACATGTTTACACCATCTCAGAATAAGATGATGAAAACAAGATTTATCTGGGACCGGATAAATAAAATTGTGTGTGTTTTTTTTTTCTGTGCAATCCCAAAAAATGACAAGATTAATAATAAGAAATAAGTACTGTGTATCTGCTTTAAAAAACAAATAAATGGTTCAAAACCTCTCTCCTTCATCCCTCTTTTCTGACCCAACATGTCAAAGTATATTAAATAAACAAAGTATTGCACAAACCTCTTAAAACAAATGATCCATTTCAACGTTTTATTCCAGTGTTCTTTGTGCAGAGAAACTCAACTCTGGTGTAAACTTTTTAAACACATTAACTGCATTTTCTCTCAGAAAGTGCAACACAGGTACAGTATATGCAGATAAAGGTGAAGTGAAGTGTTTTTCCCGTTCACATTTCAGGCATTTACAATATTTCATGAGCGCCGAGGGCAGTGGTGATTTCAGTCTCGGACAATATCAGTTTGTATGTTTATGTTCTTGTCCTTGCTTCACAAAAGTTAATATTGTGATGGTATCTCATGTGGTTTTTAAGCTCCATCGTGTTTGAAATCTATAAAACGGCAAAAATTAACGGCATCACACATTTCAACATCGGTCAGAAAAATCCCGATAACATACACTACCGTTCAAAAGTTTGGACTCACTTAGAAATGTCCTTGTTTTTGAAGGAAAAGCCCTTTTTTTCAATGAATATAACATTAAATGAATCCGACATACACTCTATACATTGTTAATGTGGTAAACGACTATTGTCGCTGCAAACGTCTGGTTTTTAATGGAATATGTACATAGGTGTATAGAGGCCCATTTCCAGTGTTCTAATGGTACATTGTGTTTGCTAATCATGTTAGAAGACTATTGGATGATTAGAAAACCCTTGAAAACCCTTGTGCAATGATGTTAGCACAGCTGAAAACAGTTTTGCTGGTTATTATTTTAAATAAAAATCATTATTTCTAATTTTGTCAATGTCTTGACTATATTTTCTCATCTTTTGATGAATAAAAGTGTGACTTTTAATGGAAAACCATTGAACGGTAGTGTATTTTTCAGCCCAGCACTGAGTAAACTAAACTCTGAAGTAGAACTTGCTGATGTTTTCAGGTTAATGAGAATATAATGTAAAACTTTTATATATATATATATGTATATATGCATGTATTTGTATACATATATATGTATACAGTATATGTATATATACGTGTATATATACACATATGTATATATACATATATATGTGTATATGTATATATACACACATATATATGTATACAGTATATGTATATATACGTGTATATATACACATGTATATACATGTGTATATATACATATACACACATATATATGTATATACAGTATATACATATACACATATATGTATATACAGTATATACATATACACACATATATATATATATATATATACACATGTACATACATATATATGTGTATATATATATAATGTTAGCTTGAATAGACACTAAATACATTTAAATAGCATCTGTTGGTCAGTTCTTGCGTAGATCCATCAGTGTATCATCGCTCAACACGTGCAGATTATTTCACTTCTGTCGTTTAAGTCGTCAAAACTCTTCCCCTCAGACGGGTTCTGACCCGCGTTCACACTGACTGTTTGTGAACACAGCTCTGTTGATTCTGCTCAGAGGATGATTGGACTCGTCCTCTAAGTGCGGGGGTGGACTGCCCCCCGCAGGCTGCTGAGGGCCAGGCACGGTGGGGCATCTGGTGGTGAGAAACACCCCACCCGCCGTCATCAGAGCGAAGGAGATCCATCCAAAGTACAGCGCGGGTCCCCAGTCTCTCCTCAGCAGCACAGCACCCTCCAGTGGCTGACTGCTGTGGTGACACGTCCACGCTGTGGGAACCAGCAGCAGGAACCCAGACAAAACAAAGAGGACGCCAGACGACACTTTAACCTGGCCTCGTGTCGGGAACCACACCGTTCCGACTCCGCACACCAGCACGGCTAAAGCGCCCGTCCCGATGGCGGCGTTGATGAGAGCCCTCCACGTCCGAAAGCTGCCGGAAAGAGTCATGAGCGACCGGTAGAAAGAGCAGTGCAGGCTGCCGTCGTGTGCCAGGTCCCAGTGATCCCACTCTAGCCACACGCCGTCCCAGTAGGCGGGCAGGGTCGCCGTCATGTTGTCCAGGGTGCCGCTGACCTTCCAGAGCGCCTGGCAGCGTGTTATCGTGGCACAGAGCCACCCGACGAAGGCCAGGCCGAGGGCGGCGAGCTCCAGGTGCCGGTTCATGACTCCGGCCTGTGCTGCTCCTCCTCTCCACTGCAGGCCACGACTGAAAACAGCTGGCAGCAGAGGAGCAAACTGGGGAGGGGTGTTGTGTTATTCCACCGTCACACAGAGATCATTTCTGCATGTGTGTGTGTGTGAGCCCGTGTGTTTTGCATGTCTATTCAGGAAGGAGAAACCAGTTCTTTGGTATTCCTGAAAAAGGAGGAGACACGGCAACAGGCTGCAGTGGCTGGGTGGAGCAGGGAAATCCCTGTGTTTGCTGTGCCATGGTTTCAAAACAATCACACTCTCTCCCCCCATGTTCACACACACAGAGAGAGAGAGAGACAAAGATTCCACTGTGCTCTGTTGTGTTGTTCAGCCACTGAAAATTCAGATTAAAGAGACTTTAAACTCTGATTCGTGGTCACATTGTTACCGATTGTCTTTGAAGACACAGAACAGTGATTCAAGCGCACGTGTTTACTTGTTGTCAGTGTTTATTTTTGAATCAGTAGCATACAAGCTTGTACAATGTCGACTTGCTTATAATTTCACACAAAAACAGCACGACTACAAACATGATTAACTTTGTTTTTACTGCGTGGAAACACACGTTCACACTCGACAACGCAGACGCACACGAGCCGTGTTGATGAATGAGTGGGACAGAGTGAAATGTGGCTCCTTCTGTGTGGAAATACCATCATTTAAAAGTTACCAAACAAGGCAGCAGATGACCGAACACTTTCTTTTGTATTTTCAAGGCCTGTCACTCACTCTGATGTGGACTAAAGCTACTGTTATGACTGTTTTGTCTTCTGACCTCAAAGTCAAATCTAAACATAAAGGAATGCTTTCATAGCGGTTAAACGTAGACCAACGACGACAAAAGAGCCAGCTCGTAGGACACAGGAGCGGTCGGCCTTCTGGTAGGTTTTAAAATAAGGAAGATAAGGTCTCAAAATAAGACTGTGCTCTGTGCTTTCTTATCTGTGGACTTTGGTTCAGGGAAAGTATTTGTTTACAAAGTGACACAAACTGAAAAAATCTGTCTAACTTTGAGACAACGCACCAAAAACAATGTTTTTAAGATGGTTTACACTTAAGCTGGAATAGACTTTCTTCTCTTAAAGGATTATAGGGTAAGGATTACTGTCATCTAGTGGTGAAACTGCAGATTGAGACAAACTCTCTTCACTCCTTTCTTTTCCAAATAGTGGTCAAAGTGCATCAGGGCAAATTGATCATTTCCTGAATTTCGAAAAATTCATTGAAACTATTTCTTAAGAGGTTTGCAAATATTTTCAACTAAGGAAAAAAAAAGTTTAGCTCAGAGTCGAAGTTTAGAGTCTGCACACGTTTGTGTGAAATTGATTTTTATATGTTTTTAAAATGTTTTGTCAGTAAAATATAATTTACTCCATTCATGCTTTTATTGAAATGAACTTAAAGTATTAAACTACACAGAGCCAATGACTTGAAGAACACGTTTTCTGTTTTGGAAAAAGTCTGGAATTCCGGCACAAAGGTCAGGGACCCTGAACATGAGAGGTTTATTCTGAGGCTACGAAAAACAAAAAAATGTTATTGCAAAGCAATAAACCTTTTTAAATGTCACACACTGGACTTTTAAGTGGTCTAAAATCTTGTTTTTCCTGATGTACCCGTCTACCACCATGTAGCTCAGGAAGCACATGGAGAGAGGTCAGCTGTAAGTCACTGACACGTCAAAAATATATGAACTTTGCTTTTAAAGGTCCAGTGTGTAATATTTTTAATAGGTTTATTGGTAGAAAATCAATGCTACAAAAGTATATGAATGAATGCTTTAAAATATGTCTTTTGTTTCTTTGTTGTAGCCTTATGCGCGCCGCACCGATCACATTTATTTGCCGATGCATTATTTCTGGCTGCAAGTTGCCGTATTTGAAACAGGAAGTAACTTTATACCGTCGACCAAAGCACTGTTGCACTCTCTGGACACAACGCGGCGAGTTTCACGGCTAACTTCGGGAGCTCTACGAGACGTTTTCACAAGAGATAAAGAAAGAATAATTAGTGCTGGGCACGCGTTAACGGCTGTTATCGGTGTCGATGTTAACGCATCCATGTTTCCATGACGACTGACCGGAAAAAGACTCGTGCGGCGTCATGTTTACGTGACTCTCGAATCTTAAAATGAGTCGCTAAAGTAACGCTAAACTTTAAAAACGCATACGCAACACACTGGTACGCTGGTTATTTGTAGCGCTTGTGCTCTTTTCGTTTGATAAACAGACCGCTACAGTTCGACTGTAGGTGCGCTAACGGTGCTAACGGCGCTAACGGAGGTAGCTGGTAAATGGTGCCTGTGCCGCAGCACGTAAACGTGACATCGCGCACGTATTTTTCAGGTCAGTCGTCATGGAAACGCGTTGTGCGCTAACGTTGACGCCGTTAGCGTGCCCAGTACTAAAAAAAATTTTCCGGAGTCTGGCCGTTGGCAAATACGCGACATCATTTGGAAAAATCTCAACACCTATTGACCATCGCGTCAGCGCATTTTTTCGCTTAAGTAGAAAAATGTGGTCAAATATCGTATCGTTAGATCTTAGCATTTTATATACTTGGCTCACTTTACAGAGGCCGCCATCTTGCTTTGCCATATTGAGCTGCCGTCCACCATCTTGTTTCATATTTTGAAGCAGAACAAAGATGAACTACATCTCTGGTTTGTGAAGGCAACTGTAATATTTAAAAAAAAGAAGGGATGACCACTAGATGTCCCTATTTCTTACACCCTGAAGGATTTCTTCCACTGTATCTACTGTGTTTGAGGCCACATCCCACACATCAGTGTGTTGACGTTGGTCCGACCTTGATCCTCACCTTCAGACGTAGTTCTTGAAGGCGTAGCTTCCCTGCGGGGGGGTCCTGGCGCGCGTGTAGCTACTGTTGGGGCACCTGGCCCTCTGCGGTGGGCAGCTCGTGCACAGAATGGCGCCGCCGCAGAAGAGCAGCCCAGACGCGACGAAGCCGATATAAATGGCTGCTCCGAGCTCTCTCTTCAGGGCCTCGGGGACGCGCGGGTTGTGGAAGTCGCTGATGACGGTGTTGGCCGTCCAGGCAACGGCCGCGACCGTGGTCAGCGACGACAGGCAGAAGATGGCGCCGGAGCTCAGCACCACCCGAGCCTTGATGCCCGGGTGGCTCAGGCAGTTGGTGCAGCGGGCGCCCAGCAGGAAGATGAGGAACCCCAGGCAGCCCAGGACCAGGCTGATGCAGATGAGGCCGCGGGCCGCCTGGAGGTCAGCGGACAGGTCCAACAGGGCGTCGTAGAGCTTACACTGCATCTGACCCGTGTACTCGCTGACGCAGGTCATCCACAGGCCCTCCCAGAACACCTGCATGACCACCAGGTGGGTGCCGATGAACGCCGTCACCTTCCACATGGGCAGGGAGCAGATCAGGATGGTCCCGGCTACACCTATCATGGACAGGCTGATGCCCAGCTCCTGCAGAGCCATGGCACAGGAAGTGGACTCTGTCACAGCCTGGAAACAAATATTAAAAATAAAATATGAACTTTTTTTTTTAGTACACACTGTTCTGTGGTTTTTATTCAAAACGGAGTTGTTTTTTTTCCTTTTTCCTTTAAACTGAATGTTTATCAACTAATGAGAAAGAAGTTAAGCTCAGAAATGAGGAAGGAAACGATAAAGAATGAAAAAGCTTAGGTCCTTCTCAGTAACTTGATATCATTTGATAAAGGTGTAGGGATTTTCGAGCCATGGACGCAAATGGCCACTAGGCGGCAGCATGTCACACAATTAAAACAATGACAAAGCTCACGGCGACAAATAAAGTCAATCAAAATCATGTCAAGAGCTGACAGTGATGTAAAATGGAGGAAATAACTGCTCACATAAAAAGGAGAATATGGAGGACTGATTTGTTTTGTTTTTATTTTACAAATAAACCAACTTTTAAAGCAAGAATCATGAAATTCTGCCACATTAATATAACCTTAACGTTAACATTAACCCCTGGATGTGACTTGATTTCAGAGACATCGATCTTTAAAGATTAAATCCATGTATTCACAACATTGAGAGGACATATTTATAGTTTCTTTCTATTTTTTAAAACGTGTTTCAGTTCCTCCGACTCATTCTGTGACGTCTGTGTTATTTGACCCCGTTTTTTTTTTTTTTTTTTATCTTTGATGTAGAAGCCGATAACATCAGAAAACACAGCACTCCCACGAGGTCAGTGGTAAACGTTGGATTTCTCACATCAGGAGCGTCAGGTTAGAGTTTCAAAACCAAATCAACACAAACATTTAAAAGTAAAGTCTTTGGTGAGTCTGTGACTCACTGTGTTTGTTTCCTGTGGTGAACTCGGGTAAATACCTGACAAACGGGTTCTCGCTTTCTCTCTGCTTTAAATAACCACAGGTTGCATTTTTAAGTATCATCATGAAGACGCAGTAGACACGGAAACTAACAAAGAAAGTTGTTTAATGTGAAAATACAGACATAAAAAACCCATAAAGTGCCCACAAATGTAATGAATTATTTCCCAGACATTTCAAACAGTCTCTTCACTTTATATATGTACAGTGCACGTTCATTACCACAGTTTTAAAGTCTCACACACAATTTCAAACGCACATTTCCTTCATCATGAATTGTCCTGAAAAATCCTTCATTAAACTCCAAGTTTCTCGAGTACAATCTTCAAATCAAATGTACGTCTTTGTCGGCGTCAAGGACCCGAACGACGTGTCTTTATTATTGTTCGACTTGTTCAGGAGGAAGTTCACAGGTGTGTGGTCGTCTTCTTTGGGGGGACAGGTGGCGCACAGGAGCCCCCCTCCCAGGAGCAGCAGGGCCCCGGCTCCCCAGCCGATGTACAGCGAGGCCCCCAGCTCCCTCTTCTGCGCGTCTATGAGCAGAGGGCTGTAAAAGTTCCTGATGATGGTGCCGGCCGTCCAGCACACCGGGATGAGGCAGAGGAGGCCGCTGATGATCAGCACCACGCCGGCCGCCACCGAGGCCCTCGCCTTGGCCCTCTCCTCTGCGACGAAGTTGGTGCACTTCCCGCCGGCGAAGGCGATGAGGAGCCCCGCGATGCCCGTGATGATGGAGATCACGGTGAGGGCGCGAGCCGCCTGCAGGTCCCCGCTCAGGGCCAACATGGAGTCGTACACCTTGCACTGCATCTGGCCCGTGCTCTGCACCACGCAGTTCATCCAGATGCCCTCCCATATGATCTGCGACGTCACGATGTTGTTGCCGATGAACGCGGAGACCCTCCACATGGGCGCGCCGCACACCACGATCACCCCGAGCCAGCCCAGAAGGGCCAGAGCGCAGCCGGCCATCTGCATGCCCATGGAAGCCATCGTCCTCCGAGTTTCTCTCTGCGTGTAACTATTAGCAGCTGATCAGGTGTAAATGTGCACCTGAAGCAGAGAGAGGAACGAGAGTGAAGAAAAGGAGGCGTGAAAGCCGAAGCTATTAAGGGACGCTTGGATTTCAGGGCCTGCCAAAGAAATACCAGCCATGCCGGATTCTTTGTGTTCGAGGACAATGAAGGTTGGGGTTTCGATTATTATTCTTGTGGACGGTGATGAGGATTGTGTTACTCAAGGGTTTTTTTTTATCTTTGAAAGTGACAGCACAGACGTGTAGGAGGCAGCTTGAATGCAAAGAACACAATGGTGTTTGACGGACAGATCCTACAGTACCACTGTTTACACAATAGACAAGGCGCCAAAGCAATGTGTATGTACTGTGTGTGTGTGTGAGTTCACACTGATTAGAATCACGGAAAGCAGTTTAAAGTTTAAGTTTAAGTTTGTTTACTGTGCCGTCACATGTACGACCGAAGAAATCTCCCAAATTTAAAATGACCTGTACGTAGTCGGTGATTGAGACCCTTTACTGCTCATTTCCCCATAGACTTTCTATTCAGTTCTTTTCATCACCAGAGTAGTCGCCCCCTAGTGGCTTTACAATATAATCTTACTTACAAGGTTGTCTTCAGCCATAAATAGTAGATATAAATCAGTGGTGGGCGGTTAATGGCGTCAACGTTAATGCACGTTAACGCGTGAAGCGTTTCCATGACGACTGAATGGAAAAAGACGCGCGTGACGTCATCTTTACGTGACTCTGGATTGTTCAAATGAGTCTCTAGCATAACGGCAAACTACGCCGGTTATTTGTAGCGCTGCTCTTTTCGTTTAATAAACAGACCGCTCCAGTTCGACTGTAGGCGCGCTAACGGCACTAAACGAGCTAACGGAGCTAACTGGTAAACGGTGCCTGTACGTAAACATGACGTCACGCGCGTCTTTTCCCGATCAGTCGTCATGGAAACGCGGCATGCGTTAACCGAGTGCCCGGCACTAATATAAATATACACATATTTATAACAACTTTTGTTTTTGTTTATGCGTACATGCAAAAAAACGAAAGAAAGAAAGAAAAAAACAACCAAAAAAATGTTTTCAAATGTGCTTTTGACCAGTAATTATATAAATCAGATATAAACGTAGATGTTTTGATTGTTTACTTTTCTCGGCTGTTGTTGCAACAGAGTGTGAAGAAAGTAATAGTCGCTTTCATGAAATCCACAACTGGTTCATTTAGTTTTGTCTCAGCAATTTAAAATGGCAGCTGAGGAATGTGATACCGGCTCAGGTGAAGCAAGAGCACAGGGTGTGAAGGAGCGTGACGTCACGAGTTTGTGTCTCAGAACTTTAACTTTAACTGTACTTAAGTACAAAATTCACGTATACTTTTACTTCACTACATTTCCCATCTTAACTATCTTTGTTACACGTTACAACCAAATAAAATCAGAAGAAGAAGAGCTGGTATTATGGTCTGTATTTATGTAGAACTGTTCTAGTCTCGATGAGCTGCTTTTAAACTACAGTTTTCACCCATTTAAATGCTGTAACATGGGGTTAAGTGTCATCTCACCCTACCACTGAGCCCCCAATCCTAAATTCATTTCATATCAGAAAATCACTTTAGATTCTTAAGTACAGTAAATGTCATATACTTCAAGACTTTTACTTAAGTAATATTATTCAAAAACATGACTTCAACTTCCACCAAAGTCATTTTCTGGTAACATATTTGTACTTTTACTCAAGTATCCCCTTAAAGTACTTTACACAAGACTCAGCTATACAATATTAGATTATTAAATACACTGTATAGTTATTTTTGTGATCTATAAGAAACTAGGTCACTGTGGTTGGAAATGTCTTTATCTACGCCTGTGGTTCTCAAAGTCTGGGTCATGACCCACAGAAGGGTCGCTGGGGTTTTGACCAATTTACCAATTCAACCCATTTTTTCTCTTTGTCTTCCAAATATGCATGACTTGTTTATTTGTTGTTTTTATACTTTCTACAGTATTTTATCGTTTTATTCTATGTTTTATTGTTTGATCTTAGGTCTTTTAGGTGTCATGTTTTTATATTTTATTTACTTCGTTTCAGCTATAGTTATTGTTTTAAAGTGCTTTATAAATAAAGTTGAATTGGATTGCACAACTTATATATGGGTCCTGATAGTTTTAAAAGTTTTTCCCAAAAAACTGCTCAGAATGGGCAAAGATTATTATCAACTTTACCAAATTCATTGAAACATTTTAATGATATATTTTCATTTGTAAACACAACACAGAGTTAGTTTTTAGTTGTGCCCAAAATGGTAACCACAACTGTTTTGATCAAGACTGAGATTATGGACTTTTTAGGATTATTTATCATAAATGTTTTAATTTCAGTATTGCTAATCTGAGCATGGGCCTTGTACATTTTTAGGGACGTAAAAATGTCTGAAGTTTGGGAAACCTGGGGCCCCCCTTGAAATGCTGGTGTTGTGTGCACTAAAAAAAGAAAATAGTTGACATTGGCTAACCCTAACCCAATAAATTAAGCTAATTGAAACTAAAGCTTTTTTTAAAAAGTTATTTGAAGAGAAAAATGCTTACTTTAGAGTTTAATTCAGTTAGATAGTTATAGTATAGTATAGATAGTTAGTTCTTCTTGGTACAAACTAAGGCGACACATTGCAGGTCAACGTTCCTGTGGAAAAGCTTTGATTGGCACTCGGCTCTGAACAACTGGTTAAGCCGGTTGAACGCCCGCTCAAAACAAGATGGATGTTTTCAAATGCACTGTAGTTTAGTTTTTATAAGTACACACAATCTGAAACGGACAGTTTCCTCTATGAATGAGGGGCGGAGTCATCACTGAATCCCCCAACCCTGGTGTAATCAATGGACTATGTTTAGTGAAAAGTCACTCCACGTAGATTCTTTCACTTCCTCGTCAATTATGCTGTACTTTTATTCTACTTTTCATTGTCTCAAATTATTTTACTACACATCATCAGTGATGACCTCACCATGATAGTAGAACTTAAACTACAGAATAAACATGACTGCTCAACCCCGGATGAAGTAAACAAGGACACTTATATGAATTAAGTAAATGTTTTTTTTATTAAAAATCAGCGATCTTTCAATAAACACATAAAAGTGTTTGAAACAATTGTAATAAAACAAACAAAAGATGCTTGTCAAATATCTTACAAAATAAATTCACACTATATTACATCATCATCATCATCCTCTTTGCACAGCTCACATTTTGCCAAACTTCGAGAGAAACATCAGGTTTGATACAAGCTAAATATAGAACAGCTGTCATTGAGTCCAGTCTTCGTGCTGATGGAAGATTCTCACACCGCATCTCTGCCGTGTGTTCCTCGTTCTTTTTGAGAAACTTCGTCCACCGAAAAAGACCGCAGAATTTCTCAGAAAATCAGTTTTTACTGCTTCAAAATGAGACAGAACGTGTGCTGCTCTCAGCAACTCAGGAAAGAAGGGGTTTACTCAAGAAAGGTAAGATAGTTTTCAGTTTTTCTTCCGCAGAAGAGCGGCGCTCTCTCAGACGTAGGCCCGGCTGGTGGCCGTGGACCTGGCGCCGGCGTACTTGACTGGATACTCTGGGCTGTCTTTGGGTGGACAGGAGCTGCAGAGGAGGGCGCCGCCCAGGAGAAGAAGCGCCGCTGTGCCCCAGCCGATGTAGAGCGCGGCCCCCAGCTCTCGCCTCTGCGCGTTGGTCATGATTGGGTTGTAGAAATCCCTGATGATGGTGTTGGCGGACCAGCACACGGGGACGAGGATGAGGACGCCGGCGCAGATGAAGATGATCCCCGCGGCGATGGCCACCTTGGCTTTGGCGGTCTGGTCCTCCACAAAGTTGGTGCACTTGCCGCCGGCGATGCCCAGGATGACGCCGAAGGCCGAGACGATGATGGCGATGACCACGAGGGCCCTGGCGGCCTGGAGGTCCTGAGGCAGAGCCAGGAGAGAGTCGTAGATCTTGCACTGCATCTGGCCTGTGCTCTGCATGACGCAGTTCATCCACAAGCCCTCCCAGATGACCTGCGCCGTCACAATGTTGGCTCCGATGAAGGCCGTGACCTTCCACATGGGGAGGGCGCACACGATGATCGTCCCCAGGAAGCCGATGACGGCCAGGGCAAAGCCCAGCATCTGTCGTCCCAATGACACCATGGTGAGTCTGTCTGAAGCGTGGAGTGTTTCTGGAGTCAGATAAGTGTGCTTTGTAAAGCTGAATAAAGACTGTGGCTCATCTTCTTCAGTTATAAGGATGCCTTTCACATGAAGGTGGAGTCACGACTTCCTTCCCTCTGACCTGAAACCTGTGTGTGGTACAACCTTTCCAGTCGGACCAGATTCTTCACATTATCTGTGTATGTGGACGGGGAGCAGTTTCGACGAGATGAACATCAACGACTCTATGTAAATGAGGCTCTCTCGTCAAAGACGCCCCACATTCCTCGTTCAAACAATGCAGTGCCAGTGGCCGGCGTTTGATTGGGCCAATTACTGGAAGATCAGGTCCAGTCACTGGTTTCAGGTTTAAAAAAACAACACCAACATAGTTGAGAGTATCACCGGATGTAAGACGTTTACAGAGCGCGCCGTTCCCCCCCCCCTCTCGGTCTTACTCATGATTCTGTTTCATCATTGGAAAATATACACCAGGAAGTGAGCAATGTTTTTTTCCAATCAGAACGAAAGTTGTCACAATTACAGATGTTGTAGTTCATTATATCATAAATTAGTTCGTCACTAGTTGGGTCAGCGATAGAAAGATTCGATTCGATTCAAGAAATTCATTATTATTTTAAAAGAGATGAAGGAAAACTTAAAATCACACAAAATCAAAGACCCAATATAGTACAAAAATACTTTCTTATATTTCAAAAACCTTGATTCAGTATCCAATCACCCAGTTGTAATAGGGCCTTGTTAAAAATGTAGTCTTTAAAAAATGTAAATTCAATAGATGGAACAACTCAACTTTCTGAGATTTTTAAAATCCAGGAATTGGGTCAAATTTCAAAATAAAGGTTTGCGTCATCCAGTAGAAGCCTCGACATGTTCTACACATTTTTCCATGTAGTTAATATTTACATTTACTCAGTTTGTGTTTGTTCCAACACTGTTGCTGCAGATATTGTTTGCTTTGTACGTGTTTGATCCAAAACCAGTACTGTCGGGTTTAAATCGACCACATGCAGCTTTTACCAAGTCTTTTCTTTGATTGTTTGGAATCGTTGTTCGTTTGATCGTTAGTCATGTAGTTGTAGTGTGTCAGAGGGTGTAGAAAAATGTTTGTTTTTAAAATGGAACCAGTATTGAATTAACTTTAAAAGGCTCGATTTGTTGCATCCAAACTCTAAATGAACCAGTTTAGTTCATACCAGAAGAATCATGTGTTTCTTGGAAATGAAATAACGATCTGTTTTTTAGTGTATTATCCTGATTAAACTTGACAAAAACTGGAAGAATAATGTGTTGACCAGTGGGGCAAGTTCTGACAAAGACTCCACAAACAAACATGAGAATAAAGTACAAAGATTTTTATTCAATCTATTTCGAAAACAGCCTCAAAAAAATAAAGTGGCGACATGCAATCATCACAACAACTCAACAATTTCATCATCACTATGTACAAAAGATGCTCTCAGTATGACAAGAAAAATAAATATATTACAACACAGTGCACACACAGTCGGGTTTGACACAGAGTTTTCTCACACGTGATCAACATTTCTACTTTAGAGCACAGGGAATCTTAAAGAGAAATCATTTCATTATAGATCACATGATTGTTTGACCTACCAGTGTCTACAAGCACAATGTGTAATTTAGGTGCTATAACACAGAAACCTTATCTCTTCAGTGTCTCCTCGGTTTTACTGGTACTGCCTGACAGAGTATGTACTCGGTACTGCGTAGGGCTTGGCGGGGACGTAAGTCCCTGACGCCGTGTACGGTCGGCTGGACGCCGGCGCGTACGTGGGACCGTACGCCGCTGGGTTCGTCACCGGGCCCGAATACGGGTACATTTGTCCAGGTGGGTAGTATCCATACATGGGTTTCTGAGGAGGACACGAGGTGGTGAGGATGATTCCACCGATCAGGAGAATAGCAGCAGAGGCCCAGCCGATGTAGATGGACGCGCCGATTTCCCTCTTCTGCGTCTCGATGGTCAAGGTGCTGGTGAAGTCCGAGATGGTGATGGTCGCAGACCAGCAGACGGGGATCAGCACCAAGATGGCGGCGAGGATGAGGAGGCAGCCGCCGATGATCACCACGTTGGCCTTCGAGGCGTCTTTCTTCAAGCAGCTGGTGCACTTGGCGCCGATGAAGGTGATCATGAAGCCGATGAAGCCAAAGACGAGCGAGATGATGACCAGGGCGCGGGCGGCCTGCAGATCCGGGGTCAGCCTCATCACAGACTCGTTCAGCTTGCACTGCATTTGTCCCGTGCTCTGCATCACGCAGTTCATCCACAGTCCGTCCCAGACGATCTGGCCGGTCACGATGTTGGCGCCGATGTAGGAAGTCACTCTCCACATGGGGATGCCGCAGACCACCGCCACACCGACCAGGCCTATGAAGCTTATGATCTGAGCTGCTGTTTCCTTGCCAATCCTCCCCATGGTGAAGAGGCCTCGTTTCGAAGCAGAGCTCTGGTTCTCCCTTGGCAGTGATGCAGCTTCCTCGCTCCTCTGTGAGAGAATGTAGAAGAGGAGGTGGAGGAGGAGGAGGGCCGGCCGACTGTCAGGTGAGTTCTTCCTGCCAAACAAGATTCCTCCTCCAGCGAGCGACGAAGGAGTGGCACGTACTTTTAAACACACTGCTTTAACTTTGGTGCTTGACAAAACAAACCTCCGAATGCATGGAGAGGATGGAGGCAGTGGGCGGAGTCAAAACAGCTCAACAACTTCAAAAGGTCCTGAAACCACCAGAGTGTAAATGATGGCAAACGATCAAATGACTTAGGCGACTGTTGTTTTCACAATGAGGCTCTTTGCAGATTGTTGATTGGAATTCAGAGTATTGATGGGGGAAACACACACACACACAGCGTGTGGTTTCCATGACTTCAGAAGATATTACATTCATTTCCTTGAGACTTACCTAACCGTAACCATAACTACTACTGGCCTAACTCTAAAATTCACCTTAAAATTTAATAATTTACCTTATGGGGACTTGTTTTTGTCCCCAAAAGGAAGACAATTCCACCATAAAGTGACTGTGTAAATGGATTTAAGTCCTCACAACATGAGGAACACATTGAAAAACAAACACACAGGTTTGCACAGCTCACTGCAAACACTAGTTCTCACCTTGACCATAAATATTTAATCAATAGGTTAATAACCTTAACCTAACTGCAATTCAAATGTTAACCCTAAACTGAACCAGTTCCTCAAATAATTTAGGTTCTGCCTCACTATAGCCAGGTTTGGTCCCCATGAGGACCATAAGGACAGTGTTTATGCCAGAAAAGGTCCTGAAAGAGCACAAACACACACAAAATGCACAACCAAAAGTGAGTCTAGTCTAAAGAAACAGAAGCAGCAAAAAGCAGGAAATTGTGAGGTTAATTCCTGTTTTGCTTCTTTTTAGCTCAATTCTGCTTCTGATTATTATATAGTCGATCGCGTTTTAGAAACAGTTACGGTAGAAAAACAGTTTTTAAATTCACACCATGATGTAAAGCAGGTATTTAATCAAGTTTGAGTCACTGACAAACACTAAATTATATAGTCGTTTCTAAACAACTCACCACACTGGTATATTAGTGCAAGGACATACATGTAGGTGCAGAGAGGGAATAATAGAGGCACCTAACTTTGTGGTAGAAGTCAGAGGTTAAAAAAGAAAAAGTGTTGCTTCAAAATGAGCCCACGCAAATATCAGGAGTCAAGCTGTGGTTGAGTTAAAGCTGAGAAAAGAAAGTAATGATAGTCACCTCGTAAGAATATGGAGACACAGAAAGTACACTACTGTTCAAAAGTTTGGGCTCACTTAGAAATGTCCTTATTTTTGAAGGAAAAGCATTTTTTTCAATGAATATAACATTAAATGAATTAGAAATACACTCTATACATTGTTAATGTGGTAAACGACTATTCTAGCTGCAAACATCTGGTTTTTAATAGAATATGTACATAGGTGTATAGAGGCTCATTTCCAGTGTTCTAATGGTACATTGTGTTTGCTAATCGTGTTAAAAGACTATTGGATGATTAGAAAACCCTTGAAAACCCTTGTGCAATGATGTCAGCACAGCTGAAAACAGTTTAGCTGGTTCTTTGACGAAAGGGCAAAATTGTTATTTTGTATAAAAATCATTATTTCTATTCTCGTCAATGTCTTGACTATATTTTCTATTCATTTTGCAACTCTGGAAAACACAAAAATGGTATAGGTGACCCCAAACTTTTGAACGGTAGTGTAAGTCTCATCAAATGCAGCTCAAATCTGTCGTCTAAATAAGCTGTTGACACAGAAACCTGATACTGTGTCGACTGTTATTTCCACACTGATGACGGACGTCTGTTTTGAGACAGCTGATAAGGGCGGAGAAAAGAAAAAAACATGAGTGAAATGGTAAAGCTTGACATGTTCAGAAACATAAATCACCACAGCTGTTTGTTTGTTTGTCTCTGAGCAGGATCACGCAGAAACATCTGAAATTTCCACAAAACTTGGCGTGAGGGTGGAGTGCGACTCACCTCGTACTAAAACACATTTCCAATTATAGAAAATGGTGCTTTCCTGCTTTCTTTTAAGATCACACGAGTTGAAAAGAACCAAAACCAAAACCTTCTTCAAGAAATTTCACCAGTGGTTTTATTTTCCCCTTCTCCTTTCATTATACGATCGTATTCACCACGTAACGTTGGAATGATGTGAGGGAAACAATAAGCATTCAATAATAGTGTGATTTATTTACAGGGATAGAAAAAAAGTACAATCTCCCCCTAAACAAACACAGAAACTCTCACAGGGTCTGTTTTTTTTTTAAATGCTCAACACAAGAAAGATGTGAGAGAAAAAAAAGGTAAAACATGAAGGAAACAGTTATGATAATCAGACAAAATATTTACAAGACCAAATCAGTCTAGAAGTTGTAGTTGTTTTTTTTACATTATTATAATGCTATTGCTATTGCTAATGCTAACGTCGACGGTGACATTGTTCCACTAAGGTGTGACCGACAGAAACTGTCACAGGAAACGACCCTGAGACGAGGGTCAACTACATAAATACACTAGAGCTGAAACAAATAACCGATTACTAAATTAATCGTCAACTAATCAATAATAATAATCGATTAATCGGTTTTTAAGCTTTCTTTCATTATTAAAACAAGATTTCTGATTGTTTTAGCTTCTTAAAATGTGAATATTTTCTTTGTTTCTTTGCTCCACATAAACAAAGAAATCATTCAAACTGAATCATTTTGTTTTGTGGACAAAAACAAGACATTCGAGAACATCGTCATTTCCAGGTTTGACAAACACGGATCAACGTTTTTCAACATTTTATGGACCAAACGATTCATGGAGAAAAAAATCGTTTGTTGCAGCTCTAAAATACATTCACTGCAGTAAAAGGTCACAGTGTATTTGCACTGCCTGATTCTAACTTAAGCTCTAAAGCTAATTTTCATTTCCCTCTGCTGAGTTTCCAGTCACATTCTCCTCCACGTAGGGAAAAAGACAAAAAATAATTTCATACGTATTCTCTTGACGTGGACACCGTCTTCGGAGGTGTGTATTTGGGCACATAGTGGGTACTATAGGGGGGCTGTTGGTGTTTGGGCGGGCAGTTCCAGCACAGAAGGCCACCTCCCATTAGCAGCAGCGCAGACGCCGCCCAGCCGATGTAGAGCGCCGCTCCCAGCTCGTACTTCTGCGGATTGAGCAACATCGGGTTGTAGAAGTTTCTGATGATGGTGTTGGCCGACCAGGACACGGGGATGAGACAGAGCAAGCCCGAGATGATGAAGAGCACTCCGGCCGCGATGCACGTCTTGGCCTTGGATCGCTCGTCCTCGATGCAGTTGGTGCACTTCCCTCCGGCGATCGACAGCACCACGCCGAAGATCCCGGTCAGGATGGAGATGATGATCATGGCGCGCGCCGCCTGCAGGTCCTGCGACAGCGCCAGCATGGAGTCGTACACCTTGCACTGCATCTGGCCCGTGCTCTGCACCACGCAGTTCATCCACATGCCCTGCCAGATGGTCTGAGCCGTGATGATGTTGGCGCCGATGAAAGCGGTCACCTTCCACATGGGCAGGGCGCACACCACCACGACCATCAGCCAGCCAATCAGAGACATGGATATGCCGATGATCTGAATCCCCTGAGAAACCATCCTCGCTGCAGGTTGAACGCTAAAATCCCCCAAAAGAAAGACAGGAGTGACGGCGCAGGCTCTTATTTATAGAGTTGTCGCGTGAGAAGATGGGACAGAGACACGAGGGTGATGTGACACCACAGTCCTCGCCTGCTATTGGCTGCACAGAGTTTACACACAAACAGACCCAGTGACCTTTACAAGTGCTGACCTGCCACAAACTCAGGGCTTCAAGGTCAGGAAAGAACTTCCCTATTCCCTTAACAGCAGAAGTTTAATATGAACAACAATGAAGAGTCACTTAATCAGTTTTTCATCTTTTCAGGAAGAAAAGTGGACAAAACTTGTATTCATTTTTAGCCATGTTTTAATACTGCTACTGTTACCTGCATGAGTGAGAAAGATATTATAGGATGTAGCAGGATGTAGGATGATTCTTCAAAGCAAGGGGGCAGTGTTGGACAAAACATCACGAGAGAGATTTAGAAGTACTTTTTTTTTTATATAGTTGACGGAAGTATTTATTTTTATTTAAATTCATATTTATTGAAAGGCAAACTAAAAATATCTACATCCATCCCATAATTCAGATAAGTATTACACAGAAATCCTATTGTTCTGGATGATTTTGATCCAGGAGAAGGTGCAACTGCCCTTAAGCACTACTATTAATGAACTTACTACAAAAATATTCACATAATGCGTTAATTGAGTGTATTTTCTTGTTCTTTTTTCTAGTTTAATTCATATAAAGTTCTTATAGAATATCTTAAAAGATTATTTTTATCTACTTTTCACCAAAACGTTTTTTTTAGGGGTGATAGGAGCTGTTAAAGTCAAACTGAAGAATGTTTTGTTCCTCATAGGTGAATAGTTTTTATATTTTATAGGCAAACACCTCGTGTTTTTGTTCATGTTACTTTAAAAACAAATTATAAAAAACGAAAGAACACAAAACCAAATAATTCATTGTTGACAATAATAATCTTTATTTACAGGTTGAAAACATCATGTACAAAACACTTTTCTTTCTTTTTTAAATGAAATGATATGTAAAAAGCCACAAAAATAACAATGACCATATAAGGAAGACACGATTCATCAAAGTAACAAAGTAAATGCTCCATGTTTTTGTCGAACAGTTGTGTGGGTGTGGTCCAAACCAACCCAGATGTTGCCGTAACTCAACATCAAAGTACTGCGATCTGGATAAAAATCAACGTGAAATTCAAATCATGCTCGACCACAAAGTCTTTTCATTTTTCAGTCTCTTGTCCCCGACCCACCCTCTCATCGTCTCCGTCCTCAGACGTAGTCTTTGGCTGTAGTTGAGCGGGCGGCCGAGTACTTGGCAGAGTAGCTGTCCTTGGGAGGGCAGTTAGCGCAGAGGAACGCACCGCCCAGGATGAGAAGGCCTGCGGAGCCCCAGCCGATGAAGAGCGCAGCCCCCAGCTCCTTCTTCTGAGAGCCGACCATGAGCGGGTTGTAGAAGTTGTTGATGATGGTGTTCGCCGTCCAGGACACGGGAATGAGGCACAGGACGCCGGCGATGATGAAGATGATGCCGGACGCGACGCAGACTTTGGCTTTGACGACGTCGTCCTCCACGCAGTTGGTGCACTTGCCCCCGGCGATGGACAGGAGGATGCCGATGATGCCGATCAGGATGGAGACGATGATGAGGGCCCGAGCGGCCTGCAGGTCCCGGGACAGGGCCAGCATGGAGTCGTAGACCTTGCACTGCATCTGGCCCGTGCTCTGCACCACGCAGGTCATCCAGATGCCCTCCCACGTGGTTTGAGCCGTGACGATGCTCTGGCCGATGAAAGCGGTGACTTTCCATTGGGGCAGAGCGCAGGTGACAATGGTCCCGATCCAGCCGATGATGCACAGGGCAATGCCCAACATCTGTAAACCAGCTGCTACCATTGTGATGAAAAGATTCTTGTGCAGACGTCCAACGATTAAAAAAATAGAAGAGTCCAACGGTTCTGTGTCTGAGAGTGTGTGTTGCTCGTGAGATCCGCAAGAGTAAATGTTTGGACAGGGTTGGAGTGGGTCTTTTATACAGTTAACCCGGGAGGGGCTTGACACATACACACATGTAAAAAAAAAAAACCACACACACACACACCATACACTGTGTGGAGCTGTGACGAAGTGACTGCCCTCACCACCCCCCACTCCCAGCCCTGGGCATGTGTCATCATGTCAAGTTTTGGCAGGTGCAGGTGACTCAGAGTCACTGAGAGCAACGGAGCAGACTCTCAGAAATACCTTCAGCCACACCCTCAGAATGATACTGTGAGGTATCATCATCATCATCATCATCTTCTTCTTCTACTTTGCCTTTTCTGTTATATTCTGTGATGAAATCCCGACACTGCTCGTGTGCGTGCGTATAAAATGTCACCTTTTAGGAACCATCAGCTGTTTTATAATTATGACCAAGTGCTAGCAAGTAATTTTCCTCATTTTTGGTTAAGTTGGAACTAAAAATGAGGAAATTACCCGAGTCACACATTAAAGTAAAGCAAGGTAAGCCACTTCCTTTATTTCAAGTGAAGCAGAACAAAGAGACATTTAAAGGCAAGGAAGTCTCAAATGTCGATGATGATGTTAGTGACATAATCTCTGATCTTTTCAGCTGAGGGAGTTTCAGGTTGAAACACTCACAGCTCTGTTTGCAGCATTTGTTCTCAGTGAAAAACTTCTTTGAAAAACAACATTTAAGTTTAAAATGACAGAGTAATAGACTTTGCCTTCACTGTTATTCTTTTAGAGATTTGATCGATGAGGTTCTGTCATTTAAAAACACTGCAGAGAACAGAATCCACCTCATATCTCCACACTGTTTCTTGATTATTATGACGCAAACACAACAGCGGAAACATGAACGGCCAAATCGCGACTTTCTCTGAAGCCACTTTTCAATAATAATGAGTGACTTCAAACAAACCAGACGCTGTTTTCAATGATCAGTTATCGTACACATCAATATATTTGCACAGGTCCAAACAAAAACAAGGACTTTTGATAAAGATGCCATGAAAACAGAACTAAATCCCATCTTTCTTCAAATTCTGATCACACTATAAGACTTTTTTTTAAGGAGATATATAATAATCCAGAGAGGATTGAAAAGAGAAGAGCTATAAAAACATATCTGACCTTTCAGTGATGTCGACGTCAGGCTGCAGGAGGTCACAGCCTTTCTCGTCTGTTGTCTTTGGAGGAAAATGTGCGTCCCCTCTTGAATCAGCAGCAGTCGTGCACAGCAGTAAGAGGACATCAGAGATGTAGGAAAACACGGCAGACACCATGCCAAGTGATTCCATTTGACAAACTGAAAAAAAAAAGAAAAAAAAAGAGGGAATAGTGAGAAGGGGCAAAGAGAGAAGGGAATCGGATTGTTTCACAAATGAATAGAGGCAGTGTTTAAGATGCCAAAAACTGCCTTTAGGACTATAATGCCTCTATTTTATCCCAGGTAAGATCTTTAAAGTGACTTTGGCCTGGATATGGGGATTAGGTTCCACACACACAAGGAAGGACAGAGGAATTTTCACAATTAAGACTCTGAGGAGAGATGGTTTCAGGGTGAGATTATGGTGTGGAACAGGGGAACATGCCTGATACCACATAAGAGTAAAACATGGCACCTGTGCCCGAACAAGAACGAAGAACTAACGTACATTTGCACTTTTTCAAATCAGACTGACAGGGACAACGTCAATTTGAATCAGCAAAGTCGACTCTGCTGATTCCAGCAGCGGTGAGAAACTGCCGGAGGGCGACAAGGTGACGAGTGTCAGCAGGTAGAGTGAGACAAGTCCAGACTTCACTGTGTAACGGCTGCATATGGCTTCACCCAACCCTTCAGTTAAAAGGCTGGGTCATTTATTCATATTCATACAAAGTCAAACATATTTCAACAGACTGCAGAACAGACAGACACTGGCATCTGAAGTGTATTATGTTTCTTAGATCTATCTATCTATATCTCTATCTATCCATCTGTTAGCTTAAAGTTAGCTAAAAGACATTGCTAGCTAAGAGAAGGCATTGCCATCTATCTATCTATCCATCGGTTAGCTTAAAGTTAGCTAAAAGAAGACATTGCTAGCTAAGATAAGACATTGCTATCTATCTATCTATCTATCTATCTATCTATCTATCTATCTATCTATCTATCTATCTATCTATCTATCTATCTATCAGCTTAAAGTTAGCTAAAAGAAGACATTGCTAGCTATTTCCGTATGTTTTTGATATTAATATATTTGTTTTTGCATCATATGCTTTTATGATGAATCATTTCATATCAAAACAAACGCTTTTACTTTGAAATTCATCATGCATATCTTTAATGTGATATCATGATGGAATGTTTAGGATGTGTAGGTTTTTACATACATGATATTGACACTGGTGTTTAATACCAAAGTGAGAAGAAAAAACAGCTAAAGTTAAACCACGTCTGCCTCGAGAGAGGAGAGGAGGAAGGGAAGGAGGCTAGTGAAGGTATAGAGGAGAGACTGAGAACAGGAACAGTTGTGTAACAGGTGTATTTGAGAATGATGTCATTAATAACAATAATCATCCAAGGATTGATGAGGACAATAATAATAATAACGTTAATAGTAATAGAACATTAACTGCACATTAACTAATTAAGTCTAAAAGCCAGGTATTAACTTCAAGAAAGTATTTAATGTTCTGTCGTCTTTACACGTTTAAAGTAACATTATTCATCATCAAAACTTGTAAACTCATTTAAATCTAAATGAAAGACCTTACATACGAGTTAAAGGCCTTGTAAAATAAAACAGTGTGATCGCAGCAGAATGTGTTCACTAAAGCCACAACCAAAAACGATGTGGCAGTAAAAGCTAGCTTTATTATTGACTTAAACAGTCAAGAAACACCGTTGCGGACAAGGTTTCATCTATAATGCATCATATTTTATTACTTGAATAAGTAATAAATATAGAAAGTTATTTAGCAATATGTTACGGAGTAGTTACCTTCAGTTTACACTATATTTGGTTACATTTATTCTGTTTGACAGTTACATCTGGCCCATTATGCTGATGTGGCCCTCCGTGAAAATGAGTTTGACACCCCTGGGTTAAAACATCAAAACGACGTCCTTATTTGTGAGCCAACTAAAATGATTTCTTGCCGAGAACGTCATTTTATTTTAAGAAAATCATAACAATGTTCGATGACGGCGTTTGTTTGTTTTCCCTCCTGAAGTTTCATGCATGACACCGGGGGAAGAATGTTTGTACCTGTGTGCGATGACATCACAGCGAGGCCCCGGGGCTGTTGTCCAGGTACAGTCACAGTTTCAGTGGGTAATTTAAGCTCGGCGAGCGTCCGCGGCGTGGGCTCCTCGCTGAGTGAGTCACACGTGCTCAGACAAGTCAAACAATCACATGACACAAACAGGAAGC
Source organism: Microchirus variegatus (assembly GCF_963457635.1). NCBI lineage: Eukaryota > Metazoa > Chordata > Actinopteri > Pleuronectiformes > Soleidae > Microchirus > Microchirus variegatus. The sequence goes on from NC_139804.1 coordinate 37,465,128, forward strand.
AGAGTCTGTGGAAGAGATGAAGAGAGATGTTTACTGTTTACTCATCTTTTTCGGTGAAATATGACATAGTTTTTCTTCCGTTATCAGAACACAAAGATTCAGGCACTTCCTCTCTCGTTATTTATCAGGTTGTATGGGATGTTTCTCCTTCCGTAATCCCAGATACATTGAAGTGAAATATGAAGTGATGTATATGTTAGCTGGCATACACATCAGTTTTACACAGTCCATGACTCTGGTTGTGAAATATTAGGGAGTGACTACGCTTTCTTTCTTTTTTTGCAGTTGTGAAAACGTTTTGTCCCATTCGTGGGAATTGGCTGAGTTGACTTAAAAAGCACAGAAGCAGCTTTTGCTTCATTATTAATGTTCGTTTATCACTCCTTCACTCAGTGGTGAGAACAAACATCTACAGAAAGAAATGTTTAGATTAAATGTAGAATGAAAAACGGGTCATAAATAACCCTAAAAGAGAAGTGAAGATTGAAGAAGAAAAATAACAACCGACAGCTGCGTCTAACTGAAACCAGTCTGACTCGTTCCCGCTCCCATAACAGGTGAATATTTTGCAAGGTGCTGTAACAAGTTACTGCATGTGTGTGTGTGTGTGTGTTCTCAGGGTATAACAGGTTAGGTGCACCTGCCGTTGCCTGAATAATGACGACGTTTGATTTGAATAAAAACACATCGCAGAACGACCTGTGGTCCAGAGAAAAAAAGACCTGCAGGGTGATTTCACTGTTTCGAACAGACACGACTGAGACAGAGTTAAAAACTGTGGTTAATAAAAGTCAAGTTTCAGTTTCGCTCTGTGTTTGAATGGATTTAAGAGTGAAGTGAAGATAAGCTATTCCTTGTAACAGCAGCAAAGAGAGTAAAGTTATAGGTCATAAATAATAACAAACATGCATTTTCACATCTGTGAATTTACAGTGAACAGCACAGGAGATATTGTGTGTGTGTATGTGTGTGTATATATACACACACACACACACGTATACACATACATATATATATACACACACACATATAGATACATACATACACATATATATATATATATATATACACACATGTACACATATATAAACACACATATATACACATACACACTTATATATTCTATTTTATATACATATATATTACAGCGAAACAGTTTTCCATGATGTCCCCGAACAAATAACAAAAAACAAAGACAAAGTCTTGTCCTGCATTTACTGCAAGTGAACCTAATGCTCTATAGCAGCCATGACCACTAAAAGTGTGGGTCGCGGCCCCCTAGTGCTCCGTGACGGTACTACACGTTGGCTGTGAAAGGTCACTATAATATAAACTGATGTAGTTTTATGTTGCTCTAAAATACGTAGGATAGAGTGCAAGAGATACTTGGAAGTTTAAACTGCATGTTATTTTTCTTTTATCTGACCTTGTCTGGTTGATATATATATATATATATATATATATCCACAGATATCCACATGCATGTGTTGACAATAAAGAGAAGTGGACTAATTGTTCATCTATCCTATGCTCACATGAAAACACTAATATAAATAATATATGTAGGAATTATTAATCCTGTAGTCTGCCATGTAGGTTTAAAAGTTCAGGTTTGAACCTCGGAGGATTTTCAGATTTCAAAGTTCTATTTTAGCCATTTTCATTGCAGGTCACAGTACGAACGTCATGGGCGTGTGTGTGAATGAACAAATGAATGATGTCCACCGTCACTATCCTTACTTTGCATGAACTGAACAGAGGGTCATTGTGTGTGTGGTGAGTAACACCTGTGCTTTTCCTGCTCAAAAAAAAAAAAAACCTGCCAAAATACACTCCCACTACTTCCTTTCTGCATGTTGTTTTCAGGGCGTGAATTCCCCCGACTGCCACTGCTGATGGTTTTTAAAATATCTAAGCAGGCGGGGGAGACCAGGAAAGTCATCCAGGGCGTTTTCTAGTCCGTCAACACAACATTGATACTGTATCATAATGTAGAGTGGCTCCCCCTGCCTGTCACTATGTGAACAGCCTCACATTGTCTTTGAAGAGACTTTTTCTAACCCTTCACTTTAAACCACAAAAAAAAAAGTTATTTCTGATTGTTTGTTTGCTCTTGGTTAAATGAACCCTTAGTAACTTTATTTGGACGAGTGGGTAAAGAGTAGTGAGTCTCAAAAAGCACATTTAAAGTAACACATTAAAAAAAAGTGTTGGATTTAACGTAGGATTTTGCCTCTCAGGCTTTCAAACGTCTTTCTCTCCACTGAAGTGAAATATTAAAGACAAGAAAAGAGAAGTGCAGATGTTTCGGGATAACATTCCTCTGACTAATCAGTTTCTGTTAGGTGTGTGTGTGTGTGTGTGTGTGTGTGTGTGTGTGTGTGTGTGTGTGTGTGTGTGTGTGTGTGTGTGTGGAGGAGGTGAACCACACCGTGATCATCCTGACCGCTGACCCCAGGTGACCCCTGTGAATTAGAGAAAAGCCTGTAATGACAGAGAGCTCACCTGTCAGCTGACCTCAGTGCTCCCTGCCTGCTGACCAACAAAGAAGCAAACACACACATTTGATGACGACGTGAATTAATTTATTTGGTTTTTAAGAATTGGAATTCAAATAAAAACATTTACAAGTCTGTAAATATGGAATATAATATACAATGATACTAAACAGGAGAATAAAATAAACTAAGATACTTCAAAAATGTTATTTTCATATTTGTTATTTCATTGCAGATTACAGATTGTAAGAGATACTTGGAAGTTTAAACTATGTTATTTTTATTTTATCTGACCTAGTCTGACATAGATATATATATCAACAGATAACCACATGCATGTGTTCATAATAAAGAGAAGTGGACTAATTGTACATCTATCCTATGCTCACATGAAAACAATAATATAAATAATATATGTAGAAATTATTGATCCTGTAGTCTGCCATGTAGGTTTAAAAGTTCAGGTTTGAACCTCAGAGGATTTCCAGATTTCAAAGTTCTATTTTAGCCATTTTCACTTGCATTTTGCAATATTGCAGATTACAGATTATAGGAACTCTTAGAGTTTATGGTTCTGGTGGATCCTTTTGTCTATTATTAAATGTTAAACAACAGTCGAGATGTATCCTCTCTCCCAAAATTCCAAATAAGTCATGATTGGATAACCAGGTGATAAAATTATGGCTTAATGTTTGCCATTTTGTTTCCTGTCGAGATTCAACCTTTCCCGGATAAATACAAATAGGAATATGGATTAGGATTACAGCATAAAATGAAAGAAGGTGAATCTCAGGTGGACTCGGGTGGGATTGTGTCGCTGACCGAGAAAAAACAAGGCCCGTCATTGTTGCCTCTTTCTCTTTTTTTCTTCTTGAATGGAGCTCTCATTCAGACGGTGAGTCAGCGTTTTTTCTTCAAGGTTGTCAAATACACACTTTTTTTTATAAATTCAAGAGACTCAGAAGAATCACTGGTACATTGGCATCGTTGCACAATCAAAACTGATGAGATAATATTTTTTTGCTAACACTTAAGATTAGGGATATTCACCATTAACTAGGTGCTTACTAACATGCACATAAGTAGCATACTAGCCCTTTATTAGTAAATATTAAGCATGCATTAACACCTTATGTAGGAAAGATCTTAATTCGGGTCATAATAGAGGTAGAATAAGGTGTTAATACGACATGCTTAATGATGACTAATGAAGTGCTAACTGCTATGTTAATAAGCACCTAGTTAATTGTGAAAATGTGTTGCCTAAAAAGAAAAAACATTTATTTATTGTTGTATACCTTTACTTTTCAGAGATATTCATAAGCAATGGTTCCATTTAAACACAATTGTATGCAAACGTTCATAAAAGAAATTCAAAGTGTCCTCATATGCTCATAAGTTTGAAGGTAAACATGATGCCACCTCGCACTGACTCCACCTTCAGTCGCCTAAGCCGTATAAAGAAGGTAGAATCAGTTTCTCCCCCCCGTCTAAAAGTCTTATGCAGGATCTGATATCTCAGGCTGCGTCTCAGGAGGGTTGAGCCTGCGGACACACAGAAAGGCCTTCTGTCCAACACACAGACCTGGCCACAGAGAGAGTCCTGCTCCGGCTCCTTCTCCAGCGATGTCCTCTGCAGGCGTGGAGATCCTCGGGATGATCCTGGCCGTGGCCGGGTGGCTGGGCGTGATGGTGGCGTGCGGCCTGCCCATGTGGCGCGTGGCCGCCTACATCGGCCAGAACATCGTCATCTCGCAGGTGATCTGGGAGGGCCTGTGGATGAACTGCTCGGTGCAGAGCACGGGACAGATGCACTGCAAGGTGCACGACTCCATGCTGGGGCTGCCGGCGGACCTGCAGGCGGCTCGGGCCCTGGTCGTCGTCTCCATGGTGCTGTGCATCGTGGGCATCGGTCTGTCGGTGGCCGGCGCCAAGTGCACCAACTGCAGCAGGGACGTGAACAGCAAACCGAAGGTGGCGGCGGCGGCTGGAGCGACGTTCGTGGTGGCTGGACTGCTGCTGCTGGTGGCCGTGTCGTGGACGGCACACGCCATCGTGCTGGCCTTCTATGACCCAATGCTGGAGGAGACGGCCAAGAGGGAGTTTGGTAACGCTCTGTACTTTGGCTGGGCTGCGTCCTGCCTGCTCATTCTCGGGGGGGTCCTTCTCTGTTGCTCCTGCCCACGCGGGAGGTCGACCGCAGCGATGAGCGGCGGCGGCGGCGGCAGCTCCGCGCCTCCCCTCCGCATCATGGACTACGCCGCTGTCAAAACCACGTCAGCCAACGGATACACCAGACGAGACTACGTGTAGATGATGCAAGCGTTTATGTAGCTGTTGAGGGTTTGAGCTTTTACGAGTAAGCAACGTTTGATGATTTTCTGGATTTATTTCTTTAAAAAAAAAAAGAAAAAAAAAAAGATGTATTTGATGCATGAAGCTTGAATTTTATGGGCATATACGCAAATAAAATATCCAAAGACTTTATATTTCTTTTCAAGTCTTCTTAATGGTGAAAATTCACTTTGTAACTGAAAACTTTTGACACTGCAGACTCAGACACTGATGCTTAAATTAAGTGTAACATAAGCAGCAGCAGTGCGGTATGCAGAAAACGGGCCCGGCCGACCAATGAGAGCGGTGCAAAATTAGGTATTTTGTTTCAAGGGAAATGGGGGTGGAGGAACAATGCGGTGCTTGTTATAGAAGATCGCCTTATGTGCTTCCCCTTCTACTGTCGCTCGTCTACCATTTGCAAAGGTGAAACTGAGTCTGAGATAAAAGTCTGAGAGGAAATGAAACCCAACGTGTGCTCAGTCACAAAGACCCTGTTGATCAGATGGTTCATGTCAGGGAAGGTCAAAATAAACCCTGACAGTCTTCATTTTTTTAGTGTTATGTCAATTCCATATGACCACGTGAATGTTAGATTAAAAAAAAGTGACAAGAGTACTGTCAAATATCTTGTTAAGATCACTATTCTTTTTCTTATCGTTTTGAATGAGCTGAAGAAGTTACATACTGTGCCTTTCTTCTCAAAGCTCAACACATGTGAGACCATAGACCATTGCACGACTGATTGAGCAAAGCCTGTGATTTTATCTGCTTTTGCGTTTCCTGTTGAAAACAAAATGTGCAGCTTTCCATGATGAGATGATCTCAATGATCTAAAGTAGTATTGTAGAACAGTTTCAGCAGCTTTTCAGTTTATGAGATGCACAGGAAGTAACTTTTCTCTTTCCTCTGATCGTCGATCTGACCCATAGGTCATGTGTGGGATGCAGTCGTGTTGTGTTTCATGAACTCCCCTTCTTTAAGTGCTCACTCTGGCAGAAGCTTTGGGATCTGCTCTTGTTCACACACGCATACACACATGCAGCAAAGAGAGGAGGTGGTATTTCAACTTTTATGGCTTTTTACCCACATTCAAACAATGCCCAAGACTACACACCAGGCTCTCTGGAAACAACAAGAAAAGGGATTCTGCTACAGCAGAGAGAGAGGAATAAAAGGGCTAAAAGAATGCAGGCTTGATTTTAAGACAGGACTTAACCAGGCCCAGGTGATCCACATCAGGTCCAACCGACTCAAACACCAAGAATCTGGTTGGTTATCTCCCAAAAAATAAAAACTGCAGCAGTTTGCTTTGCCCAAGAATGAGCCCTTTATATCACACAAAAGAACATTTCTATACAACATTGTAGGACCTGATATGGTCACCTGGGTCCTGTCATTATAGAGGTCAAACAACTTGTTTTAAGCACCCATTACCTCCTAAAAGAAAGTGTGGCACGGAGAGCACTCCGCATGTCCAAAATTACAATAAACAAACAAAATGGCAAAGAGAAAAGAAGGTTGTTGTGTTAAAGTTACCTTAAATTCTCTGGTAGGGATTCAAAGTCCACCCAGTCCTTTGAGAAAGGGCCACTGAGGAGAAAGCTCTGCTTTTCAGGGTCAATCTGCAAAATCACACACAACATGAAGACATTAAAGTTAACAGAATTCAAATATCATACTTGGCTAACAAAAAAAATAAATGCCAGGTAGACAAGAAACGGACAACAAAAATCCCTACAGAGCAAGAAAAAGGGATGAACTTAACTAATATTTAATGCAACTCAACACAGTAAGTATTTTACACATTGCTTTGGACGCCACTTATCATTTAAACAGTCTTGGAAAAAAAATAAACAGTCTGTGAAAGTGTGTTTTAAATTCAGTTAAACGTTTACATCTGAAGAAAACTCCACGTCTCCTCCACAAACTCTGTTCAAGCTGAAAATAATCCTCACCCTGGCAGGAATTTCCTAAAATGTGCTCTTCTTCTTTTTTTTAAGTATCATGCATTAAAGGCTAACGCTCAAAACCACCCACCCACACGTGGACTGAGCTTTAAGAGCAGCACAGGTGATGAATGGCAATCAGAGTAATGAGTGGCAGGTGTGTGGGAAGGTTGGCAGGAGCAGGAAAGTGGGTCACGGTCAGATCAGATACTAAACATTCAGGTTACTGCATGGACACGTTTGTCAAATCTGATTCAAATCTGATGGAATACAGATTAGATTGTTCACCTTCAAAAGTGTCTTTCACGTGAGCAACAACACGAGAAAACATCATGTTTACTTAAACAGAATACATTTAAAATAAGACGAGATTAAAATAATGTGCGACTCAGTAATGTTGACGCCAATCCCATTACGGATTATGTATAGACAGAAAAAACGGCGTGGATTCTGATACGACACAGTGACACAGATCTGATTTGAAAATCGGAAATTGATCATCAGACTCCTGTGCCCACACAAGTTTGAAGAAAATAACAATTTACGTGATAGTTTATTGTTAGAACAATGTGTTTCATGTTATAATCTGAGTTTATTGTTAGAATAATGTTTCATGTTATAATCTGAGTTTATATTTGGAACAATATGTTTCATGTTATAATCTGAGTTTATTGTTAGAACAATGTTTCATGTTATAATCTGAGTTTATTGTTAGAACCATATACGTTTCATGTCATAGTCCAAGTTTATTGTTAGAATAATATATGTCTCACGTTATAAAGTGAGTTTATAGTTAGAACAATATACGTTTCATGTTATAATATGAGTTTATTTTTAGAATAATATGTTTCATGTTATAATCTGAGTTTACTGTTAGAACAATACACGTTCCATGTTATAATCAGAGTTTATTGTTTGAAAAATATACGTTTCATGTTATAATCTGAGATTAAAGTTAGAACAATATACGTTTCATTTTATAATCTAACGTTATTGTTAGAATAATACATGTCTCACATTATAAAGTGAAAGTTTATTTTTAGATCAATATATGTTTCATGTTAAACTAAACTTGGAGTGCACTCTTACTCTAAAGTCTACGGTAAAAGCACTGAAATGTACTAAATCGACCAGACTGTAAGGAATAAATGTCTTCTACGGACAAGTGTTCCGTGATGAAACTCTTACCAGAAGAGAAACAAGGAAATCTCAACGCAAGCACATTATATACCATCAAACAGATGTCAGACTTGACAGACATAGAACAGTTTCAGAACCATATTTTTGGGCTGGGAAAGATATTGTTGTGAATATCAGTTCCTCCATCATGTTCTCATTCAGTACGTCTGCTTTTGTCCATTTACCCGTATCACATTTATAGAGGAACTTCAACTCATTCCATGATGAGAACTCACAGTTTTGAGTTTGTGATGTGGGCTGAGCCTACAGGAGGTCAGGTAGAGGTGTACGCAGACCACAGGGTCTTTCTCTGAAACTCCCTGGTGCACTGTGACCTTCAGAACAAGGACACTGATAAGAGCCCTCACCCCCTCACCACCACACCCATGTGCACACTTACAGACAATATCCCTTCAGCTTCCACAATATCGACAAACTTTGTTCCATTGTGCGAGTGGGACTCAACGTCAGAGACGTCCTCACTTTTGAGAGAAAATACACGTTCATATCCTGCGTACCTTCCACATGCAGATACTGCATATTTAGACAGGGCTTGTGTTGTTTGCACTGCAGCTATCGCATGTGGTCTCAGTTATTAACCTCCCACGGTAACCAGTGAGACAGATTAATCAACCGCACACACACACACAAACACACACGCAGCTGTACAACTGTTCTTTAGCAGCACATACTTTAACAGGACGCACCCAAACATTATTATTACATAATATTTCATCTTCCTGTGGTCTCTAAATAAAGTTATTGTTAAGTGTGTGAAACGACACAGCCTGGAGTCGAACGCACAATGTATGGACTTTAAAAAAGTCCTGGTCTTATTCTTTTGATGGAACCTTAACAGAAAACACAAGGGGAAAATGTATATATATTAGATTATAACACATATTCACCATTACCTAGGTGCTTACTAACATACTAGTATACTAATATATATATATATATATATATATACATATATAAATATATATATAAATATATATATATATATATATATATAAAAACACTTAAAAATGCCACTTTGAGAGTGCGTGGACATGCTTGAGTAGCACTTTGCGTTAATGCGTCACGATTACAAGCATAGAACCATTGGTGAAATTAAATTGAAGCAAGTGACACCTTTTGAGTGTTTTGAACGACCTTGATAATCACTAATCGTGCACATGATCATGATTAATTGCCACTTGCGGTTGCTATTTCACCTCCGAAGCACAAATGCTTGAGGGGAACCAAAATAGACAACTCCCACAATTGCGTGCTGTTTCCTGGTGCTATTCATCAAACTGTGTCTTGAGTTTTTGTTCAGGGACCCTCTATTAGCAAAAATGACATACAAACGTCTACATCCAGTAGTCCTGGTGAGTCACTAAGAGAACTGAGAGTCTTTCACACCCACTCTTCACTCTGAACCTCTGTCCTAGCTCTAAAGACGTTAGACGAGTGGACAGAAAGTCACACAAATCATGCGTTAAACAAGTTAAACAAAGATGTTATTCACTTTAGTTGAAATATTTGAATTCAAGCAAATAATATAGCTGAAGTGAAGAGAGGACCAAAACTTAGTAGTAACACAACTTGTCTGGGGTTAATGGTAGTTTGTTTTTTTTAAGCTTAATATTTAGTAATATAAAGTATTGCTCAGACGTCGGCTTTCATCAAGTCGTGTTTGCTGCAGCCAGCGGCACCACAACCAGCAAAGGTTTTTAATGTCTTATCTTCATCTGTTGAAAGACGGCGGTTACAGTAAATGGAAACATGCCGGTTTTATCAGTTCTGCTTGAATACAGAGGCTCTTACAGGACAGATACAAACACACTGGAGATAATCCAAGCACTCCCACTGGTTTCCAGAGAACATCTCCCACCGTCAGCCTCTCCATCTTGCCCACGCTGTCCTCTTCCTCAGCTTCAGGAAGCATCGTTCACATTTGATTAAAGACCAGATGGGTTTTCACGACCTTTGTGCACGACCGTGAAATGAGTGTTTGACAAGATTCTGCTGAACTTTTCACTCATCTGTCAGATAGAAGTACGACGAGGAAAGCTGCAGCAGTCGATACGGTGTCTGTCTTCCACTTTCAATCATTCATCCACACGTCTTTGCCGTGTCTGTCATTCTTTAACTACTACAGACCCGAGATACAGGGCCTCTGTTTACTCTCCCCTCACCCAAACATGAGAGTGCTACCGGGCCTGGGGAAGATGAATGATTAATCTGAGGCCGTGTACATGCCAAGGCTGTTTTTTCTTCCTTTTTTTCTGGGCCGTTAAAACGAGGAGGGACAGAAGATAGTTTGAACTCGTCCCTGACCAATAAACGATGTAACTCCACCTTCTGTTCAGGAGAAATTCTCTGTTTATATGTGCGACCAGCTCTCCAGGGAACACTCAATCCCATCAGCTTCTGTTGTCTGACCTAGAGAGGAACTTCATTAACATTGTGCAAACATGCCTTCGCTGGGACTGGAGATACTCGGCGTGACCCTGGCCGTCCTGGGATGGATGTCGGCCATCATATCCTGCGCCTTGCCCATGTGGAGAGTGTCGGCGTTCATCGGCGTGAACATCGTCACGGCGCAGATCACCTGGGAGGGCATCTGGATGAACTGCGTGGTGCAGAGCACCGGACAGATGCAGTGTAAAATCCACGACTCCATGTTGGCTCTAAGCGCTGACCTTCAGGCTGCCCGTGCCCTCACCATCATCTCCATCGTGTTGGGAATCTTGGGAGTCCTGGTGGCCATTATGGGGGCAAAGTGCACCAACTGTGTGGACGAGGAGACGGCCAAGGCTCGAGTGATGATAGCAGCCGGGGGGGCCTTCATCTTGGCTTCACTGACCCAGCTGATCCCGGTGTCGTGGTCGGCGCACACGATCATCATGGAGTTCTACAACCCGATCATACCCGAGGCACAGAAGAGGGAGATCGGCGGCGCTCTGTACCTCGGCTGGGCTGCAGCCGCATTTCTGCTCCTGGGGGGCGGCATCCTCTGCTCCAGTTGCCCCCCGCAACCTGAGAAGAAGTACGGGCCTCCGTCAAGGATGATGTACTCGCAAAACAGATCCATCGCCCCGAGTGGCTACGACAGGAGAGATTACGTGTGAACTGACGCACACCTGCTCAATTCTCACACTGGAAAGTCATTTTTTACTCACGGACTCATCTGTCTTCATGAAATGTATGAAAGCTCCCGTCCCCATGTTCTCCCTTTTATATTTGTGCGCGTTTGTCACTGTTGGTGGATCTGAGGCTGCCAAACATATGGTAATAAATGTGCTGCTGCCTTTATATTTTATACTTAAGTACTTAATCACCTGAATATAGAAAACAGGTCATTCTGAAATCTTTTTTTTTTTTTTTACTGTTTTTACTTATGTTTACTGTAAAATGAAGAGAAATTTGAGGTCGAGAAAACCACACGACGCATTTTTGTGAAATAAACATGCTAGAAAACCACTTTCTCGGACACGTTTGACATTGATTTTGAACATCTACACTACCGTTCAAAAGTTTGGGGTGACCTAGAAATTTCCTCACCTTTGAAGGAGATAGACTATACATTGTTAATGTGGTAAACAGAAATTCTAGGTACTACCTGCAAAGGTCTGGTTTTTAATGGAATATATACATAGGTGTATCGAGGCCTATTTCCAGCAACCATCTCTCCAGTACATTGAACACTGGTACATTGTGTTTGCTAATCGCGTTAGAAGGCTATTGGATGATTAGAAAACCCTTGAAAACCTTTGTGCAATGATGTTAGCACAGCTGAAAACAGTTCTGCTGGTTCTTTGACAAAAGGGCAAAATTTGACAAAATTATTATTTTGATTAAAAATTGATTTCTAATCTTGTCAATGTCTTGACTACGTTTTCTATTCATTTTGCAACTCTTTTGATGAATAAAAGTGTGACTTTTAATCGAAAACACAAAGAAATTGTATAGGTGACTCCAAAACATCTACAGTGCACTGGATTCTGGTGGGACTTCATGGATAACCTAACATCTCACAGTTGTCATCTATTTGTCGACAATCTTCTTTTTTTTTTTTAAATGACATCCATTGGAGGGAAAATGGAACAACTCATCGAAAGGAGAAGAAAGAAAAACCTCCAGTGAGATGTTTATGGTCGAGAGAAAAGTGCTCCCTGCATACCCAGCCATTAGCGACTAACTGGGAGTCTTTATTCACCTGCGTGTCTCCCATATGTCTGTTGGGGTCTCTGATAACAAGAACCAATGCTTTGTCACGACTATCTGGACTGGCCTCCTCCAAACAATGGGACCATTTCATGTCAGAGGGGGAGACTGCGTGGTGGGGGGTGGGTTAGAGCTGAGCCCCAGCCTCAAAAGAATTTCAAGGGCAGACTCATCAGAGCTTAATCTCACTGTCCCGCTGAAGACCTCGTAACTTCAGGTGGAGTTTGTCTTCCCGTAACGTCTAAGAAAGTTCCACAAGTATGACCTCATGAACTATTCCACAGTCCAAGTGGAAAGTGATCCTTTTTTTTTAATCTTTAATCGTCCGTTTTCGCTGGTATTTTGGGTTGAGCAAAAGTTTGCCACACAGCAGAGATAAGACGGTTGGGGAGGCTTTTACAGAGGAACGGAGGTCAGACATTCTTCTTTTATAAGTCATTGAAAAAATAAAAAACAGCAGAAAAACACCTGGACTCATTCTGTGGTTGATCTACAAGTTACTTCAGGCTGAAACAAGTTTTGATTGATTGATTTACAGCTGCGTGATGAACCATCGGGTGATTCAATCAATTCACCTGAGGGTATTTTCATCAAACTTCTTTTATTAGCATGATAAAGACAAAGATAAGTTCCTTTTATGCCGAAGAGGATGTGATTTATCTTTGTTTGCAAACTGAGCTTCCTTTTTTTTATTTTACTTTTTTAAATGCATGTTTTTTTCCTTTAGGGCTCTTTAAAAAAACAAGGTGGTAGAAGTACGGTCCACAGGCATAATAAGTACATAAATGTTTTTTACTCTTGAGGCTACGTAAACCACACTATTTTCATTTCAAAGTGATTATACACTTATTGGTAATATGTTAATTTTCAGCAGATACACACACTGATCTTTACAACACACTTGAGCGACACCTCTTCTATGGAACTTGCCATGTTGTGCCGTCATGTATTCATGTATTTGTAACTTATTGGTGCCAAAAAAAAAATCTTTAGATTGATATAAAGTCCAGACTAAAGTTAAATGAAATGGTCAAATCATATTTCCGTTGCTTTTTTTGTGTGTGAGTAACAGTGTAAAGTGGTGCTGTCAAACGTTAACGCGTCAATGAGGTTGAACAGCGTCAACTGCAGGCGTGCTAACGGCGCTAAAAGGAGCTAACGCAGCTAACGGAGCTAACTGGTAAATGGTGCCTTTGACTCCGGTGTCACGGCACGTAAACGTGACGTCATGCGCGTCTATTTCCGGTCAGTCGTCATGGAAACGTGTCATGCGTTAACCTTTTGCACAGGACTTGTAAATTGAACATGTGAATAATATCACGTTTTTGTGGTATCAACCATGTATTGTGATGAAACTGTCATTTTACTGAGTGTCAATAATCTATCATTTTACAGAAAGTGATAAGTATACAAATAAAGAAAATACATTTGGTTATAACAACACATGTTAAACTTGTGTGCCCTTTCAGCTGTGAAGAGCCTCTTTGTGGCCAGGCCCACTGGAAAGCTGGCCATGTAAGCTGATAGCAGAGACTGTTCAGGTCCTTCCTCCCTCCTGGTGATGTCAGCTCATCCAAGGACTCCTCCCCTCCCACCTGATATGCCTTATAAAGGATACTGGTGAAGTAGCTGCAGCAGATGATCACACACACTCACACATGCAGAGCCTGAAATTATCTTAACTGCCAGTTGAGAGAGTCTGTGGCTGACTCTTCCCCTTTGTCTGTGGCTCCTCACAAGTGTGACACACTTTCAGCACCAGCAGCAGAAGAAGAAGAAGAAGAAGAGGAAGACGCCTCAGTATGTCTGTCGGCCTGGAGTTGATAGGCATCTCTCTGTGCATTTTGGGATGGATTATTGCGATCCTGGCGTGCGCCCTCCCCATGTGGAGGGTGACGGCCTTCATCGGCAGCAACATCGTGACGGCGCAGATCATCTGGGAAGGCCTGTGGATGACCTGCGTGGTCCAGAGCACGGGACAGATGCAGTGTAAGGTCTACGACTCCATGCTGGCTCTCTCCCAGGACCTCCAGGCCGCCCGCGCCCTCACCGTCATCTCCATCCTGTTGGCCATCATGGCCGTGCTCATCGCCATCGCTGGGGCCAAGTGCACCAACTGCATCGAAGACGAGGCCTCCAAGGCCAAGGTGATGATCATCTCTGGTGTCTTCTTCATCGTGGCCGGAGTGATGCAGCTCATCCCGGTGTCATGGTCGGCCAACACCATCATCAGGGACTTCTACAACCCTTTACTCCCCGACGCTCAGCGCAGGGAGCTGGGGGCCGCGCTGTACATCGGCTGGGCGGCCGCTGCCCTCCTCATCCTCGGCGGTGGACTCCTGTGCTGCTCCTGTCCGCCGCGCGAGACCAGATACAACCCCTCGAGAATGGCGTACTCTGCCCCGCGGTCTGCAGGTGGCCCCGCGTTGGAAAGGAAAGACTATGTTTAAGCGGGGAAAGTAAAAGAATGAAGACTGTCCAAACTAACCTGAGGGTGCGTTGAGGAACAAAGAGACTCCACATTGAAGGATGCGTTTGAATTTGTCTGTAATATTGAGTGTCATTAAGTTAGGCCCTTTGTTTGTTTTTTAGAGACTGAGAAAGTACGCACAGGAAATGTGACATTTGAGTGATATCATTTTTTTTTGTAAGATCAATATAAAGACAATGTTTTTTTTAACATTTAACACATTAAATATTATCATAACTGTACAATCACAATTTTTTTTTTATGTTTACAGCTCAGCTTTTATAACAACCATCATTACTGCTTCATAATAAAGCACTTTTGTGTTAAATGATCATGAAAAGCAAGTTTTAAACTGTTTGTAAATACTGTATGAATATACTTTTGGGAACAATGTGGTGGGAGTGGGAGTGGATGAGGACGTGGCAGAGGACTCTGAATCATTTACAGTGTCCACTGAAGCAAAACAAAGGCCCTCGGGTCGACCGAAAACAATTATTATCTTTGTGTTTTATGTTCCAATGCTGTACGTGTAACTCACAAGTGTATTTTTTTGTTTTGTTTTTTAATAAACATGACTTTTTTTTAAGATACGGTTTGTCTCATCTTCTTTTTATTCTTTTTATGTCTACAAGATGCTCCGTTCGGGCTTTTCTTTTTGCGACAGTATGAGTCAGTGAACTTCAGGTAACAATAAATGACGGTGCCAGGTGCCTTTGTAAAAGGAACCCTGACATTCAATCTGCAGAGCTACGTTACCACCACCTGCCAATTTATCCACACACGCTCAAAACAGTTAGCCACAGGATCAGTTGACGGGCTGAGGTGAGAAGTGTGAGCAGGTAGGAGTGGAAGTCAAAGTCGACAAGGTTACATGATTTGTTTTCGTCTCCCCAGCCCTTATTATCACTCTTGGTGCTTGGCTGTGCTTTGGTTTCCAAAAAAGACTTTGCCGCATATTTACACCGTTACATATCTGTGGGAGCCACCGTGTATCACTGTGCTGCTCTTCCGCTGTCGGCCAATCAGCTCGCAGTAAATCATAATTGCCTAGCAACGTCATGTTCCGAGGAAACAGCCCATAAACCATGAGGCAAGGCACGGCCGTTTTATTTGCACTCTGATACCGTGTTTGTTTTTATGCTCATAACCCGTTTTTACCATGAAAATTAAAATACTGTACATTGTTTACTCTGTTCACGAAGGCACATTCAGTACATCTTATGACACAATACGTTAAAGAATGACTGTTAATTTGTTTTTAATTAAATATTAAGAGGACCAGATTAGAGCTGCAACTAACGATTTTCTCGATGAATCGTTTGGTCCAGAAAATGTTGATCAGTGTTTGTCAAAGCTGGAAATTATGATGTTCTCGAATGTCTTTGTTTTGTTCACAAACCAAAATGATTCAGTTTTAATGATTTCTTTGTTATGTGAAGCAAAGAAACCAAGAAAATATTTACATTTAAGAAGCTAAAACAATCAGAAATGTTTAATTTTATTTTTAATCATGAAAAAAGCATCAAACCGGTTATCGATTATCAAAATAGTTGGCGATTAATTTAGTAACTGGTTAATAATCGATTCATCGATTAATCGTTTCAGCTCTAGAGCAGATTATACGAGGTAAAAAAAAAAGGAATCAATTAAAGGAGTTAATGTAGCTAACGGAGCTAACTGGTAAACGGTGCCTGGACTCCGGTGTCGCGGCACGTAAACATGGCGTCATGCGGGTCTATTTCCGGTCAGTCGTCATGGAAACGTGAATTTTTTATTTGTTTCTTTGCTCCACACAACAACAACAAAAAAAAAAATTAAAACTGAATCATTTTGGTTTGTGGACAAACCAAGACATTTGAGAACATCGTCATTTTCTGACATTTTATGGACCAAAAAAAATAATTGATAAAATAATCGACAGATAAATCAATCAGCACCTCTACTTTAAACTGGTTAAGGCAGTAGTTTAAAAAGTAAAACAAAAAATAGGTTAAATAATAATTATTTCATGGGTTTTATTTGTTGATTTGATTATCAAGAAGTCTCATTTACAGCAGGTGATGATGATGATGATGGTGTGACCTCAGATTTTGTTGAATAGTTTTGAGTTGAAAGCACAAAACAACAGAAACGTTAAATTTAAACGTCGCCGTGGACGTTTTGTTTCTCAGACCATCTGGGAGTTGCTCAGGTTCTCACTGACAGATTCGTGGATGTGCTGCAACTCTTTTACTTTGCAACAAGCTCATTCAAAAACACCGGTCACCTGTTCATCGTCTGTTTCCAGGGCAGACTCACGGTCGCACACGCGATGACGACGGCCGCTTCAAAAATTCATGAATATCTCATGGTAAATATGTTAACGCCGTATCACGTTACACTCCAGGTGTTGTCACTGGCTCCCATATCAGTGTCGCTGTTTGACATCTGGTCCTGATCACAGTAATTACACATTAGTGCTCATTTTAAATTCTATTGAGAATAATAGATTACTTACTTTTACTGTTATTATAGATATTCCTCATCAAAAGGGACTTTTCTTTGTGGTCAGGCATGAACAGACAAAACAATATATAGTCTATTGTGTAAATAATAATATATATCTGTCTCATGGGATATGATAATTGATAAAAATCTGCATTTTAACTAAAAAAAAAAAAAAAACACATTCCACTGCCAGTTTCACTTCACTCAACAGTGGTGAAAATGTTGTTTCTGCTGTTTTTATGTATTACCGCAGAATTGCTGCATTGTAATTTATCTATCACGATTTATGACATGTGGTTTTCAGGAAACTGTCTAAATCTGTTATGTTTATTTAACATTTTTAAAAATGCACTGTTCTGTGACCATTATAAAACATAAAATGCAGGATTGTGCAAACTGTAGAGCTGCAAGTAAGGATTACTTTCGTAATCGATTAATCGCTTAATCCGTTGGTCCAGAAAATGTCAGAAAATGTCAAAAAAAAAACATTGATCAGTGTTCGTCAAATCTGGAAATGACGATGTTCTTGAACGTCTTGTTTTGTCCACAAACCAAAATGATTCAGTTTGAATGATTTCTTTGTTATTTGGAGCAAAGAAACGAAGAAAACATTCAAAATTAAAAAGCTAAAACAATCAGAAATCTTGTTTTAATCATGAAAAAAGCTTCAAACCAATTATCAAAATAGTTGCCGATTAATTTAGTAATCGATTAATAATCGATTAATCGTTTCAGCTCTAGCAAACTGAATTCGCTTTCCCTCCCCTTTCACCTTCTGCTCTTCAGTTAATATGATTTATTTTTATTTATTTTTATTATTCCACTTTTTACCTTCTCCATCACTCAGGAATACAATTCACATTCCTGTGTTTGGTTAAGGAATGAGTAAAGTAGTTACGTAATTTGTGGAGCGAATATATGACCATCCTTCAAGAAAAATCACATAGTGGTGATCAGGAGTGAAAAGACCATGGTGTCACTTTTCTATCACCATCATTACACTGTGCAAACAGACAGTTAACTTCCTGAAACACAAATGTACTCATGTCTCCACTGTTGCTGCTCTGTTCGTTTGTTTTTGCTTGTTCTTCGAAGTTTTACTGAACAGAAATCAGAAATTCAAAAAGCTGACAATCATTGACCAACAAGATCACGCAGCAAACAGTGACCAGGTAAACTCAAGGTTCCCATGGAACCTGGATCTCATCAAATGCCTGAGGCTGAGTCAGGAAAGACATTCTGTGAGTCTCTGCGGTCATGCTCCACTGGCTCTGGCCAAACTGTGGTCACGTGACCGATACTGGGGAATGTGAAGGGCAGGGAGGTTGCCTGGCACCTGAAGTCAGAAAAGAGAAAGCAGACACCCCCCCCCACCCCCTACTCCCACCTGAGAATAACAGACTCACTGTGTGTACTCAGTGGGAACGGAAACCCACTGAGGTTCCTCACCTGAGATTGAAAAAAGCTTAGCATATTTGCTTATTTTTCGTCACATTGTGTCCGTAACAGTTCTGAGTGTTGACTATATGTTAAAAAACACAAACACACTCGCACACCAGTGCTGTGAATCCGTCAGTCGTGGTTTGTAACGGCCATAAAACGCAAGACGGCTGTTTGAGTTTGAAATCTGGTCAAAGCTGTGAGTGTTGACACAGAAACAGGACAATATAACAGGCCGACAGTAAAGACACTGTGGTCCCACTGTGGTGTTGACTTTACTTCACCACCGTCCTGAAAGCCATAGTTAGCCATTTTATTGTGTTGTAAATATCATTTACGCACATGTTAAGAGCCTTTTTGGTACATTTGAGCAGGAAAAGCACAGGTGTTGGTAAGAACCAGGTAAGGACTGTATGTGGTGCCAGATGAGTGACTTCGATAAGAACACCAATAAAGCAGTTAATCTTCATTATACTTACAATAAGAGCAGCAACTTACAACTCAGCATGTGTGTAAACAACTATGGTCTATTACACTTCACATCAAACAGCATAACACACCATAATAATACACGTGTCAGCTAAACAACAATATAACACACAGCACCTAGCAATAGTTATAATATTTATAAGTATGTATATTCTTACTGAGTCTGTATACACAATATAAATGTTATTTATTTACGCTAATACTTTTCTAGCCTTCTTTCATAATGCACAAAATATAAATGTGTCACAATATGGAACAGTCTTCAGATAAATATACAAACAATTTCCTCTTTTCTGACCTTTAAAAAAGCCTTGAAAACCCATCTCATAAGTCATCCTAGCCTCTTGTAGTAATCTTATATATATATAAGTTTTTATTCTATCTTAATTTAGTCTATTAATTAATTGATTATCCTTATTGATTGTTACTACATTTTATGTATTATTTTGCTATATTACTTATCGATTATAATTCATTTTTGATTACTATAGAGGAGGAGGGCCTAGTATAAGCTATAAATGCTTTATCCCTCCTCCTGCACCTGTTTTTATCTATTGTGTATCGCATTAAATATTATGTATTTTTTTTCTGTGCAAATAAAACAAACAAACAAACATACACTTTAGTCCATTTTCCCCTGTTTTTCCCTTACTTTAATCCCCTGCTTGTTTTGTGTTGTCTAATTTTGCTGTCTGCACACATCGGTCTTAAATGTTTTTGCTGCTGTAATAGAATTTCCCGTTTGAGGGATAAATAAAGTTTATCTGATCTCAAATGACTAGCTAACCGCTAGTGCGAGTATGCTAACCGCTGGCTAGCGCGCTAACCGCTAGTGCGAGTATGCTAACCGCTGGCTAGCGCGCTAACCGCTGGTGCGAGTATGCTAACCGCTGGTGCGAGTATGCTAACCGCTGGCTAGCGCGCTAACCGCGAACATGCTAATCGCTAACACACATGGAAGCGACGTAATACGACAGTTAAACACTCAGGCAGTAATAAACACGGCGTGTTTTCACTTACTTTAGTGTATAATGACGCGTAGTTCACACACAACAGGCTTCTGGAAGTCCAATGAACAGCAACGTGACTCGCTAACATTGACCACTGAAGTGAGGAGGTGGTGAGTCTGCTCTCACCGAAAGGGGGCGCATTTCCTTCAACAGGTGTTTGGCCTAATGAGTGACGCTTGAGAACCAAAAAAAACGTTTCTCCCAGTTGACACAACAACACAGTTTTTTTTAGAAATAATTGTTTTCTGTGAGTAAAAACGGGTTTTTCGTGTAATATCTGTGTTTTCCTTTCCCTTCGTGTAAACAGGGCCTAAATCATCAGATTTTTACGCATATCAGGTCAGAATCTGATCTAATTGTTCAGATTACATATTGCAAGTGATCATATCCGATCTGCTTGTGTCCATATTGACACTGTCTCATCTTCCACGTGGATTTCTATAGTTACAGGCCACGCTCTGGAAAAACGAGCAACTGGAGCTGCTTTGTTAAAACAAAACAATGTCCTATGATTAACTGCAGCGATGATGAGACACAACAGCACCTTTTAATAGACTGTTATCGAGCACAGGAAGTCTGGGGGAAAACTTAAAAAACAATGGTCTTAACATTGATATCAACTATTAGACAATAATTTATTCACTTATAGCTAAAAAAACAAAAATAAACCATAAACATAAGGACCTCATGCAGTTGGTCATCTGCATCGTAGGGTCAAAATTATGGAAAACTCGGTGTGCAATGGTCATAAAACAAACAATAATAGACAGTAATACAGGATACAAACAAGTTTTATCAGAACTCAGGAGGAGAAAAACCCTTGATATGGATCAGCTCCTCACATGGGAAAATTAAATTCTTTAAAATGTGGACCCTAGTAAATTTCTCTCCCACATGTTTATGTCGGCGGATCTTTTATCCCGTTAAACGATTGTCTTCCACTGTGGCGATCGCGTTCAACGCGCCTCCAATTAACTTCTGGAGCTTGTTTGCGAGAAACGCACAATAAATTGCATACGAGTGATTTATAACAATGAGCATTTTTAAGTGGTTATAGCCCAATCCAGCAGTGAAAGCGGGGGAATATAGGACCCTTTTTCTAAAAAAGGGTCCTATATTCCCCGCTTTCACCGGTCACATACAAAGCGGGGAACACAGGTCCTGGGGAACATAGGTACGGCCCCCATAAATCCTGGCCCTTTTGCAGTAGGTAAAAGTCGTATGCCTGCATTTCACGTAGACCGCACCACTGGGAAAACATAAATATGGTCATTGTTTTGCCATCTTGAGGGTTTGGTTGCTGTCATCTCACATGGAATGTGTGTTCATGTGACATTGTGTCATTCAGTTCAATAAACAAATGGCATTTTGATTATTGTCTGTGAGTTATGTATTTACAGTTTTGGAAAGGGAAAAAATGACATCAAAGTTGTGAACCTAGTGTGAACGGGATTGTAAAAAAAACCTTCAGAACTTTACGCTGTGTGACACAGTTGAGTTCAGGTCAGGTTGTCGTGGCAAAATCTCTCTCTGTGTGTGTGACCTCTTTAGGACATTTTCTGCCATAAACACTGACCTTGTCAGGACCAGTCGTCCCCATAAAGACCAAAAACCTGGGCCTCATGAGGCGGAACGTAGTTTCGTTTAGGGCTAATATTTGAATTGCGATTAAGGTGAAGGTGAGGGTTAACAGGTTCAGGTTAGGGTTCACACTTTGTTTAGTCCGTCCAAATGAATGGACGTGGTTGCGGTTTCCCAAGTGGAGCAGCTGAGCAAACCCGCGCGTGTGTGTGTGTGTGTGTGTGTGTGTGTATTCAGACATCGGTGAGGCAGATTTATGTTCCAATGTACCTGCAGATAAATCCAGATCCCTCCCTTTACATTCCTGCAGTGTGTCTGTTTGGCAGAACAGAGACAAAGAAAACACTGCTGTGCCAAACCGACTGGCAGAGAAGAGACAGAAGAAACACCGGCTCTCATTACAGATGAGATTTTCTGCTGGAATTAACAATCGAATATGGTCAAATATGACAATCACAGCTACATACAGACATATTAGATACCCACATAAAGCTTCTTCATTATTCTAAAATTACGACATGAAAATACACTCCACTTTACACACTTTTCCAGTGAGGTACAAACAAGTGTTACACTCATGACGTTATAGGTGAAAAAAGTTTACCATTAAAACCCATTCAAAATGCACATTTTTGATCTCACTTCATTTAAAGCATTGGTTCTCAAAGTGCGGCCAGGGGGCCAAAGGCGGCCCACAGAAACATTTCTGGCGGCCCCGCAATGAATTACAGTTGATAGTTTTAATCCAGGAGCGACTGAGCTTGTTAAATGTTTATTGGACATTACTGGATACAGACCCATAAGTGTAAACAAAAATACTGGGTATTTACCTGGTTTCTATATGGTGAATTTTAGTGTATTATTGTGTTATAAGCTGGTAATAAGCAGGTAGCTACAGCCCCCAATTACTAGCTATTTACCCAGTAAATATATGGTAACAGAAATGTGTTACTTGGTATTAACCTGTAATTAGAAGGTAAGAACAATGGCCAAAATACTGGGTAATTACCCAGTAAAGAGTTATTATATTAACACTTAAATTACTTAACGCTAAACAGCAAAACTGCAATCTGGTCATTAAAATTATTACAAATGGGATTTCTTTCTGGGGTTTTTTTTTTCGTTTTTTTCCTGTGGCGACCCTCAGTCCAATGTTGGGTTCCTAAATTGGCCTCAGGTATCAAAACTTTGAGAACCTCTGATTTAAAGCATAATACTTGTATTTTCTTACCTGGTGTCAATCTGCAGGGCTTTCTGAAGGGTTTTCTGAAGCACTTGTGTGTATTTAAAACACTACAACAAATACAATAAGACAATCACAACTACATACAGACATAACACAGATACCCAGATATTGTTTCTTCATAATTCTAAAATTAGGTCCAGTGAGTCACGTTTTGGTGAGTTTATTTGAATTTTGCAGAAATTGAAGATAAAGTAATTCCAGCTCATCACGTGGCAGCAGCACCTAATTGTATTAAGGCCTAAAAGTTCAAAGTGAGCATGAGAACGGTGAAGAAAGGCGAGTGAAGAGGTTTTGAATGTGGTGCCAGGACGGCTGGTTTTGAGTATGATTTCCAGAAAGTGCTGACGCGGTGGGATTTTCAAAAAAAGGGGAAATTTTCCAGTTTCTCTGGGGGAAAATGGCCAGAATTGCTCAAGGTGATAAAAAGGAAATATTAACTCATACAACCCAGTTTTGCAGAAAACTAAATCAGTGTTTTCCCAACTCTGGTCCTCACGGAACACTGCCCTGCCGTGTTTTAGATGTTGCCCTGCTCCAAAAACACCTGATTCAAATAAATTTCAACTTTTGTCTTATTAAAAAATATTAATTAATTATATATATATAATTAATATATATATATATATATGATATATATTTTATTTTTTCAAAAATGTAATGTTTCACCTTTTGTCTTAAAAAATTTATTTTGTAAAAATGGGCTTTTTGGACCAGGGCAACATCTAAAACATGGCATGGCCGCATTCCCTGAGGACCAGGGTTGGGAAACACTGGTCTAAATAACATAATTAGATAAGGACATAATTCCTAAAAAAAACAAGAAAAAAAACATGCTATATATCCACTAGATGGCACTGTCCCAATGTCACCCTCTCCCCTGACATTTGCATGTAGTAAATTGCTTTGTTTGTTGCTTTGTTTTTTCATTAATAATATATAATACTATATAATAATAATGAATATTTGATATAAAAAATGAGGTTAAAGGTAGTTGGGGAGGAAAAAATCAGCTCAATCAAGGTAGAATATAATAATGTATAATTCTTAAATTTTAAAAAGCTGTGTGTTTTTGAAGTTCGTTCGTTGCATTGACAACAATTTCAATGGCAATAAAAAACATTCTGTTCTACTGTGAAAACATAATGGATGACCTCACTTTATATGGACACCTCCCACCAGGGAGCAGGATTTCAACCGTTTTTTTTTTTTAAACCTGTTATTGAGAAAAACAATTTGGGGAATTTGTAACCGTTATCTGAACAAGATAGAAATGTTTGCAGAGAATTGTTTCAAAAGAGAAAAACAGATTTTTTTCCTCCCCACTGACTGCAACATCTACATGAAAAACAAAATGAGGCAAAAAGTCTGACATTGAAAATACTTTAAAGTTAGTTTTTTTCAGGAATATTAAAGGTTTTTAATGTAGAGTTGAGTTAAAACTTCAACTTTTTCACTTTTCTAATCCCTGCAGATGATGACTTTTAGCAAAGGAGATCCCAATATAAGGCATCGGTTCTCACTCAGTTAATGCTTGAGCCATTAGAGCACTCTGCTGCCCCCGTGTGGTCATACTAAAACCTGCAGGACGAATCTGGAGTTACATTCAGGCGTTCCAATATTCCTGTGCTATATCACACATGACTCAAAAAATTCAGTGCAATTTGAATTTTGATGTGTGATTTTGATCTTGATAATATTTCATACAATATTAATTATTATTTATGTAATGTGTTATAATGTATAATTACACACAATTAATTAATTCTATTTAGTCACATGCAATGCGTTGGCTGGTGTTTTTATTTAATTTTTCTCTATGCAATTTGTCGTAGTAGTAGCTTGATGTCTTCACTCAAGAGAATATGAGAATATGAGTTATGGAAAGTTATTTTTTTTAACCTTTAGGGGGCACTGGTGTTTAGTAAACAGAGACGCCTGGTAGATTTGTTGGGTGTAAAATCCAATAAAATAATTTATAGGAGTCATAAAGCTGCTGAAAAATAATATTTTCCAAACATTGATGACAATTTGGACAAAAGTATTTGGACAAATTGGCCGTCACACCAACAGATACAGTAATACTGTATTCAAATACATATACAGTACTTTAATATGGAGTTTGCCCACCCAGTTTCTACACTGATAGAAGTTTTCCTGTAAAAAAAAGACAGTAAAGAACGGGCAGCTGGGTTGCCATTATGATACTGTAAAAATTAACATCTTTTTACTCACTGAAATGTACAGTTTTGTCCTGTAAATGAGAAATACAGTGTAATCTGATATTTAAAATTACTTTCACTGTATTTTACAATTAAATGACTATTTAGCTTGTATTATTTGTATATTTCAATAATCTATTAAAAAACATATGATTGCAGGCACTTTTATTAAGAAAAACATTCCATGTTTTATTTTTTAAATCAGCTCACTGTCAAAGTGCATCAGGGCAAATGGATAATTTCCTGAGTTTCAAAAATTCATTAAAATTATTCCACAAGAGGTTTGCAAATATTTTCAACAGATCCTTGTTCAGGGCGATGTCGACTATTATGATGGTAAATTTCAAGTCATTCCGAGATACTTTTTGTTTTTTTGAATTTCAAAAATTCATTAAAATTATTCCTTAAGAGGTTTGCAAATATTTTCAACAGATCCTTGTTCAGGCCGATGCCGACTATTATGATGGTAAATTTCAAGTCATTCCGAAATACTTTTTGTTTTTGAGAAGAAAGTCAGCTCACTGTCAAAGTACATCAGAGCAAATGGATCATTTCCTGAATTTCAAAAATTCATAAAAAAAATTCCTTAAGAGCTTTGCAAATATTTTCAACAGATCCTTGTTCGGGGTGGTGCCGACTATCATGATGGTAAATTTCAAGTAATTCCGAGATACTTTTTGTTTTTTGAAGAAAGTCAGCTCACTGTCAAAGTACATCAGAGCAAATGGATCATTTCCTGAATCTCAAAAATTCATAAAAATTATTCCTTAAGAGGTTTGCAAATATTTTCAACAGATCCTTGTTCAGGGCGATGCCGACTATTATGATCATAGTTTTCAAGTCATTCCGAGATACTTTTTGTTTTTGAGAAGAAAGTCAGCTCACTGTCAAAGTACATCAGAGCAAATGGATCATTTCCTGAATTTCAAAAATTCATAAAAATTTTTCCTTAAGAGCTTTGCAAATATTTTCAACAGATCCTTGTTCAGGGTGGTGCCGACTATCATGATGGTAAATTTCAAGTCATTCCGAGATACTTTTTGTTTTTTGAAGAAAGCCAGCTCACTGTCAAAGTACATCAGAGCAAATGGATCATTTCCTGAATCTCAAAAATTCATAAAAATTATTCCTTAAGAGGTTAGAAAATATTTTCAACAGATCCTTGTTCAGGGCGATGCCGACTATTATGATGGTAAATTTCAAGTCATTCCGAGATACTTTTTGTTTTTGAGAAGAAAGTCAGCTCACTGTCAAAGTACATCAGAGCAAATGGATCATTTCCTGAATTTCAAAAATTCATAAAAAAATTTCCTTAAGAGCTTTGCAAATATTTTCAACAGATCCTTGTTCAGGGTGGTGCCGACTATCATGATGGTAAATTTCAAGTCATTCCGAGATACTTTTTGTTTTTTGAAGAAAGTCAGCTCACTGTCAAAGTACATCAGAGCAAATGGATCATTTCCTGAATCTCAAAAATTCATAAAAATTATTCCTTAAGAGGTTAGAAAATATTTTCAACAGATCCTTGTTCAGGGCGATGCCGACTATTATGATCATAGTTTTCAAGTCATTCCGAGATACTTTTTGTTTTTTTGAATTTCAAAAATTCATTAAAATTATTCCTTAAGAGGTTTGCAAATATTTTCAAAAGATCCTTGTTCAGGGCCATGTCGTCTATCATGATGGTACATTTCAAGTCATTCCGAGATACTTTTTGTTTTTGAGAAGAAAGTCAGCTCACTGTCAAAGTACATCAAAGCAAATGGATCATTTCCTGAATTTCAAAAATTCAAAAAAAATTTTCCTTAAGAGCTTTGCAAATATTTTCAACAGATCCTTGTTCAGGCCGATGCCGACTATTATGATGGTAAATTTCAAGTCATTCCGAAATACTTTTTGTTTTTGAGAAGAAAGTCAGCTCACTGTCAAAGTACATCAGAGCAAATGGATCATTTCCTGAATTTCAAAAATTCATAAAAAAAAATCCTTAAGAGCTTTGCAAATATTTTCAACAGATCCTTGTTCAGGGTGGTGCCGACTATCATGATGGTAAATTTCAAGTAATTCCGAGATACTTTTTGTTTTTTGAAGAAAGTCAGCTCACTGTCAAAGTACATCAGAGCAAATGGATCATTTCCTGAATCTCAAAAATTCATAAAAATTATTCCTTAAGAGGTTAGAAAATATTTTCAACAGATCCTTGTTCAGGGCGATGCCGACTATTATGATCATAGTTTTCAAGTCATTCCGAGATACTTTTTGTTTTTGAGAAGAAAGTCAGCTCACTGTCAAAGTACATCAGAGCAAATGGATCATTTCCTGAATTTCAAAAATTCATAAAAAATTTTCCTTAAGAGCTTTGCAAATATTTTCAACAGATCCTTGTTCAGGCCTATGCCGACTATTATGATGGTAAATTTCAAGTCATTCTGAAATACTTTTTGTTTTTGAGAAGAAAGTCAGCTCACTGTCAAAGTACATCAGAGCAAATGGATCATTTCCTGAATTTCAAAAATTCATAAAAAAATTTCCTTAAGAGCTTTGCAAATATTTTCAACAGATCCTTGTTCAGGGTGGTGCCGACTATCATGATGGTAAATTTCAAGTCATTCCGAGATACTTTTTGTTTTTTGAAGAAAGCCAGCTCACTGTCAAAGTACATCAGAGCAAATGGATCATTTCCTGAATCTCAAAAATTCATAAAAATTATTCCTTAAGAGGTTAGAAAATATTTTCAACAGATCCTTGTTCAGGGCGATGCCGACTATTATGATGGTAAATTTCAAGTCATTCCGAGATACTTTTTGTTTTTGAGAAGAAAGTCAGCTCACTGTCAAAGTACATCAGAGCAAATGGATCATTTCCTGAATCTCAAAAATTCATAAAAATTATTCCTTAAGAGGTTAGAAAATATTTTCAACAGATCCTTGTTCAGGGCGATGCCGACTATTATGATCATAGTTTTCAAGTCATTCCGAGATACTTTTTGTTTTTTTGAATTTCAAAAATCCATTAAAATTATTCCTTAAGAGGTTTGCAAATATTTTCAAAAGATCCTTGTTCAGGGCCATGTCGTCTATCATGATGGTAAATTTCAAGTCATTCCGAGATACTTTTTGTTTTTGAGAAGAAAGTCAGCTCACTGTCAAAGTACATCAGAGCAAATGGATCATTTCCTGAATTTCAAAAATTCATAAAATTTTTTCCTTAAGAGCTTTGCAAATATTTTCAACAGATCCTTGTCCAGGCGGATGCCGACTATTATGATGGTAAATTTCAAGTCATTCCGAAATACTTTTTGTTTTTGAGAAGAAAGTCAGCTCACTGTCAAAGTACATCAGAGCAAATGGATCATTTCCTGAATTTCAAAAATTCATAAAAAAATTTCCTTAAGAGCTTTGCAAATATTTTCAACAGATCCTTGTTCAGGGTGGTGCCGACTATCATGATGGTAAATTTCAAGTAATTCCGAGATACTTTTTGTTTTTTGAAGAAAGTCAGCTCACTGTCAAAGTACATCAGAGCAAATGGATCATTTCCTGAATCTCAAAAATTCATAAAAATTATTCCTTAAGAGGTTAGAAAATATTTTCAACAGATCCTTGTTCAGGGCGATGCCGACTATTATGATGGTAAATTTCAAGTCATTCCGAGATACTTTTTGTTTTTGAGAAGAAAGTCAGCTCACTGTCAAAGTACATCAGAGCAAATGGATCATTTCCTGAATTTCAAAAATTCATAAAAATTTTTCCTTAAGAGCTTTGCAAATATTTTCAACAGATACTTGTTCAGGCCTATGCCGACTATTATGATGGTAAATTTCAAGTCATTCCGAAATACTTTTTGTTTTTGAGAAGAAAGTCAGCTCACTGTCAAAGTACATCAGAGCAAATGGATCATTTCCTGAATTTCAAAAATTCATAAAAAAATTTCCTTAAGAGCTTTGCAAATATTTTCAACAGATCCTTGTTCAGGGTGGTGCCGACTATCATGATGGTAAATTTCAAGTCATTCCGAGATACTTTTTGTTTTTTGAAGAAAGCCAGCTCACTGTCAAAGTACATCAGAGCAAATGGATCATTTCCTGAATCTCAAAAATTCATAAAAATTATTCCTTAAGAGGTTAGAAAATATTTTCAACAGATCCTTGTTCAGGGCGGTGCCGACTATTATGATCATAAATTTCAAGTCATTCCGAGATACTTTTTGTTTTTGAGAAGAAAGTCAGCTCACTGTCAAAGTACATCAGAGCAAATGGATCATTTCCTGAATTTCAAAAATTCATTAAAATTATTCCTTAAGAGCTTTGCAAATATTTTCAACAGATCCTTGTTCAGGGTGGTGCCGACTATTATGATGGTAAATTTCAAGTAATTCCGAGATACTTTTTGTTTTTTGAAGAAAGTCAGCTCACTGTCAAAGTACATCAGAGCAAATGGATCATTTCCTGAATTTCAAAAATTCATTAAAATTATTCCTTAAGAGCTTTGCAAATATTTTCAACAGATCCTTGTTCAGGGCGATGCCGACTATTATGATGGTAAATTTCAAGTCATTCCGAAATACTTTTTGTTTTTGAGAAGAAAGTCAGCTCACTGTCAAAGTACATCAGAGCAAATGGATCATTTCCTGAATTTCAAAAATTCATAAAAAAATTTCCTTAAGAGCTTTGCAAATATTTTCAACAGATCCTTGTTCAGGGTGGTGCCGACTATCATGATGGTAAATTTCAAGTAATTCCGAGATACTTTTTGTTTTTTGAAGAAAGTCAGCTCACTGTCAAAGTACATCAGAGCAAATGGATCATTTCCTGAATCTCAAAAATTCATAAAAATTATTCCTTAAGAGGTTAGAAAATATTTTCAACAGATCCTTGTTCAGGGCGATGCCGACTATTATGATCATAGTTTTCAAGTCATTCCGAGATACTTTTTGTTTTTTTGAATTTAAAAAATTCATTAAAATTATTCCTTAAGAGGTTTGCAAATATTTTCAACAGATCCTTGTTCAGGCCGATGCCGACTATTATGATGGTAAATTTCAAGTCATTCCGAGATACTTTTTGTTTTTGAGAAGAAAGTCAGCTCACTGTCAAAGTACATCAGAGCAAATGGATCATTTCCTGAATTTCAAAAATTCATTAAAATTATTCCTTAAGAGCTTTGCAAATATTTTCAACAGATCCTTGTTCAGGGCCATGTCGTCTATCATGATGGTAAATTTCAAATCATTCCGAGATACTTTTTGTTTTTGAGAAGAAAGTCAGCTCACTGTCAAAGTACATCAGAGCAAATGGATCATTTCCTGAATTTCAAAAATTCATAAAAATTGTTCCTTAAGAGCTTTGCAAATATTTTCAACAGATCCTTGTTCAGGGCGATGCCGACTATTATGATCATAAATTTCAAGTCATTCCGAGATACTTTTTGTTTTTGAGAAGAAAGTCAGCTCACTGTCAAAGTACATCAGAGCAAATGGATCATTTCCTGAATTTCCAAAATTCATTAAATTTTTTCCTTAAGAGCTTTGCAAATATTTTCAACAGATCCTTGTTCAGGCCGATGCCGACTATTATGATGGTAAATTTCAAGTCATTCCGAGATACTTTTTGTTTTTGAGAAGAAAGTCAGCTCACTGTCAAAGTACATCAGAGCAAATGGATCATTTCCTGAATTTCAAAAATTCATAAAAAAATTTCCTTAAGAGCTTTGCAAATATTTTCAACAGATCCTTGTTCAGGGTTGTGCCGACTATTATGATGGCAAATTTTAAGTCATTCCGAGATACTTTTTGTTTTTTTGAATTTCAAAAATTCATTAAAATTATTCCTTAAGAGGTTTGCAAATATTTTCAACAGATCCTTGTTCAGGGCCATGTCGTCTATCATGATGGTAAATTTCAAGTCATTCCGAGATACTTTTTGTTTTTGAGAAGAAAGCCAGCTCACTGTCAAAGTACATCAGAGCAAATGGATCATTTCCTGAATTTCAAAAATTCATAAAAATTATTCCTTAAGAGGTTAGAAAATATTTTCAACAGATCCTTGTTCAGGGTTGTGCCGACTATCATGATGGTAAATTTCAAGTCATTCCGAGATACTTTTTGTTTTTGAGAAGAAAGTCAGCTCACTGTCAAAGTACATCAGAGCAAATGGATCATTTCCTGAATTTCAAAAATTCATAAAATTTTTTCCTTAAGAGCTTTGCAAATATTTTCAACAGATCCTTGTTCAGGCCGATGCCGACTATTATGATGGTAAATTTCAAGTCATTCCGAAATACTTTTTGTTTTTGAGAAGAAAGTCAGCTCACTGTCAAAGTACATCAGAGCAAATGGATCATTTCCTGAATCTCAAAAATTCATAAAAATTATTCCTTAAGAGGTTAGAAAATATTTTCAACAGATCCTTGTTCAGGGCGATGCCGACTATTATGATCATAGTTTTCAAGTCATTCCGAGATACTTTTTGTTTTTTTGAATTTAAAAAATTCATTAAAATTATTCCTTAAGAGGTTTGCAAATATTTTCAACAGATCCTTGTTCAGGCCGATGCCGACTATTATGATGGTAAATTTCAAGTCATTCCGAGATACTTTTTGTTTTTGAGAAGAAAGTCAGCTCACTGTCAAAGTACATCAGAGCAAATGGATCATTTCCTGAATTTCAAAAATTCATTAAAATTATTCCTTAAGAGCTTTGCAAATATTTTCAACAGATCCTTGTTCAGGGCCATGTCGTCTATCATGATGGTAAATTTCAAATCATTCCGAGATACTTTTTGTTTTTGAGAAGAAAGTCAGCTCACTGTCAAAGTACATCAGAGCAAATGGATCATTTCCTGAATTTCAAAAATTCATAAAATTTTTTCCTTAAGAGCTTTGCAAATATTTTCAACAGATCCTTGTTCAGGCCGATGCCGACTATTATGATGGTAAATTTCAAGTCATTCCGAGATACTTTTTGTTTTTGAGAAGAAAGTCAGCTCACTGTCAAAGTACATCAGAGCAAATGGATCATTTCCTGAATTTCAAAAATTCATAAAAAAATTTCCTTAAGAGCTTTGCAAATATTTTCAACAGATCCTTGTTCAGGGTGGTGCCGACTATTATGATGGCAAATTTTAAGTCATTCCGAGATACTTTTTGTTTTTTTGAATTTCAAAAATTCATTAAAATTATTCCTTAAGAGGTTTGCAAATATTTTCAACAGATCCTTGTTCAGGGCCATGTCGTCTATCATGATGGTAAATTTCAAGTCATTCCGAGATACTTTTTGTTTTTGAGAAGAAAGCCAGCTCACTGTCAAAGTACATCAGAGCAAATGGATCATTTCCTGAATTTCAAAAATTCATAAAAATTATTCCTTAAGAGGTTAGAAAATATTTTCAACAGATCCTTGTTCAGGGTTGTGCCGACTATCATGATGGTAAATTTCAAGTCATTCCGAGATACTTTTTGTTTTTGAGAAGAAAGTCAGCTCACTGTCAAAGTACATCAGAGCAAATGGATCATTTCCTGAATTTCAAAAATTCATAAAATTTTTTCCTTAAGAGCTTTGCAAATATTTTCAACAGATCCTTGTTCAGGCCGATGCCGACTATTATGATGGTAAATTTCAAGTCATTCCGAAATACTTTTTGTTTTTGAGAAGAAAGTCAGCTCACTGTCAAAGTACATCAGAGCAAATGGATCATTTCCTGAATTTCAAAAATTCATTAAAAATTTTTCCTTAAGAGCTTTGCAAATATTTTCAACAGATCCCTGTTCAGGGTTGTGCCGACTATCATGATGGTAAATTTCAAGTCATTCCGAGATACTTTTTGTTTTTGAGAAGAAAGTCAGCTCACTGTCAAAGTACATCAGAGCAAATGGATCATTTCCTGAATTTCAAAAATTCATAAAAAAATTTCCTTAAGAGCTTTGCAAATATTTTCAACAGATCCTTATTCAGGCCGATGCCGACTATTATGATGGTAAATTTCAAGTCATTCCGAAATACTTTTTGTTTTTGAGAAGAAAGTCAGCTCACTGTCAAAGTACATCAGAGCAAATGGATCATTTCCTGAATTTCAAAAATTCTTAAAAATTTTTCCTTAAGAGCTTTGCAAATATTTTCAACAGATCCTTGTTCAGGGTGGTGCCGACTATTATGATGGCAAATTTTAAGTCATTCTGAGATACTTTTTGTTTTTTTGAATTTCAAAAATTCATTAAAATTATTCCTTAAGAGGTTTGCAAATATTTTCAACAGATCCTTGTTCAGGGCCATGTCGTCTATCATGATGGTAAATTTCAAGTCATTCCGAGATACTTTTTGTTTTTGAGAAGAAAGTCAGCTCACTGTCAAAGTACATCAGAGCAAATGGATCATATCCTGAATTTCAAAAATTCATTAAAAATTTTTCCTTAAGAGCTTTGCAAATATTTTCAACAGATCCTTGTTCAGGGTTGTGCCGACTATCATGATGGTAAATTTCAAGTAATTCCGAGATACTTTTTGTTTTTGAGAAGAAAGTCAGCTCACTGTCAAAGTACATCAGAGCAAATGGATCATTTCCTGAATTTCAAAAATTCATAAAAATTGTTCCTTAAGAGCTTTGCAAATATTTTCAACAGATCCTTGTTCAGGGCGATGCCGACTATTATGATCATAAATTTCAAGTCATTCCGAGATACTTTTTGTTTTTGAGAAGAAAGTCAGCTCACTGTCAAAGTACATCAGAGCAAATGGATCATTTCCTGAATTTCAAAAATTCATAAAAAAATTTCCTTAAGAGCTTTGCAAATATTTTCAACAGATCCTTGTTCAGGGTGGTGCCGACTATCATGATGGTAAATTTCAAGTCATTCCGAGATACTTTTTGTTTTTTGAAGAAAGTCAGCTCACTGTCAAAGTACATCAGAGCAAATGGATCATTTCCTGAATCTCAAAAATTCATAAAAATTATTCCTTAAGAGGTTAGAAAATATTTTCAACAGATCCTTGTTCAGGGCGATGCCGACTATTATGATCATAAATTTCAAGTCATTCCGAGATACTTTTTGTTTTTGAGAAGAAAGTCAGCTCACTGTCAAAGTACATCAGAGCAAATGGATCATTTCCTGAATTTCAAAAATTCATACATTTTTTTCCTTAAGAGCTTTGCAAATATTTTCAACAGATCCTTGTTCAGGGTGGTGCCGACTATTATGATGGCAAATTTTAAGTCATTCCGAAATACTTTTTGTTTTTTTGAATTTCAAAAATTCATTAAAATTATTCCTTAAGAGGTTTGCAAATATTTTCAACAGATCCTTGTTCAGGGCCATGTCGTCTATCATGATGGTAAATTTCAAGTCATTCCGAGATACTTTTTGTTTTTTGAAGAAAGTCAGCTCACTGTCAAAGTACATCAGAGCAAATGGATCATTTCCTGAATCTCAAAAATTCATAAAAATTATTCCTTAAGAGGTTAGAAAATAATTTCAACAGATCCTTGTTCAGGGCGATGCCGACTATTATGATCATAAATTTCAAGTCATTCCGAGATACTTTTTGTTTTTGAGAAGAAAGTCAGCTCACTGTCAAAGTACATCAGAGCAAATGGATCATTTCCTGAATTTCAAAAATTCATAAAAAAATTTCCTTAAGAGCTTTGCAAATATTTTCAACAGATCCTTGTTCAGGGTGGTGCCGACTATTATGATGGCAAATTTTAAGTCATTCCGAGATACTTTTTGTTTTTTTGAATTTCAAAAATTCATTAAAATTATTCCTTAAGAGGTTTGCAAATATTTTCAACAGATCCTTGTTCAGGGCCATGTCGTCTATCATGATGGTAAATTTCAAGTCATTCCGAGATACTTTTTGTTTTTGAGAAGAAAGCCAGCTCACTGTCAAAGTACATCAGAGCAAATGGATCATTTCCTGAATTTCAAAAATTCATAAAAATTATTCCTTAAGAGGTTAGAAAATATTTTCAACAGATCCTTGTTCAGGGTTGTGCCGACTATCATGATGGTAAATTTCAAGTCATTCCGAGATACTTTTTGTTTTTGAGAAGAAAGTCAGCTCACTGTCAAAGTACATCAGAGCAAATGGATCATTTCCTGAATTTCAAAAATTCATAAAATTTTTTCCTTAAGAGCTTTGCAAATATTTTCAACAGATCCTTGTTCAGGCCGATGCCGACTATTATGATGGTAAATTTCAAGTCATTCCGAAATACTTTTTGTTTTTGAGAAGAAAGTCAGCTCACTGTCAAAGTACATCAGAGCAAATGGATCATTTCCTGAATTTCAAAAATTCATAAAAAATTTTCCTTAAGAGCTTTGCAAATATTTTCAACAGATCCTTGTTCAGGGTGGTGCCGACTATTATGATGGCAAATTTTAAGTCATTCCGAGATACTTTTTGTTTTTTTGAATTTCAAAAATTCATTAAAATTATTCCTTAAGAGGTTTGCAAATATTTTCAACAGATCCTTGTTTAGGGCCATGTCGTCTATCATGATGGTAAATTTCAAGTCATTCCGAGATACTTTTTGTTTTTGAGAAGAAAGCCAGCTCACTGTCAAAGTACATCAGAGCAAATGGATCATTTCCTGAATTTCAAAAATTCATAAAAATTATTCCTTAAGAGGTTAGAAAATATTTTCAACAGATCCTTGTTCAGGGTTGTGCCGACTATCATGATGGTAAATTTCAAGTCATTCCGAGATACTTTTTGTTTTTGAGAAGAAAGTCAGCTCACTGTCAAAGTACATCAGAGCAAATGGATCATTTCCTGAATTTCAAAAATTCATAAAATTTTTTCCTTAAGAGCTTTGCAAATATTTTCAACAGATCCTTGTTCAGGCCGATGCCGACTATTATGATGGTAAATTTCAAGTCATTCCGAAATACTTTTTGTTTTTGAGAAGAAAGTCAGCTCACTGTCAAAGTACATCAGAGCAAATGGATCATTTCCTGAATTTCAAAAATTCATAAAAAATTTTCCTTAAGAGCTTTGCAAATATTTTCAACAGATCCTTGTTCAGGGTGGGGCCGACTATTATGATGGCAAATTTTAAGTCATTCCGAGATACTTTTTGTTTTTTTGAATTTCAAAAATTCATTAAAATTATTCCTTAAGAGGTTTGCAAATATTTTCAACAGATCCTTGTTCAGGGCCATGTCGTCTATCATGATGGTAAATTTCAAGTCATTCCGAGATACTTTTTGTTTTTGAGAAGAAAGTCAGCTCACTGTCAAAGTACATCAGAGCAAATGGATCATTTCCTGAATTTCAAAAATTCATAAAAAAATTTCCTTAAGAGCTTTGCAAATATTTTCAACAGATCCTTGTTCAGGGTTGTGCCGACTATCATGATGGTAAATTTCAAGTCATTCCGAGATACTTTTTGTTTTTGAGAAGAAAGTCAGCTCACTGTCAAAGTACATCAGAGCAAATGGATCATTTCCTGAATTTCAAAAATTCATAACATTTTTTTCTTAAGAGCTTTGCAAATATTTTCAACAGATCCTTGTTCAGGCCGATGCCGACTATTATGATGGTAAATTTCAAGTCATTCCGAGATACTTTTTGTTTTTGAGAAGAAAGTCAGCTCACTGTCAAAGTACATCAGAGCAAATGGATCATTTCCTGAATTTCAAAAATTCATAAAAAATTTTCCTTAAGAGCTTTGCAAATATTTTCAACAGATCCCTGTTCAGGGTTGTGCCGACTATCATGATGGTAAATTTCAAGTCATTCCGAGATACTTTTTGTTTTTGAGAAGAAAGTCAGCTCACTGTCAAAGTACATCAGAGCAAATGGATCATTTCCTGAATTTCAAAAATTCATAAAAAAATTTCCTTAAGAGCTTTGCAAATATTTTCAACAGATCCTTATTCAGGCCGATGCCGACTATTATGATGGTAAATTTCAAGTCATTCCGAAATACTTTTTGTTTTTGAGAAGAAAGTCAGCTCACTGTCAAAGTACATCAGAGCAAATGGATCATTTCCTGAATTTCAAAAATTCTTAAAAATTTTTCCTTAAGAGCTTTGCAAATATTTTCAACAGATCCTTGTTCAGGGTGGTGCCGACTATTATGATGGCAAATTTTAAGTCATTCTGAGATACTTTTTGTTTTTTTGAATTTCAAAAATTCATTAAAATTATTCCT
Organism: Microchirus variegatus; assembly: GCF_963457635.1. Lineage (NCBI taxonomy): Eukaryota > Metazoa > Chordata > Actinopteri > Pleuronectiformes > Soleidae > Microchirus > Microchirus variegatus. The sequence goes on from NC_139804.1 coordinate 37,502,393, forward strand.
TAAGAGGTTTGCAAATATTTTCAACAGATCCTTGTTCAGGGCCATGTCGTCTATCATGATGGTAAATTTCAAGTCATTCCGAGATACTTTTTGTTTTTGAGAAGAAAGTCAGCTCACTGTCAAAGTACATCAGAGCAAATGGATCATTTCCTGAATTTCAAAAATTCATTAAAAATTTTTCCTTAAGAGCTTTGCAAATATTTTCAACAGATCCTTGTTCAGGGTTGTGCCGACTATCATGATGGTAAATTTCAAGTAATTCCGAGATACTTTTTGTTTTTGAGAAGAAAGTCAGCTCACTGTCAAAGTACATCAGAGCAAATGGATCATTTCCTGAATTTCAAAAATTCATAAAAATTGTTCCTTAAGAGCTTTGCAAATATTTTCAACAGATCCTTGTTCAGGGCGATGCCGACTATTATGATCATAAATTTCAAGTCATTCCGAGATACTTTTTGTTTTTGAGAAGAAAGTCAGCTCACTGTCAAAGTACATCAGAGCAAATGGATCATTTCCTGAATTTCAAAAATTCATAAAAAAATTTCCTTAAGAGCTTTGCAAATATTTTCAACAGATCCTTGTTCAGGGTGGTGCCGACTATCATGATGGTAAATTTCAAGTCATTCCGAGATACTTTTTGTTTTTTGAAGAAAGTCAGCTCACTGTCAAAGTACATCAGAGCAAATGGATCATTTCCTGAATCTCAAAAATTCATAAAAATTATTCCTTAAGAGGTTAGAAAATATTTTCAACAGATCCTTGTTCAGGGCGATGCCGACTATTATGATCATAAATTTCAAGTCATTCCGAGATACTTTTTGTTTTTGAGAAGAAAGTCAGCTCACTGTCAAAGTACATCAGAGCAAATGGATCATTTCCTGAATTTCAAAAATTCATACATTTTTTTCCTTAAGAGCTTTGCAAATATTTCCAACAGATCCTTGTTCAGGGTGGTGCCGACTATTATGATGGCAAATTTTAAGTCATTCCGAAATACTTTTTGTTTTTTTGAATTTCAAAAATTCATTAAAATTATTCCTTAAGAGGTTTGCAAATATTTTCAACAGATCCTTGTTCAGGGCCATGTCGTCTATCATGATGGTAAATTTCAAGTCATTCCGAGATACTTTTTGTTTTTTGAAGAAAGTCAGCTCACTGTCAAAGTACATCAGAGCAAATGGATCATTTCCTGAATCTCAAAAATTCATAAAAATTATTCCTTAAGAGGTTAGAAAATATTTTCAACAGATCCTTGTTCAGGGCGATGCCGACTATTATGATCATAAATTTCAAGTCATTCCGAGATACTTTTTGTTTTTGAGAAGAAAGTCAGCTCACTGTCAAAGTACATCAGAGCAAATGGATCATTTCCTGAATTTCAAAAATTCATAAAAAAATTTCCTTAAGAGCTTTGCAAATATTTTCAACAGATCCTTGTTCAGGGTGGTGCCGACTATTATGATGGCAAATTTTAAGTCATTCCGAGATACTTTTTGTTTTTTTGAATTTCAAAAATTCATTAAAATTATTCCTTAAGAGGTTTGCAAATATTTTCAACAGATCCTTGTTCAGGGCCATGTCGTCTATCATGATGGTAAATTTCAAGTCATTCCGAGATACTTTTTGTTTTTGAGAAGAAAGCCAGCTCACTGTCAAAGTACATCAGAGCAAATGGATCATTTCCTGAATTTCAAAAATTCATAAAAATTATTCCTTAAGAGGTTAGAAAATATTTTCAACAGATCCTTGTTCAGGGTTGTGCCGACTATCATGATGGTAAATTTCAAGTCATTCCGAGATACTTTTTGTTTTTGAGAAGAAAGTCAGCTCACTGTCAAAGTACATCAGAGCAAATGGATCATTTCCTGAATTTCAAAAATTCATAAAATTTTTTCCTTAAGAGCTTTGCAAATATTTTCAACAGATCCTTGTTCAGGCCGATGCCGACTATTATGATGGTAAATTTCAAGTCATTCCGAAATACTTTTTGTTTTTGAGAAGAAAGTCAGCTCACTGTCAAAGTACATCAGAGCAAATGGATCATTTCCTGAATTTCAAAAATTCATAAAAAATTTTCCTTAAGAGCTTTGCAAATATTTTCAACAGATCCTTGTTCAGGGTGGTGCCGACTATTATGATGGCAAATTTTAAGTCATTCCGAGATACTTTTTGTTTTTTTGAATTTCAAAAATTCATTAAAATTATTCCTTAAGAGGTTTGCAAATATTTTCAACAGATCCTTGTTCAGGGCCATGTCGTCTATCATGATGGTAAATTTCAAGTCATTCCGAGATACTTTTTGTTTTTGAGAAGAAAGTCAGCTCACTGTCAAAGTACATCAGAGCAAATGGATAATTTCCTGAATTTCAAAAATTCATAAAAAAATTTCCTTAAGAGCTTTGCAAATATTTTCAACAGATCCTTGTTCAGGGTTGTGCCGACTATCATGATGGTAAATTTCAAGTCATTCCGAGATACTTTTTGTTTTTGAGAAGAAAGTCAGCTCACTGTCAAAGTACATCAGAGCAAATGGATCATTTCCTGAATTTCAAAAATTCATAAAATTTTTTCCTTAAGAGCTTTGCAAATATTTTCAACAGATCCTTGTTCAGGCCGATGCCGACTATTATGATGGTAAATTTCAAGTCATTCCGAAATACTTTTTGTTTTTGAGAAGAAAGTCAGCTCACTGTCAAAGTACATCAGAGCAAATGGATCATTTCCTGAATTTCAAAAATTCATAAAAATTTTTCCTTAAGAGCTTTGCAAATATTTTCAACAGATCCTTGTTCAGGGTGGTGCCGACTATTATGATGGCAAATTTTAAGTCATTCCGAGATACTTTTTGTTTTTTTGAATTTCAAAAATTCATTAAAATTATTCCTTAAGAGGTTTGCAAATATTTTCAACAGATCCTTGTTCAGGGCCATGTCGTCTATCATGATGGTAAATTTCAAGTCATTCCGAGATACTTTTTGTTTTTGAGAAGAAAGCCAGCTCACTGTCAAAGTACATCAGAGCAAATGGATCATTTCCTGAATTTCAAAAATTCATAAAAATTATTCCTTAAGAGGTTAGAAAATATTTTCAACAGATCCTTGTTCAGGGTTGTGCCAACTATCATGATGGTAAATTTCAAGTCATTCCGAGATACTTTTTGTTTTTGAGAAGAAAGTCAGCTCACTGTCAAAGTACATCAGAGCAAATGGATCATTTCCTGAATTTCAAAAATTCATAAAATTTTTTCCTTAAGAGCTTTGCAAATATTTTCAACAGATCCTTGTTCAGGCCGATGCCGACTATTATGATGGTAAATTTCAAGTCATTCCGAAATACTTTTTGTTTTTGAGAAGAAAGTCAGCTCACTGTCAAAGTACATCAGAGCAAATGGATCATTTCCTGAATTTCAAAAATTCATAAAAATTTTTCCTTAAGAGCTTTGCAAATATTTTCAACAGATCCTTGTTCAGGGTGGTGCCGACTATTATGATGGCAAATTTTAAGTCATTCCGAGATACTTTTTGTTTTTTTGAATTTCAAAAATTCATTAAAATTATTCCTTAAGAGGTTTGCAAATATTTTCAACAGATCCTTGTTCAGGGCCATGTCATCTATCATGATGGTAAATTTCAAGTCATTCCGAGATACTTTTTGTTTTTGAGAAGAAAGTCAGCTCACTGTCAAAGTACATCAGAGCAAATGGATCATTTCCTGAATTTCAAAAATTCATAAAAAAATTTCCTTAAGAGCTTTGCAAATATTTTCAACAGATCCTTGTTCAGGGTTGTGCCGACTATCATGATGGTAAATTTCAAGTCATTCCGAGATACTTTTTGTTTTTGAGAAGAAAGTCAGCTCACTGTCAAAGTACATCAGAGCAAATGGATCATTTCCTGAATTTCAAAAATTCATAACATTTTTTTCTTAAGAGCTTTGCAAATATTTTCAACAGATCCTTGTTCAGGCCGATGCCGACTATTATGATGGTAAATTTCAAGTCATTCCGAGATACTTTTTGTTTTTGAGAAGAAAGTCAGCTCACTGTCAAAGTACATCAGAGCAAATGGATCATTTCCTGAATTTCAAAAATTCATAAAAAAATTTTCCTTAAGAGCTTTGCAAATAGTTTCAACAGATCCTTATTCAGGCCGATGCCGACTATTATGATGGTAAATTTCAAGTCATTCCGAAATACTTTTTGTTTTTGAGAAGAAAGTCAGCTCACTGTCAAAGTACATCAGAGCAAATGGATCATTTCCTGAATTTCAAAAATTCTTAAAAATTTTTCCTTAAGAGCTTTGCAAATATTTTCAACAGATCCTTGTTCAGGGTGGTGCCGACTATTATGATGGCAAATTTTAAGTCATTCCGAGATACTTTTTGTTTTTTTGAATTTCAAAAATTCATTAAAATTATTCCTTAAGAGGTTTGCAAATATTTTCAACAGATCCTTGTTCAGGGCCATGTCGTCTATCATGATGGTAAATTTCAAGTCATTCCGAGATACTTTTTGTTTTTGAGAAGAAAGTCAGCTCACTGTCAAAGTACATCAGAGCAAATGGATCATTTCCTGAATTTCAAAAATTCATTAAAAATTTTTCCTTAAGAGCTTTGCAAATATTTTCAACAGATCCTTGTTCAGGGTTGTGCCGACTATCATTCTGGTAAATTTCAAGTCATTCCGAGATACTTTTTGTTTTTGAGAAGAAAGTCAGCTCACTGTCAAAGTACATCAGAGCAAATGGATCATTTCCTGAATTTCAAAAATTCATAAAAATTGTTCCTTAAGAGCTTTGCAAATATTTTCAACAGATCCTTGTTCAGGGCGATGCCGACTATTATGATCATAAATTTCAAGTCATTCCGAGATACTTTTTGTTTTTGAGAAGAAAGTCAGCTCACTGTCAAAGTACATCAGAGCAAATGGATCATTTCCTGAATTTCAAAAATTCATAAAAAAATTTCCTTAAGAGCTTTGCAAATATTTTCAACAGATCCTTGTTCAGGGTGGTGCCGACTATCATGATGGTAAATTTCAAGTCATTCCGAGATACTTTTTGTTTTTTGAAGAATGTCAGCTCACTGTCAAAGTACATCAGAGCAAATGGATCATTTCCTGAATCTCAAAAATTCATAAAAATTATTCCTTAAGAGGTTAGAAAATATTTTCAACAGATCCTTGTTCAGGGCGATGCCGACTATTATGATCATAAATTTCAAGTCATTCCGAGATACTTTTTGTTTTTGAGAAGAAAGTCAGCTCACTGTCAAAGTACATCAGAGCAAATGGATCATTTCCTGAATTTCAAAAATTCATAAATTTTTTTCCTTAAGAGCTTTGCAAATATTTTCAACAGATCCTTGTTCAGGCCGATGCCGACTATTATGATGGTAAATTCCAAGTCATTCCGAAATACTTTTTGTTTTTGAGAAGAAAGTCAGCTCACTGTCAAAGTACATCAGAGCAAATGGATCATTTCCTGAATTTCAAAAATTCATTAAAAAATTTTCCTTAAGAGCTTTGCAAATATTTTCAACAGATCCCTGTTCAGGGTTGTGCCGACTATCATTCTGGTAAATTTCAAGTCATTCCGAGATACTTTTTGTTTTTGAGAAGAAAGTCAGCTCACTGTCAAAGTACATCAGAGCAAATGGATCATTTCCTGAATTTCAAAAATTCATAAAATTTTTTCCTTAAGAGCTTTGCAAATATTTTCAACAGATCCTTGTTCAGGCCGATGCCGACTATTATGATGGTAAATTTCAAGTCATTCCGAAATACATTTTGTTTTTGAGAAGAAAGTCAGCTCACTGTCAAAGTACATCAGAGCAAATGGATCATTTCCTGAATTTCAAAAATTCTTAAAAAATTTTCCTTAAGAGCTTTGCAAATATTTTCAACAGATCCTTGTTCAGGGTGGTGCCGACTATTATGATGGCAAATTTTAAGTCATTCCGAGATACTTTTTGTTTTTTTGAATTTCAAAAATTCATTTAAATTATTCCTTAAGAGGTTTGCAAATATTTTCAACAGATCCTTGTTCAGGGCCATGTCGTCTATCATGATGGTAAATTTCAAGTCATTCCGAGATACTTTTTGTTTTTGAGAAGAAAGTCAGCTCACTGTCAAAGTACATCAGAGCAAATGGATCATTTCCTGAATTTCAAAAATTCATAAATTTTTTTCCTTTAGAGCTTTGCAAATATTTTCAACAGATCCTTGTTCAGGCCGATGCCGACTATTATGATGGTAAATTCCAAGTCATTCCGAAATACTTTTTGTTTTTGAGAAGAAAGTCAGCTCACTGTCAAAGTACATCAGAGCAAATGGATCATTTCCTGAATTTCAAAAATTCATTAAAAAATTTTCCTTAAGAGCTTTGCAAATATTTTCAACAGATCCCTGTTCAGGGTTGTGCCGACTATCATTCTGGTAAATTTCAAGTCATTCCGAGATACTTTTTGTTTTTGAGAAGAAAGTCAGCTCACTGTCAAAGTACATCAGAGCAAATGGATCATTTCCTGAATTTCAAAAATTCATAAAAAATTTTCCTTAAGAGCTTTGCAAATATTTTCAACAGATCCTTGTTCAGGCCGATGCCGACTATTATGATGGTAAATTTCAAGTCATTCCGAAATACTTTTTGTTTTTGAGAAGAAAGTCAGCTCACTGTCAAAGTACATCAGAGCAAATGGATCATTTCCTGAATTTCAAAAATTCTTAAAAAATTTTCCTTAAGAGGTTAGAAAATATTTTCAACAGATCCTTGTTCAGGGCCATGTCGTCTATCATGGGGATAAATTTCAAGGCAATCCAAGATACATTGTGTTTTTGAGAAGAAAGTCAGCTCATTTCCTGAATTTCAAAAATTCATTAAAATTATTCCTTAAGAGGTTTGCAAATATTTTCAACAGATCCTTGTTCAGGGCCATGTCGTCTATCATGATGGTAAATTTCAAGTCATTCCGAGATACTTTTTGTTTTTGAGAAGAAAGTCAGCTCACTGTCAAAGTACATCAGAGCAAATGGATCATTTCCTGAATTTCAAAAATTCATAAAAATTTTCCTTAAGAGCTTTGCAAATATTTTCAACAGATCCTTGTTCAGGGTGGTGCCGACTATTATGATCGCAAATTTCAAGTCATTCCGAGATACTTTTAGTTTTTGAGAAGAAAGTCAGCTCACTGTCAAAGTACATCAGAGCAAATGGATCATTTCGTGAATTTCAAAAATTCATAAAAAATTTTCCTTAAGAGCTTTGCAAATATTTTCAACAGATCCTTGTTCAGGGTGGTGCCGACTATTATGATGGCAAATTTTAAGTCATTCCGAGATAGTTTTTGTTTTTTTGAATTTCAAAAATTCATTAAAATTATTCCTTAAGAGGTTTGCAAATATTTTCAACAGATCCTTGTTCAGGGCCATGTCGTCTATCATGATGGTAAATTTCAAGTCATTACGAGATACTTTTTGTTTTTGAGAAGAAAGTCAGCTCACTGTCAAAGTACATCAGAGCAAATGGATCATTTCCTGAATTTCAAAAATTCATGAAAAATTTTCCTTAAGAGCTTTGCAAATATTTTCAACAGATCCTTGTTCAGGGTGGTGCCGACTATTATGATGGTGAATTTCAAGTCATTCCGAAATACTTTTTGTTTTATTGAATTTCAAAAATTCATTAAAATTATTCCTTAATAGGTTTGCAAATATTTTCAACAGATCCTTGTTCAGGGCCATGTCGTCTATCATGATGGTAAATTTCAAGTCATTCCGAGATACTTTTTGTTTTTGAGAAGAAAGTCAGCTCACTGTCAAAGTACATCAGAGCAAATGGATCATTTCCTGAATCTCAAAAATTCATAAAAATTATTCCTTAAGAGCTTTGCAAATATTTTCAACAGATCCTTGTTCAGGGCAATGCTGACTATTATGATGGTAAATTTCAAGTCAATCCAAGATACTTTTTGTTTTTGAGAAGAAAGTCAGCTCATTTCCTGAATTTCAAAAATTCATTAAAATTATTCCTTAAGAGGTTTGCAAATATTTTCAACAGATCCTTGTTCAGGGCCATGTTGTCTATCATGATGGTAAATTTCAAGTCATTCCGAGATACTTTTTGTTTTTGAGAAGAAAGTCAGCTCACTGTCAAAGAACATCAGAGCAAATGGATCATTTCCGGAATCTCAAAAATTCATAAAAATTATTCCTTAAGAGCTTTGCAAATATTGTCAACAGATCCTTGTTCAGGGTGATGCCGACTATTATGATCATAAATTTCAAGTCATTCCGAGATACTTTTTGTTTTTGAGAAGAAAGTCAGCTCACTGTCAAAGTACATCAGAGCAAATGGATCATTTCCTGAATTTCAAAAATTCATAAAATTTTTTCCTTAAGAGCTTTGCAAATATTTTCAACAGATCCTTGTTCAGGCCGATGCCGACTATTATGATGGTAAATTTCAAGTCATTCCGAAATACTTTTTGTTTTTGAGAAGAAAGTCAGCTCACTGTCAAAGTACATCAGAGCAAATGGATCATTTCCTGAATTTCAAAAATTCATAAAAATTATTCCTTAAGAGGTTAGAAAATATTTTCAACAGATCCTTGTTCAGGGCGATACCGACTATTATGATCATACATTTCAAGTCATTCCGAGATACTTTTTGTTTTTGAGAAGAAAGTCAGCTCACTGTCAAAGTACATCAGAGCCAATGGATCATTTCCTGAATTTAAAAAATTCATAAAAAAATTTCCTTAAGAGCTTTGCAAATATTTTCAACAGATCCTTGTTCAGGGTGGTGCCGACTATTATGATGGCAAATTTTAAGTCATTCCGAGATAATTTTTGTTTTTTTGAATTTCAAAAATTCATTTAAATTATTCCTTAAGAGGTTTGCAAATATTTTCAACAGATCCTTGTTCAGGGCCATGTCGTCTATCATGATGGTAAATTTCAAGTCATTCCGAGATACTTTTTGTTTTTGAGAAGAAAGTCAGCTCACTGTCAAAGTACATCAGAGCAAATGGATCATTTCCTGAATTTCAAAAATTCATAAAAAAAAATCCTTAAGAGCTTTGCAAATATTTTCAACAGATCCTTGTTCAGGGTGGTGCTGACTATCATGATGGTAAATTTCAAGTCATTCCGAGATACTTTTTGTTTTTGAGAAGAAAGTCAGCTCACTGTCAAAGTACATCAGAGCAAATGGATCATTTCCTGAATTTCAAAAATTCATAATTTTTTTTCCTTAAGAGCTTTGCAAATATTTTCAACAGATCCTTGTTCAGGGTGGTGCCGACTATTATGATGGCAAATTTCAAGTCATTCCGAGATACTTTTTGTTTTTTTGAATTTCAAAAATTCATTAAAATTATTCCCAAAGATGTTTGCAAATATTTTCAACAGATCCTTGTTCAGGGCCATGTCGTCTATCATGATGGTAAATTTCAAGGCAATCCAAGATACTTTTTGTTTTTGAGAAGAAAGTCAGCTCATTTCCTGAATTTCAAAAATTCATTAAAATTATTCCTTAAGAGGTTTGCAAATATTTTCAACAGATCCTTGTTCAGGGCCATGTCGTCTATCATGATGGTAAATTTCAAGTCATTCCGAGATACTTTTTGTTTTTGAGAAGAAAGTCAGCTCACTGTCAAAGTACATCAGAGCAAATGGATCATTTCCTGAATTTCAAAAATTCATAAAAAATTTTCCTTAAGAGCTTTGCAAATATTTTCAACAGATCCTTGTTCAGGGCCATGTCGTCTATCATGATGGTAAATTTCAAGTCATTCCGAGATACTTTTTGTTTTTGAGAAGAAAGTCAGCTCACTGTCAAAGTACACCAGAGCAAATGGATCATTTCCTGAATCTTAAAAATTCATAAAAATTATTCCTTAAGAGGTTAGAAAATATTTTCAACAGATCCTTGTTCAGGGTGATGCCGACTATTATGATCATAAATTTCAAGTCATTCCGAGATACTTTTTGTTTTTGAGAAGAAAGTCAGCTCACTGTCAAAGTACATCAGAGCAAATGGATCATTTCCTGAATTTCAAAAATTCATAAACATTTTTCCTTAAGAGCTTTGCAAATATTTTCAACAGATCCTTGTTCAGGGTGGTGCCGACTATTATGATGGCAAATTTTAAGTCATTCCGAGATACTTTTTGTTTTTTTGAATTTCAAAAATTCATTAAAATTATTCCTTAAGAGGTTTGCAAATATTTTCAACAGATCCTTGTTCAGGGCCATGTCGTCTATCATGATGGTAAATTTCAAGTCATTCCGAGATACTTTTTGTTTTTGAGAAGAAAGTCAGCTCACTGTCAAAGTACATCAGAGAAAATGGATCATTTCCTGAATTTCAAAAATTCATAAAAAAATTTCCTTAAGAGGTTTGCAAATATTTTCAACAGATCCTTGTTCAGGGCCATGTCGTCTATCATGATGGTAAATTTCAAGTCATTCCGAGATACTTTTTGTTTTTGAGAAGAAAGTCAGCTCACTGTCAAAGTACATCAGAGCAAATGGATCATTTCCTGAATTTCAAAAATTCATAACATTTTTTTCTTAAGAGCTTTGCAAATATTTTCAACAGATCCTTGTTCAGGGTGGTGCCGACTATTATGATGGCAAATTTCAAGTCATTCCGAGATACTTTTTGTTTTTTTGAATTTCAAAAATTCATTAAAATTATTCCTAAAGATGTTTGCAAATATTTTCAACAGATCCTTGTTCAGGGCCATGTCGTCTATCATGATGGTAAATTTCAAGGCAATCCAAGATACTTTTTGTTTTTGAGAAGAAAGTCAGCTCATTTCCTGAATTTCAAAAATTCATTAAAATTATTCCTTTAGAGGTTTGCAAATATTTTCAACAGATCCTTGTTCAGGGCCATGTCGTCTATCATGATGGTAAATTTCAAGTCATTCCGAGATACTTTTTGTTTTTGAGAAGAAAGTCAGCTCACTGTCAAAGTACATCAGAGCAAATGGATCATTTCCTGAATTTCAAAAATTCATAAAATTTTTTCCTTAAGAGGTTAGAAAATATTTTCAACAGATCCTTGTTCAGGGCGATGCCGACTATTATGATCATAAATTTCAAGTCATTCCGAGATACTTTTTGTTTTTGAGAAGAAAGTCAGCTCACTGTCAAAGTACATCAGAGCAAATGGATCATTTCCTGAATTTCAAAAATTCATAATTTTTTTTCCTTAAGAGCTTTGCAAATATTTTCAACAGATCCTTGTTCAGGGTGGTGCCGACTATTATGATGGCAAATTTTAAGTCATTCCGAGATACTTTTTGTTTTTTTGAATTTCAAAAATTCATTTAAATTATTCCTTAAGAGGTTTGCAAATATTTTCAACAGATCCTTGTTCAGGGCCATGTCGTCTATCATGATGGTAAATTTCAAGTCATTCCGAGATACTTTTTGTTTTTGAGAAGAAAGGCAGCTCACTGTTAAAGTACATCAGAGCAAATGAATCATTTCCTGAATTTCAAAAATTCATTAAAATTTTTCCTTAAGAGCTTTGCAAATATTTTCAACAGATCCTTGTTCAGGGTGGTGCCGACTATCATGATGGTAAATATCAAGTCATTCCGAGATACTTTTTGTTTTTGAGAAGAAAGTCAGCTCACTGTCAAAGTACATCAGAGCAAATGGATCATTTCCTGAATTTCAAAAATTCATAAAAAAAATTCCTTAAGAGCTTTGCAAATATTTTCAACAGATCCTTGTTCAGGGTGGTGCCGACTATTATGATGGTAAATTTCAAGTCATTCCGAGATACTTTTTGTTTTTGAGAAGAAAGTCAGCTCACTGTCAAAGTACATCAGAGCAAATGGATCATTTCCTGAATTTCAAAAATTCATAAAATTTTTTCCTTAAGAGCTTTGCAAATATTTTCAACAGATCCTTGTTCAGGGTGGTGCCGACTATTATGATGGCAAATTTCAAGTCATTCCGAGATACTTTTTGTTTTTTTGAATTTCAAAAATTCATTAAAATTATTCCTAAAGATGTTTGCAAATATTTTCAACAGATCCTTGTTCAGGGCCATGTCGTCTATCATGATGGTAAATTTCAAGGCAATCCAAGATACTTTTTGTTTTTTGAAGAAAGTCAGCTCACTGTCAAAGTACATCAGAGCAAATGGATCATTTCCTGAATCTCAAAAATTCATAAAAATTATTCCTTAAGAGGTTAGAAAATATTTTCAACAGATCCTTGTTCAGGGCGATGCCGACTATTATGATCATAAATTTCAAGTCATTCCGAGATACTTTTTGTTTTTGAGAAGAAAGTCAGCTCACTGTCAAAGTACATCAGAGCAAATGGATCATTTCCTGAATTTCAAAAATTCATAATTTTTTTTCCTTAAGAGCTTTGCAAATATTTTCAACAGATCCTTGTTCAGGGTGGTGCCGACTATTATGATGGCAAATTTTAAGTCATTCCGAGATACTTTTTGTTTTTTTGAATTTCAAAAATTCATTTAAATTATTCCTTAAGAGGTTTGCAAATATTTTCAACAGATCCTTGTTCAGGGCCATGTCGTCTATCATGATGGTAAATTTCAAGTCATTCCGAGATACTTTTTGTTTTTGAGAAGAAAGGCAGCTCACTGTTAAAGTACATCAGAGCAAATGAATCATTTCCTGAATTTCAAAAATTCATTAAAATTTTTCCTTAAGAGCTTTGCAAATATTTTCAACAGATCCTTGTTCAGGGTGGTGCCGACTATCATGATGGTAAATATCAAGTCATTCCGAGATACTTTTTGTTTTTGAGAAGAAAGTCAGCTCACTGTCAAAGTACATCAGAGCAAATGGATCATTTCCTGAATTTCAAAAATTCATAAAAAAATTTCCTTAAGAGCTTTGCAAATATTTTCAACAGATCCTTGTTCAGGGTGGTGCTGACTATCATGATGGTAAATTTCAAGTCATTCCGAGATACTTTTTGTTTTTGAGAAGAAAGTCAGCTCACTGTCAAAGTGCATCAGAGCAAATGGATCATTTCCTGAATTTCAAAAATTCATAACATTTTTTCCTTAAGAGCTTTGCAAATATTTTCAACAGATCCTTGTTCAGGGTGGTGCCGACTATTATGATGGCAAATTTCAAGTCATTCCGGGATACTTTTTGTTTTTTTGAATTTCAAAAATTCATTAAAATTATTCCTAAAGATGTTTGCAAATATTTTCAACAGATCCTTGTTCAGGGCCATGTCGTCTATCATGATGGTAAATTTCAAGGCAATCCAAGATACTTTTTGTTTTTGAGAAGAAAGTCAGCTCATTTCCTGAATTTCAAAAATTCATTAAAATTATTTCTTAAGAGGTTTGCAAATATTTTCAACAGATCCTTGTTCAGGGTCATGTCGTCTATCATGATGGTAAATTTCAAGTCATTCCGAGATACTTTTTGTTTTTGAGAAGAAAGTCAGCTCACTGTCAAAGTACATCAGAGCAAATGGATCATTTCCTGAATTTCAAAAATTCATAAAAAATTTTCCTTAAGAGCTTTGCAAATATTTTCAACAGATCCTTGTTCAGGGTGGTGCCGACTATTATGATGGCAAATTTCAAGTCATTCCGAGATACTTTTTGTTTTTTTGAATTTCAAAAATTCATTTAAATTATTCCTTAAGAGGTTTGCAAATATTTTCAACAGATCCTTGTTCAGGGCCATGTCGTCTATCATGATGGTAAATTTCAAGTCATTCCGAGATACTTTTTGTTTTTGAGAATAAAGTCAGCTCACTGTCAAAGTACATCAGAGCAAATGGATCATATCCTGAATTTCAAAAATTCATAAAAAAAATTTCCTTAAGAGGTTTGCAAATATTTTCAACAGATCCTTGTTCAGGGTGGTGCCGACTATTATGATGGTGAATTTCAAGTCATTCCGAAATACTATTTGTTTTCGAGATGAAAGTCAGCTCACTGCATTGTGTTGAAATCCAATTTATGAGGTCAGACACTGGGTCAGTCAAGGTCTTTCACAACAAACTCGTCACACAATGTCTTTATAGTCAGCACAGCATTGTCTAAACGTTTGTTTTGGTACGTTGAAGTGTTCAGATTTAAGTCCTTCATTGGAGATAAAAGGCCAAGAGTCCAAAGTCTGAAAAACAGCCCCGTACCTTTATCATGCTCAGCGTCTCACATATATAAAATAAGGCGTTCAACTTTCACCCGTCAAACCTGCAACTGTTTACTTTACTTTCACAAAAGAGGGCGTGGCGACCGCGTCATTTCATTCCTCAGCGCAGGTTAAACCGACCTGTGACGTCACAGGAGCTACAGAGAAGACTCGGAGCAGAGGTCGATATCACAAAAAAAAAACTTTAATACGTCAAACAAAATGGAGGGTTGACTAAAGGCCGTGGGGAAGAGGGTGAAGCCCTTAATATAAACACATTCATCATTGTCACATATACCTTCAGCAGACCTCACCACCACCACCTCAGTTTACCCACAGATCAGTGGGACAATAAATTGCATCGATTCATAAGAACATTCACCACGTCTGGTTATTTTTGGCACAACAGACGCACACGGACGTCCACAGGACACTGGTGCCTTCACAGGTTTCCCTGTACGTCAGTGAGCAGAGTGTAGAGGTAAGCGGCGTTGTCCTCTTCGCAAAGGATGGCCACGGTCTCAACGGCATCTGCCACTGATGCACTGGTCTGTATGCAGGCCTGAGGTACAAAGAAAAACGGGCATTATTCCACATTTGCAAAAACCGATTGACTTAATGAACAACATTTGTGCGTAATTCACGGTTCGTCGTCGTAACCTTCTCCAGCAGCTGCACTCGCTCCTCCATGTGCAGGTTGCTTTGCCTCAGCTGACTGACCGTGCTCTCCAGACCGAGCAGCTTCTTCAGGTGGCGTCGCTGCTTCTTCTGCAGCTCCGCCGCCACCGAGTCCAGCTGCTCCCGACTCGACGTGTTCTTATGGTAGCTGGACAATAGGTAATATAAAAAAGTTGATTTAAAAAAAAAAAAAAAAAAAAAGTGTGTTAAACCTGCAGTCCAGCCTGAAACTTCCCCACACCAAAGTCCATAGAGAAAATCAGAAGTTTTGCATGATCGTACACAGGAGTTGTTGGTTCCACTGCTTCCTCCATCACTAAGTTAAACATTTGTCATTTTGTGATTTCTGCCTGTGGAATATTTAGTTTAGTTTAACTTACAAAACAAGGCAGCAGTAAACCAGCAGCTCACAGGTCCCCATGAGTTAAAAACAGTGTTTTTCTCTATGGGCTTTGGTGTGAAACAGATAGCGCTTACGTTTCCAACTGGAAATGTTTGTCATTGTTTGACATTTGATATTGAGATTAAGCTGACGCAGACTTTAGTAAAGGCAAGCCTGTTGTTACCAGGGTGCTTGCAAAGGCCTTGAAAGTCTTAACGGTGTGTTCCAAAACCTTGGAAAGTCTGACATTTTTCGGGAAGTTCACTAGTTTCAAAAGTTTTAAGAAAGATTGTGAATTCCACTGTACGTACATTCATCCATTCATGATTTTATAGTTCGTAGACCGTGCTCTTGTCAGTAAAACATGATTTAATGTGCTGAATTCTTCATACATTAATTCATGCTTTTACTAAAATGATCTTTTGTAAACACAACAGGTAAAATCTCAACAAGAAAGTATGCATGTGTCCACACTGGCAGCACTTATTGTGTGCTCGTCCTCTTGGCCAGAGGACAGACGCCGACTTTGCGTCATGACCTTGTACAACCATAACTAAAAAACCTTGAGCTCTCACTTAAAGTAGTCATATTACACCCTATTTCTACAAGATAACCTAGTTCCCTGGTGTCCTAATGAACATGTCTGTGACATGCTTTGGTCAAAATACCTTAAGCATGAAGCACCACAGCAGTTCAATCACTCTGCTAAAACAGCCCTGTGCAGAACACTCTGTTTTCAGCGCACTGTCTCTTTAAATGCAAATGAGACACTGAGGCTCCGGCAGCTAACATTAGTTAGTTAGCATTTGGAAAAGCCACCAGTTGCCGACATATATAACACGTATCCACTGGACACGTAAATCCTCTGAAGCTGGAAGTTTGTGTAGAACTCTGTGCTGCACTGTGCAGCCAAGAACAGAACACTTCGCAGACTTCCGCTCTTTCGGACACTATTGCCCTCGCCTGCACGCTCGCATTTTTTTTTTTTTAACGGACAAAGCGGAGCGCCGCGAGACAACAATTCCAGGAATGTCTCATTGTGACGTAGCAATGAGAGCGGAAGTCAACATGGCGTGTTTTATCTCCTGTACTTAGACTGAGGAGAACCACAGAAACATGACTGAGTCATGATTTTGCATACAGTTTTTTCTCAAATGCTAAAACACAAAAGTCAATCCTCTAAACCAAATGACCAGTTGTCTAAACACATTTTATTAAAACTAGCCATAATTTTCCAATATCATAAACACATTTCACATGAAGACACAATTCACAAAACACAATCCTCTGTTCTCATAAATCTAAACACATGTTTTCTTGCTAAAAGAACATATTCTCAAATGAAAGTTCATGTGATGCAAAATGCTTGACACAGTCAGCAATAATTGAACACAATGAACACAATGAACACAAATGGTGTCATTTATTACACACAACGACTACAAATTGAAGACACTTGTTGCTAATGCTGTGATCACACCTATAAAAGTGGGCGTTTTTCCCACGGTGCCTAAATAGAGACAATATAGCCTGTGATGTGGATGAGGTGATGTGGCCTGATGCAGCACAGTGACTGTGGTGTGTGTGTGTGTGTGTGTGTGTGTGTGTGTGTGTGTGTGTGTGTGTGTGTGTGTGTGTGTGTGTGTGTGTGTGTGTGTGTGAATGAAGAAAATAAAAAAACGTCACACCCTGATCATGTTTTCAAGAGTACTGTTGTGTGCAATAGATTCTGTTTTTTGCATTGAGTTGTGTTACAGTAGTGAACTTGGAGAATTTTCTGAATTGGCAGTTATGAAACAAAGAACCTTCTCTAAAAATTGGTAAAATTGACCCCAAATATTACTAAATAATGGTAAAATGTACACCAAATACTACCAAATTTAGTGAAATTGACCCCAAAGAGTATCAAATTTAGTAAAAAATTAGTCAAATTGACCTCAAAGATGACCACATTTAGTAAAATTGACCCCAAAAATTACCAAATTTAGTAAAAATTAGTAAAACTGACCCCAAAGATGACCACATTTACTAAAAATGTGTGTGTGGTGTGAATGAAGAAAATAAAAAAACATCACACCCTGATCATGTTTTCAAGAGTACTGTTGTGTGCAATAGATTCTGTTTTTTGCATTGAGTTGTGTTACAGTAGTGTACTTGCAGAATTTTCTGTACTCTTCATATGAAACTCACAACTCTCTGCAGCCTAATCCTCTGCAGAGATCTAAGAAGATCCGTTACTCTAAAGTTTTTTAAAAATATGCATTGGCAGTTATGAAACAAAGAACCATTGTGTTTTAAATTGTTTTGCTGTCGTGTGTAATGATGTGTATAGTGTTTACATTTTTGAAAGCTTCGAGCTGCTCTTTTGGTGTGAAAGTTTGAGTTTTGAAGTGAGAAGGTGTGGTTGTGCTTATGTAGCTTTAGAAAAGGGTATTGTGTTTAGACATTGGAGAACATGGAGGAAACGTTTGTGAAATGTGTTTTCGCATTTGAGAAAAACTGTAATATGTCCCCTTTAAAACAATGTTCCCTGAATATAAAAACACCAGTTCCTGGTTCTCACCAATGCTCCTGCAGCTGGTGATCCTGATGATCCATGCTCTCGTCCTCTGGTTGACCCGCACTTCCCTCTCCGCGGTCTGTGTCGAGCGTCTCCATGTCGACGACCTGGTACACGGATGGAGGTGGAGGTGGAGGCGGCGGCGGCGGCGTGTGTTTGGACACGAGCGGCAGCGTAGACGTAATGGGCCTGGAGCTCAGAGCCGACGTCAGCACCGTCTCCGGTCGGGAGGTGACGCGCGGCGCGGTCTCAGTGGGGAAAACTGGAATGGTCTCAAAGTAGACGGTGATTTGGGTTTTGCGGCCTTCTCGGCCGTCGAAGAACTCCTCCTCCTCCTCCTCCACCTCCTCTTCCTCCTCCACCGTGGAGAAGGCGACGTCCTCGACCGCGAGCGAGGCCACGGTCTCGAGTGTACAGTGAAGGGCGGAGTCCTTCGTGATCGGCCCGCGGGTCCATTTCAAAGTGGCGGCACCGATTCCGTTCATAGGCTCGTCTTGGCCTTGACCAGCAGGGCCTTCAGACATCGCGACCGCCTCCGCGTTCTCCGCGCCGTGACTCAGATCGCCTGCTGTCTGGAACACAGTTAAAGGTAAATTCCCCCTCGTTTCAAACAGGTCCGCGTGAAGACGGGAGTCGCTCAGCTCCACCAGACCGGCGTCAAACGGGTCGACGGTGATCTCGTACAGCTGGAGCGCGTGCGGCGTCCTGTCGTCCGACACCGTCGAGCTTCGATCGCCATCGGCTCTCAGCCTCTTCGACTCCTCGTGCTGATCGGTCCATTTGCGTTTCTGCGATGGAAGCAGAAGTGATTATTTTTCACGCCAGGCTTTTAACTGTATAATGTTCTCGAGAGTCACGACTCATTTCCCTCACATTCCAAAGCTTCAGTGCGTCACGTTGGCGTCTACACGTGACAGATTGCAATGAAGCGACAACAGGATCGGTGTGATACAACGGCAACTGTGACAAGTCTGAACTAAAGGCAAAGAAATGGTCACGATTTTGTCCCAAAAAATGTGAGATTTTGCAAAAAAAGACTCAAATCAAAGATAATGTAGATATCAAGGTGTCATCCTGACACAACAATTCTAAGTTTTAGATGATTATAAACTAACTGAATCATCATTAATCATCATTATATTCAATTACTGCCAACAAACGGCATTTAAATGTAGACTCTTACACTTTAAAAATGAACAGAAATTGTTGAAATGAGAGACAAACGTGGTTAGTTGACATCAAATTCAAGGACTTTCCAGTAACAATTGCCTGAAATTCAAGTACAGAATGTACGACGCAGCTGAAAATGCGACAGTAACTTGTTAGCATCGCTTAAACCAGGGCGTCCACTTTGATTGATTGATTTAAGTGATTGTCCTTGGGCTCTTGGGCAAAGTCAATCTTTGTCATTTGTCTTTTGGTGAGACAGAGATCTTGGAATTGTCATTTCCCAGACATCACTAATCGTCATTTGCTCTCTCTCGTTTTAACTTTACTCGCTCATTGTTCTGCACGGAATCTAACGTTAAAGGTGCCATATGTAAGAATGTGGCCAACAACGGTTACTACATTCAAATTCAAAATACCGAGACTACTGACTACTGAGACTCTACTGACTGCAATGATTGGTAGACGGCGGTAGGTGGCGCCACATGACGCCAAAACATGATTTCAAAACATAAACATGATTTGCAGTCTGCAAAATATTTTTTTTAATGCAAATATTTTGTCTGTACTGTTGTTGTTGGTGAGTTCAGTTTGTTATATGAACATTATTCCTGAGTCTCTGTGACATATTAGGAGGATTTTATGATTTATTACATAATGCACCTTTAAGGGCGGAGACACACACAGTGTACAGTGTCCACAACACCGCTGGTAATTAAGACGTACGTTCTACGCACATCAAGCAATGCAGGGCTTGAAGCAGTAGGTGGCGCTGTAACAAACAAGGGAAAACATTCACCTAAATATCAACTTCAAGCACTTTTCAATGGCACATGTCTATTTTAGGGCGATTCTCAAAAACTGTTCAAGGGCCTTTTCAAATAGCATCTTACAGCTTTGCTATGACTAAATATTCTAAGATGCACCGGAATTTTCACCTCTGCCTTTTGGAAAACCGTGGGCACAGCATCGTCGTCAAGGTAACGGACGCCCCATCGCTCCGTGAAACACGCCGGAGCAAAATGTTCCTGGCAAATGTGCTGATGTGGAGACGGAGTCCAGTTCTCACGGCCCATGTTCCTCAGCCACTGCTGCAGCAGCGCCGGGTCATGGAGAGGGAACCTGAAACACAGGAGTGAGAGGCAGGATCAGGATCAGGATCAGGATCAGGATCAGGATCAGGATCGGGATCGGGATCTTCCTTTTAGAGCCACGGTTCTCAAAGTGTGGTACGTGGACCACCACTGGTACGAGAGCTTCCTCTCGTGGTACTTGGAGGAAAATCGGGAAATACTGTTCTACTGTTTGTGATCGGAGTGGAGCTGAGGGGTTTTGACTGGAATGTGGAGAAAATGGAAAAAAAATCATAATTAATGCTGTGCACGGCGCTAACGGCGTCAACGCTAAAGCATGAAGTGTTTCCACGACGACTGACCGTGACGCGCGTGACGTCATGTTTTACGTGACTCCCGATTGTTAAAATTAGTCTTAATAAAGTGACGCAGTTTTCGTGCCGCGGAACCGGAGTCCAGGCACAGTTTACCAGCTAGCTCTGTTAGCCACGTTAGCTCCTTTAGCGCTGTTAGCGAGCCTACAGTTGAACTGGAGCGGTCTGTTTATTAAAACAAAGAGGCTTTTTCCTCTCTGCGATTGTCTTTTTTTTTCATAGGCGATCTGTAAACACACCTGAACAAAGTACTCACAATGTTTAAAATCGGATTGAATTTGTGATATTTTGGAAAATACGCCACAGGTCAAAGTTCACATGGCTAGTTTTTGTGAACAGAAACAAAAGTAAAAACAGTCTGATTTTGTGACTTGTGCACAAAATACTTTATATCACTATTAAACAATTGGATATAAAATGAACTTTGACTCAACAACACATGAAAAACATTTTTAAAGCCTGAACATGTGACCTATAAACACGCACCCTCAGGATGTCCATATAAGGAGTTGTGTATTATTCCCACGGCAATTTACCACAGGTGCACAGATCTGTGTCTCATGAGCACTAAGGGTTAAATATGTTGAAAATGAGAATAAATATGTAAAAAATTACCATTCCGTCTCATATATTTAGCACTAACTAGGAATAAATCTGCCTCGTATGAAAAGTCTGTAGCTATCACTGCTTGAGAACCACCGCTTTAGATGAATATATTAAAACAAATAAAAAATAATTGGAATAACGCTTCATAGAATATTAATACAGTTGTGTTAAGCTGTAAATCTGAGCGTCAGAACTGATGACGTGTGTAATATTATTCCATTGTTGTATAAAGACTCACAACTATTGTGTGAGGACATTTTCAGGTGATGCCTCATTAAAAGTAAACAAAGCCACAGTCACTGCAGAGATTATCGCTCCTCGGTCTTTTATAAAGTACCTTAAAGAGAAAGGAACTCAACCAGAAGATGACGTTGGTAGAAGTTGAAGAAGTAAAAGTATTACAGAAAAGTGAGGAGTAAGGATTGAGCCACCGGTTCAATTCCTGGCTCTGCT
Source organism: Microchirus variegatus (assembly GCF_963457635.1). NCBI lineage: Eukaryota > Metazoa > Chordata > Actinopteri > Pleuronectiformes > Soleidae > Microchirus > Microchirus variegatus. The sequence goes on from NC_139804.1 coordinate 37,523,840, forward strand.
AATGTGTGAATGGGTGAAAACTGTAGCGTAAAAGCAGCTCATCGTGACTAGAAAAGCTCTATGTAAATAAATACAGACCATAATACCAACTCTTATTTAACGAGCAACAAAGACAGTTAGAGGAAATGTAGTGGAGTGAAAGTTGAAATAGAAATATAATTCACAAAGTAAAGTAGAGATACGTGCATTTTGACATCAACACTGTCGCTGCTTCATATTTTCTTGAATCCATTTAATTCCTGCTGATGAGATTACAACAAAAACCCTGTGATATTAATTATTATTTATTGTTTTGAGGACGTCATCATTTTAATCAGCAAAACCAATAAATCGACAGAATAATAAATCATGAAGAACAATTCTCTGTTGATGAATCAAGTGATTCACGTGTTTGTTTTCTTGATTAATTGATCGAGTTGTTTAGTTAATGAACTTTTGATTGTGTTTACCTCAAAATCTGTTTTAATTCTTTAAAAAAATCATTTTTTTGTTATATGGAGCAACGAAAGCAGAACGTTTTCACATTTAAGAAACTGCAAAATCACAGAGCTTGCTTAAATTAGGGATTAAGAATTAGGGATAATTAAACATTATTAAACTAGCGATTATTTTCAGAACAGATTAATCTGTTGATTAAATTGATTAATCGTTAGGTCCAAATTTTTTTTTTTTTTCATGTAGGTCAATCAACATTGATTCTGATTTGGTTTGAATGATTTCTTTAAAACCAGGAAATATTAACGTTTAAGAAGCTGAAAAAAGTGAAATCTCAAACCAAATCTATAATTAAAAAAATAGCTAATGAATAATTTATTAATTGATAAATCGAGTTTCAGCCCGAGTTTAAATTATTTTGAAAAACAAAGACACAAATGAACAGATTATGAAAATAGTTAGTGATTAATTTAGTAATTGATTAATCATTGCAGCATCATATTGAAACACTGAGCAGACTTGAGTTTCTGTTTGTCAAGAAAAACAACAACAATAACAATGAAATCATATCGATTCAGCTTCAGAATAACTTTGGCTACATTTAAAAAAAACATATATAAAATAAACAAATAAATGTGGTGTTACATTAATGTACCTCAACTTCCGCTGTGTTGTTTTTTTTTTTATCACTCTGTGATTTAATCACGATTCAAGGCGACGTCACGTGACCTCACCAAGAACACGTTGACTTTTCTTTCTGTGTCACTTTATCTCGCGTCAATAAACAACAACAACAACAACAACGAGACAAACAAGTTTGGTCCCGTCACTTACTTGTAGAGTCCAGTATCGTCTCCTTCACAGCGGAAAACACAACAGTCTCTCGTCATCTCTGTCTCCGTCTGAGTCCGTGAAGGAGAAACTCGTGTCTCTGTTGTCAACCTGCTGCGCCTGGATGACGTCACCGATCAGCTGTTCTCAGCCGTGACGTCATGTAAACTGCGACCAGGAAGTGAGGACTTTTCAAAGGACAATGCAACAAAGACACTTTAAATACTAATTTAAGTGAACTAAATTAAAATACTCTTATTTAACACAATTAAAATAAGTTTCAAGAGTCTAATACTTATAAATAATAATAATATTATAATAATAAATAATAAAATAATAAATAATAGTAACAATTAACCCTTACACAGACGGGAGTAAATCAAAATCTTACATAGACAAGTGTTTATATGCTAAGTCTAAGTTAAAGAATTATATATACTTATGGTGTATATAATATAATATAATATATTAGCTGTATTTGTACCATCAGGGTTTGATTGTCAGTGTTTGTTTATTATTGCTCCCCTTGTTGACTATAATCATCACGATGGCTGTGATTTCTTTCATATTCCAGGTAATAATAATAATAATAATAATAATAATAATAATAATAATAATAATAATAATAATAATAATGACGTATTTTTGACGTGTTTTTTTTTCTCTTTCAACATGACTTGAACTGAGGACAGACACCTGTTCCCCCTGTAGAGGGCAGCATTGCCTCTCTCGCTGTGGTACAAACTGCAGGAAACCTTTGCCGAGGAAGGCAAAGATAGTCGAACCCAGATCGATGGATGGCCAGCATGATGGTCCAATACCGCCACAACCCATTGGTGTGGATGTCAGCGGTACTGCAGACACAAGTGACACAATCTATAATGATTTCAACGATAATTGTATTCAGTCAGTCATTCATTCATTATTTTATTTATTAATTTCTTCATTCATAATTTTTTTTATTAATTATTGTTTTTATTCATTTAGATATGCATTAATTTTTTTATTTTATTAATTTGTTTATTTTGGGATTTATTAATTTCGTTATTCATTTATTTATGTATTCATTATTTTATTTATTTATTATTATTTTTAAATAGATTTGTCATTTTTTTGTCCCCCCATAGAAAAATATACTCGTAAACTAAATGTTTTCTGTCATCTACAAACTGCACACCTTGTTGTTCTGAACAAAAGTATATTGTAACTGTGTTTTATCTAATTCTCGTTGATTCATTAATTTAAAAAAACAAACAAAAAAAACCATATAGAATCCATCTTTTCAAATTTCCATCATTTCAATAAACAAAGGGTCTGCTGTCGTTTCCCGTCGCACCACTGGGTGTCAGTGTTGCACCATTTCGTTTGTAGAAAACAATGGAAGTGTTTTCTTTGTCCTTTATCCTGTGAACAACATCATCACCTGAGCTTATTTAAAGACCAGTGTTTGAATCTGCACAAAAACACTAAATCTTTTTTATTATCGTGCCTCGAGCGACGCCCCCGAAGAGTCGTTTCTCTGCACGAAACCTTGAAAAAACGACTCGTTCGAACGCAGTAAATGTGCGATTGATTCCTGGTATTTTCCAGTGTCTGCGTCCAGCGTTTGGCCCCCGAGCTCCAATGGAACTGCAGCTGCTCGAGGACACGACCGTGACGTCACATGACGGGAATCTGGCAGAACCAGTTTGTGAAAAACCTCGCTTTCATAAAACAGTGTGAAAGGAAGCCTTCAAACCTCCAAACTAAAAGAAACAGAGTGTGTGTTTTATTCGATTCGGGTGAAATGACTTGATTTGATTGAGCACAGATGGATTTTTGAAGTGCCTGTACCTGGTTAGTATTAAAGCCGTAGTACGTAACCTTTCTAGATTTTTCTTTTTCAAGTTTGTGTTGTCGTCGATGTTTTTATTCTGCCTCTGTTTGCTCTTTGGAAACATAAACAACGTCGTTTGCTGCATTTTTTTCGTCTGAAATCAGGCTGAAAACTGTCGATAATGGCATCGAAATTAGCAACTTCTTACATTTTAAATTTTCGACAAAAGGTTGATTATAAAGCTCACGAGATATGTTTAGTATGTTTACAAATTTGCACTAACTTACGAGATTGAAAGAACGAAATTTTGATATTTTTTAGTGCTGGGCACGTTAACAGCGTCAACGTTAACGCACGACGCGTTTCCATGACAACTGACCGGAAAAAGACGCGCGCAACGTCATGTTTACGTGACTCCGGATTGTTAAAATGAGTCTTTAATGTACCGCTAAACTCTAAACTCTTTTTTCGTTCCGCTCCAGTCTGACTGTAGGCGCGCTAACGGCGCTAAACGAGCTAATGAAGCTAACGGAGCTAACTGGTAAACGGTGACTGGACTTCGGTGTCGCGGCACGTAAACATGCCCATCTTTAGCATGCGTTAGCCTTATATTTTTAGTCTGAAAGAAAAAACACAGAATATTATTACATAAAAGGCATAAAATCAGACTTTAATTTCTTGTTAATGTTTTTAATTCTGCCTCTGTTTGTTCTCCAGCAACAGAAAACAGCCTCTGTCAAGCAAAACTATCAGATCTGTTGAGTATAATCCACAACATTTTCACAGAAAATTCATTGTCTCTCACCTGTTTGGGGACAAACAGACCCGGAGCAAAGATTACAGACAATAAAAGGGACAGTTCCACTTTCCACTCGCTGTCTGTGGGATTTTCCACATTTCTGCCACAAGCACGGTTTGTTTTACGACCCTGTGACATTCGTGTGGCGTTATGATGTATGTGCGTATATAAAAAGAGGAAGTTCTCTCTCTCCGTCTGTGACAGTTGAACGAAGACGTCCTCTTTAACGCAACGTTTCACTCTGACACTCGGAGCAACTGAGGTCATTTATCACGTAAACCGTTGTTTCTCAGGGAAGTTCACTGTGCGGTTAAATATACACAAGGGCAAACGTTACAGTCGCAGGGATTTGATCCCACGTAAGCAAACAATTACATTTTTATTTATAATTAGACCGATTGGAATTCCTGAAAAAAATAATATATATACATATATATATATATATATAAAAATATGTATATATATATATATATATATATAAATATATATATAAATGATTCCTTAATCGGTCCCATAGAGGATATTCCTTCTCTGCATTTAACCAATCTTCTACTAGAATTAGGGGGGTATGACTACTCAGCGTGGGTGACTTGCTCAGCGGTAACCCAGCCCTTTTCTGACCTGGTATGGAATTGAACCGGCAACCATCCGGTCCCATTATTGAGGTGCTAAACATTGGATGAAAATTGGCCATTTTTTTATTATAAATTGCGGTAAATTCACAAAAGTGGTGCAAAATGGCTCAGTAGTGCCCCCCAAAGGCGAAAACCGGAAGTACAGAGCCGGAAAATAAGTTGCACCGAATTCCAACCAAACGTGGAAACGTGTCACAGCCCAAGACGAACAAAAAAAGTCCACTGCGACCATGGCTTCAACTCAACAGCACGTCGGCCATTTTGAATTACGCCGGCAATTTGCGCGTTTCGGAAATGAACAAACTTGTCTGAGTGCGACAATTGTGCCAGCAACAACACAAACAACGTGTTAACTTGTAGTAGACGCATCAAAGATGACGAGTTATCGAATGGTTCAAAAGGTCAAAAGATCTGCTCAAAGAAACACTGGTCTGCAAGCCATGACCTCCCAACAGGAAGTTGACTATCCAAAACAGGAAGTGAACTGTCAACTTTGCTGTGACATTAAATCGATGATTTTCTCTATGGACTTTGGTGCAGGCAGACAGCTGTTAACAAAGTTGAGTTTCTCAGCAGAAATGGTCGCCTGACGGTGAGAAAAAGTGTCAAATTCATTCTTAAGATGTGTTCGATTAAGGTAGAGTCGCTCTCACTAAGTGAGGTTTTTGTTAAAGGGGCTAAAATCTGTATTTTTCATTTGTCTGGCTCTAAATTGGGTAGCGTTCCTCGCTGAAATCAATGTTAATAATATACGATATATTGCTCTGAAACATTAAGGGATTAAGGGAAAACTTAAATCACACATCTGGTTGAACACATTCTCATTCTCAAAGTCTGGGTCGGGACCCACAGATGGGTCACAGGAGAGTTTTTTGGGGTCCCCAAACACATTTGCTGCATTTCCCCCAACTTTTTATTCAAGATTTATGTGTAAATGTTTTAAATAACATGCATGAAATGAAGTTGATATCAGGTATATGTGTTCATGTTGTGATTTATATTCTGATTTGGGTCATGATTATTTAAAAAGTGAGTTCCTGTATGGTACGATTTGGGAAACGCAGCCTCATACAATCACCAACTGAAACTAAATGTGTTCTGAAATCATTCTTGAGCGAGAGATCAGACAAAACACGATATTAACACGTGCTTAATTTATGAAGAAATGATCTAATTGTGTGGCAGAGTTGTCGCAGTGTTTGGATATTGATGTTTCCCAGGTGTCCCCTTGTGTTGTATTATTACTTAAGAGCCTTAATCTTATTTCCGTACATTTCCATGACAGCAGCAGTTTAACTCTTTTTCTTTCTCTGTAGATGAGGCGTGTGCCAGATGCTCTCTCTTTTCTCTCTCTCTCTGCGGGAGGACGAGCCTCATATTCAAATCACAATCACAGCAGCTGGACGTTGTTTAGGTCCGAGGAAAAGGAGTGAGCTGGGACTAAAGACGTAGTGGGGGTGGTGGGATGGGTGTGTGTGTGTGTGTGTGTGTGTGTGTTCTTGTACTTGCGGCATACTGAGGACCAGTGAGGGTTTTTAACCAACAAAGAGAGGTCATTTTTACGAAGTGAGGACATTTTGGCCGGTCCTCACTTTGTTTTCATTGAAATCACTTCCTTAGGTTGTTAAATTTGTCAAAAAAAAAAAAAAAATCTAATTTTGGACGATGTTTTTGTCAAATTTTGGGTCAATTTTTTTTTTCAAATTTTGGACGACATAGTATATTATGAGTTTTTTGTCAAATTTTGGACGACATTTTTTTTGTCAAAGTTTGGACCAAATTTTTTTTTGTCAAATTTTGGACCAAAATGTTTTTGTCAAAGATTTGTTCAAATTTTGCACGACATTGTATAGTATGACGTTTTTGTCAAATTTAGGACCAAAAATTTGGACCAAAAAATTTGGGTCAAATAATTTTTTTCAAATTTTGAACGACATACTATAGTATGATGGTTTTGTCAAATTTAGGACCAAAAATTTGGACCAAAAAATTTGGGTCAAATTATTTTTTTCAAATTTTGAACGACATACTATAGTATGATGGTTTTGTCAAATTTTGGACCAAATTTTTTTTGTCAAATTTTGGACCAAATTTGTTTTGTCAAATTTTGGACCAAATTTTTTTTGTCAAATTTTGGACCAAATTTTTTTTGTCAAAGATTTGTTCAAATTTTGCACGACATTGTATAGTATGACGTTTTTGTCAAATTTAGGACCAAAAATTTGAAAAAAAAAATTTGGTCAAATTTTTTTTTTTAAATTTTGAACGACATACTATAGTATGATGGTTTTGTCAAATTTTGGACCAAAAGAAAAAAAAAAAAAATTCCAGCCCTTTCTGCTCTGGGGCTCCACCTGCAGACACTTTATGGTACTGCAACCAGTAGTTCTTTGTAGATGTCGATCGTGAAGTAGATATTTGTAATTGTGTTGATTTATAAAGTGGAAATGCTGGTCCTCAGTATGCAGCAAGTACAAGAATGTGTGTGTGTGTGTGTGAATAATCTGGCACACGTCTAAGAACAGAGAGACCCCCGAGGATCTGGGTGTTTTGTGCAGCTCTGGGGGTTTGTCAGCTCTTTCATGGCTGCTGCTCTGGGTGTGAAGGCACAGACGTGAGGCTGGAGGAACAGCAGGTCGTCTGCCCACAGGCAGCCGTGACGCGGCAGACGCAGAACGCGTGCACGTCGTCGCCGTCGGACCGGAGTTTTATCGGTCTTTGTTGATTATTCTGGATTCTGCCTGTGTCCACTGCTCACGTGTGATTTTATACAGCTTCAAATCAACTCACAAAAAGAAAATGCTTTTATAAAAAAAAAAAAAAAAAAAAAACCCTGATCATGAAAATCAGGCCGTCTGGATTTGTTTAGATTCTGGAATTAGGCAACACTTTTTGAATTGAGCAAACAAAAATGAACAATTTCATCATGCAAAAATTATTGTATTTTATTTGTTTGAAAATACACTTTGCGCAGACTCTTTTGCGTATACGCACCCGTACGTAACTACGTGCATATGCGTATATGCCTGAGCTACGGAGTGTTACATAGTGAGGTTATGTAGCAGGGTTACATAGTGGCGTTACGTAGTGGCGCTAGTGGCTTGACGTAGTGTGTTACGTAGCGGTGCCAGTGGCTTGACGTAGTAGCTTTACGTAGTAGCTTTACGTAGTACGTTACGTAGTAGCGCTAGTGGCTTGACGTAGTGGTTTGACGTAGTGCGTTACGTAGTGCGCTACGTAGTGCGTTACGTAGTGGTGCTAGTGGCTTGACGTAGTGGCTTGACGTAATGTGTTACGTAGTGCGTTAGGTAGTGGCGCTAGTGGCTTGACGTAGTGGCTTGACGTAATGTGTTACGTAGTGCGTTAGGTAGTGGCGCTAGTGGCTTGACGTAGTGGCATTACGTAGTGCGTTACGTAGTGGCGCTAGTGGCGCTAGTGGCTTGACGTAGTGGCTTGACGTAATGTGTTACGTAGTGCGTTACGTAGTGGCACTAGTGGCTTGACGTAGTGTATTACATAGTGCATTACGTAGTGCTTAGCGTAGTGCGTTACGTAGTGACTTGACGTAGTGGTTTGACGTAGTTTGTTACGTAGTGGCGCTAGTGGCTTGACGTAGTGGCTTGACGTAGTGGCTTGACGTAGTGCGTTACGTAGTGGCGCTAGTGGCTTGACGTAGTGGCGTTACGTAGTGCGTTACGTAGTGCGTTACGTAGTGGCGCTAGTGGCTTGACGTAGTGGCTTGACGTAGTGTGTTACGTAGTGGCGCTAGTGGCTTGACGTAGTGGCTTGACGTAGTGTGTTACGTAGTGGCGCTAGTGGCTTGACGTAGTGGCTTGACGTAGTGTGTTACGTAGTGGCGCTAGTGGCTTGACGTAGTGTGTTACGTAGTGGCGCTAGTGGCTTGACGTAGTGGCTTGACATAGTGCGTTACGTAGTGGCGCTAGTGGCTTGACGTAGTGGCTTGACGTAGTGTCGTTACGTAGCGGCGTTAACGTAGCGGCGTGGCGTTTACACTCCCTCACCTGCTCTTTGCATTGTGGGTTTTTGTTTGCGATTCTGACCATGGTTCGGGCTTATGAAGCTGCCTGCTGATTGGCTACTGAGTTTTGGAGCGACAGCTAAATGGACCTGAAGTAGTCACAGGCTTGGAGTCGCTGTCCGTCTGGAACTAGTTCTCCCCGTCGGAGTCAAGAGTCTAACGTTCAGAATCTCACAAACGTTAGCAACTTACAAGTGTCTTGTTTGGAACAAAATGTTGAATTTCTAAGAATTCCAATGAGTGTCCAATAAAGGGTTAACAGAGCCCCGACATACACACATGATGTAAAGAAAAAGCATATATTCAAACTGGAACTTGGAGCAGAACTTTCAAACATGGGCGTCGATGAAACGCCATCAGGTTTTCGTCACCGCGTGAGCAGCTGTTACACTTCATCTGACGGCAGCGATTTACATGCAAAACCCAAGCTGCAGGGCGTTTATCAGAGTGAGGATCCTGATTTGCCTCCATAAATCAACACAAACGTACGACTCTGGCACAGATGGGAGGTTTCCCCCTCCTCTTCCCCGTCAGCTCCCGCGCTCGTCGACGTCGTCGTCGTCGTCTCCGTTCCCCGCGGCCAAGGTAGCGTCGAGGCGTCAGCGCGCGGAGAGTTCAGCGAGGTCAACAAGTGGGTGTGGAATGTAAGCGTTTCCCACGGCGGAGTTGCTCGACAGGCAAAGCCCTGAGAAAGCATGTGTCAGGACAGTGTGTGAGTTAATTCAAACACTGTGTGGAGCAGGACAACAGGCAGAGGAAGTTCTCAGATTACTGAAAAGTTATTTAAGCTTTAGAACACGGGGAAATATATGCTGCTTACTTTTCCATGACTATGATACACAGAGGCTATAAGAATACATCTGCAATATAGTCAGCACACTGAGCAAAAGTTTGATTTTGGAACCGTGCACAAAGAGCAAGTTGGGTGCACGTGGACAGTGCATGTTCGAAATGAACTTCCGCCCCACCAGTAGGTGGCGTATAAGCCCCGCTCACTAAGCAGGAAAAAACAGAAGAAGTAGTCGCCAAAGATGGTTATCCTAGCCTCGAACCGGCCAACGCCCCGACTCCGCAACAGACGTGTCCGAGGTAGCTTTAGCATCGTTCTCTTCTTCCTTGGTAGGAATGCGTCCTTTTCCCTGTGTCCAGACTTGTACTGACACCCGATGTTGACGTCAGGTACTACACAGGACCCTGACGCGCGGGTATACCAGGGGCCGCGATATGCGTATACAGTACAGATTTTCAACACTGGACACTGGACACTCTCAATTGAACGTAGCTGTAAGAGTGGACGGTTGTTTGGGGGTCGTACCTATGTTCCCCGGGTCCTATGTTCCCCGTTTTTCCTAAAAAAGGTCCACTTTTATGTGACAGGGGAACATAGGACCCTTTTTTTGAAAAAGGGTAGGGTTAGGATTAGGGTTAGAGAAAGGGTCCTATGTTCCCCGGTACCACATACAAAGCGGGGAACATAGGACCCGGGGAACATAGGTACGGTCCCAAAAATAGTGATCCGAGCCTCGAACCGACTCCCCAACAGACGTGTCCGAGGTAGCTTTAGCATCGTTCTCTTCTTCCTTGGTAGGAATGCGTCCTATTCCCTGTGTCCAGACTTGTACCGCCACCCGATGTTGACGTCAGGTACTACACAGGACCCTGAAGCGCGGGTATACCAGGGGCCGCGATATGCGTATACAGTACAGAATTTCAACACTGGATACTGGACACTCTCAATTGAACGTAGCTGTGAGAGTGGACGGTTGTTTGGGGGTCGTACCTATGTTCCCCGGGTCCTATGTTCCCCGGGTTTTTACCAAAAAAGGTCCACTTTGTATGTGACAGGGGAACATAGGACCCGGGGAACATAGATACGGTCCCGTTGTTTGTCTCCACACTGCAGGGGAAATAAACTGTTGTGAGAACTGACAGAGGAGATTTCTGTGGCGGAAACAGGGAAAAAACATGACCGACCACACACACACACACACACACACACACACACACACTGTGAACTGTACCCCACTGAGGCCAGAGACAGATCCCCATGTGAACCAGTGTGTGTTTCCTGTGTGCCTCTCACGGCAGAGCGGATCTACCACAACACTGTCAGAACACATCATCTGCTTCCACACTCTGACTCTCCCTGGTGTCGCCGTGGACAGTAAACCGTCTACAGGCCTGTTGCTTTAGTCCTGCAGCTGGTTGAGGCCGTGCAGGTCCACCACACATGGAGGAGAGCTTAATCTGCGGGGAGAATTGTGACGAGTATTGTGCATTGTTGTACGGTGGCGTTTGGTAGAATGGACAAAAAAAAGTTTTCATGAAAAGCCTTCTCTGTCGTAGCTGCAGCTTGAACGGTGTGAAGCTCTGAAGCTGCAGCTTCTGTTTTCCTATGAGAATAATAGTAACATCAGAACCTCATGACCTCAGTGTAAAGAACCCCATAATAACCGATAATGTCTTCTTTCTACCAAGCGCAGTGAAAAAAGAAACATACAGCCTCGTTTTAACCACAGCCAACGACGGAATGTTTTCACGTCAATTTTGCTGCGTTTCCATAATGTTACAGTACGGTTTGGAATGATTAAGGCACGGGAGAATGGACGTAGTAGCGCGACATAGTGAGGTGACGTAGTGGTGTTAGTGGCTTGACGTAGTGGTTTTACGTAGTAATGTGTCTTAGTAGACTGACGTAGTGGTGCGATGTAGTGGCGCGACATAGTGGTGTACCACGTAGTAGCGTTATGTCATGTGATGTAGTGGCGTTACATAGCGGCGCTACGTAGTAGTGTGTCTTAGTAGAGTGATATAATAGCGTTGCGTAGTGGCATCATGTAGTGGCTTTACATCATCACGTAGTGGCGTGACGTAGTAGCGTGATGTAGTAGCATGACGTAGTAGTGTGACGTAATAGCGTAACAATGTCATGTGATGTAGTGGCTTTATGTAGCGTGATGTATCGGCGTGATGTAGTGGCGTTACATAGCAGTGTTACGTAGTAGCGTGTCTTAGTAGAGTGATGTAATAGCGTTACTAGTGGCGTTATGTAGTGTGACGTAGCGGCATTACATAGTCACGTAGTGGTATGACATAGTAGCGTTATGTAGTAGCGTGACATGGTAGCGTTATATCATGTGATGCAGTGGTGTTATGTAGCGTGACATAGTGGCGTTACGTAGTGGCGTAACGTAGTGGCGTAACGTAGTGGCGTAACGTAGTGGCGTTACGTAGTGGCGTTACGTAGTGGCGTTACGTAGTGGCGTTACGTAGTGGCGTTACATAGTAGTGTTACGTAGTAGCGTGATGTAATAGCGTTATTATGTCATGTGATGTAGTGGCTTTATGTAGCGTGATGTAGCGGAGTGACGTAGTGGCGTTACATAGCGGTGTTACGTAGTAGCGTGTCTTAATAGAGTGATGTAATAGCGTTACTAGTGGCGTTATGTAATGTGACGTAGCGGTGTTAAGTAGCGGCGTGTCTTAGCAGAGTGATGTAACAGCGTTACGTAGTGGCGTTACGTAGTGGCGTTACGTAGTGGCGTTACGTGGTGGCATTACGTAGTGGCGTTAAGTAGTGGCGTTACGTAGTGGCGTTAAGTAGTGGCGTTACGTAGTGGCATGACATAGTGGCGTGACGTAGTGTCGTTACATAACGGTGTTACGTAGTAGCGTGTTTTAGCAGAGTGATGTCACAGCGCTACATAGAGGCGTTACGTAGCGGCGTTACGTAGCGGCGTTACGTAGTGGCGTTACGTAGCGGCGTGTCTTAGCAGAGTGATGTAACAGCGCTACATAGAGGCGTTACGTAGCGGCGTGCCTTTGTACTGGTGCGACGTAACAGACAACAATGGAGGACGTTCAGCAGCTTGTGACGTATTTCCCTCTGCACCAAAGAATAGAACGGTTGGAGCTGGTTATTTTCGTACTATTCCGGATAGAAATACAAAAAACCCCGTAGCGTACTGAAGCATCTTCTACCCCCGATTTTATTTTTTTATAAATAGAAACTCCTGTGACGCCACAAAAGCACAAACCTCGACAGCGTGGCTGTTTAAAATGTGCCGCGTCATGACTCTATAACATCCTCCCGTGGTGATGATGCGGTGAACCACCGTCAGCTGAGAGCGAGAGTGTTTCTCGCTCGTCACCTGCTTTTTCAAAAGGTGAATGAATGTTGAAGCCGAGCACATGTGAGACGCCAACGGTTGCCAGGGGTCAGAGCAGGAATGCCATGGCAACAGTGCCTCACACACACACACACACACACACACACACACACACATTGCTGAGCTGTCGCCAGGCTTCACACAGCGTCGAGGGTTACGACCCGTCTGCTTTGCCACTTTCTACGACGCAGCAGATTTAAGTGTCACTAACTTCAGTCTAGCGTCCACTGAGGGTTTTCTGCTTCCTGTGGGACAAAGATCATTGGAGAGGATTAGGCAGCTGTTGTGTGGCGAGTATTTGAAGCCTGTTTTATTATTATTTCTCTTTTCTCTGCAGGAGTGATACATGTACAGTAAAGGGAAACCTATGGCGAGCTGTCGTCCACCTGCACACATTAAAGGCCAGACAAAGGTCAAATAAGGTTCATTTATATTTGATTTTAAGGCTTTTTAAAGTATTTTTTTTTTCCAAAATAACCACAGAAACCACAAATGTTGTCTAGACTTTTTATGATATGAAAGAAAATAGCATAATCCTTACATTTGAGAGGCTGGAACAGCTGTTCTTCACCTGCAGGCATTAAAGCCCTGACAATGGTGAAAAAAGGTTCATTTCTATATGATTTTTAGTGATATTTTAGAAAAATAAAAGTGCCTAATTAGCATATTTATGTACTGAATTTGCATGCGTGTGTGTTTTTTAAGTGTTTTTTCAACAATTACCACAGAAGCCACAAGTGTTTTATGATACGAAAGAAAATACCTTACATTTGAGAAGCTTGGCTCTGGGATTAAAACTCTGAAGACAGATGAAGTTACACAGAGTCCGTATTTAGACTCAATGATTTATACACAAACATTTCAGTGGAAACAGAAATAAATTAGAGTGTGTTTATTTTTCCCCACAAACATTTCTGAAGTGAAATAAACACGTAGAAGACGTTTCCAAGTAGCCGTTTTAAACAATGACCCCACTGCTAGTTCAAATAAGGCGATTTAAAGCTGCAGCGCGTCATTTTTTGTTGACGTTATTATGTGTTTTCACTCAAACTCTGAACCGTTCGTCTCACTTCACGACCTCGGTGTTGCTGTTGCCAAAACGAATCACTTCCTGTGTGCAGCAAGAGAACGGACCGAGATTTAAACACCTCCATATTCTGTAAATTTTCATGTCCAGTTCAGTAGAGCTACAGATTTAGCGACACTGTTAATTAGTATTTAAGCACTAGCGAGAAAACCACCTCCACTACACTAGGTGGCGACATCCCTCCTTCCAGCTCTGTCAGTGTTAACTGGTTTTCCATTTAGCGGGTGGCTAGTTGTTAGCATTCGAGTGATATTTAGTGTCTTTTGGTTACTTTTCATTGACAGTTGGTGTCAAAACAATCTCCAAACACAAGACAATGAATGACAGCGCAAGAGAGAGTTGGGAATATGATGTCATTGTTTTGCTAAAGTATCGGATTCGCCGTCTACGGCATTTAAAAACGTCCTAAAACGCTGTCTCCCTGTGGGCAGGCCCTTAGAATTAGGCCAATTAACGCAATCAATAGTGGACAGCAGGGAATTGGGTGCTTTGTTCGGGATTCAAACTGGCAACCTTGCAGTTGAAGGTCAAGTCTCCTCTTCCACTAAGGCCCTGAGGTGACATGCGATCCACCACCACATTAGCTTCCTTAGCGTTTGAATCACAGTTGTCCACGTTATTATCCACAATTTTTCTAATTAAAATCTGTTTGTTTTTGATAATAATAGAAATATTTTGCATCATAAATGTGTTTTTTTTTTAATTATTATTGTGAAGTACACAGTATACGGAATATTGTTTTATACTTACTGAATACTTTGTTCTTTTTCCAATTTTGACTCCCTAGATCAGGGGTCTGCAACCTGCGGCTCTAGAGCCACATGTGGCTCCTCAAGCCTTCTGTTGTGGCCCCTTTGTAGTAACTTTGAATAAAAGCAGTTTATTTTTATTTCATATCCATTCTCTTCTTTCAAAGTGAACACAATCTTATTTAGAAATCAAGCTGATATTGAAATTGTTTTAGTAATTTGTGCATCACATCATAATGTCCTGTCCATCTTTGGATCCATATATTTACTGCATCTGTTCTGTACTCCGAATACTGCATTATCTATTCCAACGTGAGTTACTTTTAATTTCCACAAACAATGGAATTCTGTGTTTTATTCCAAAGTATTTTTTTTCCCTCCACTTTATAAAATGCTGGCTATAAACCGCAATGAAATGTCAACGGTTTTGTTTGTGTAGTTCTTAACGCAACAAACTCATTCTTATAATATATCTGTATAAAAAAAAAACCTATATGTGATATAATCTTAATTTTATGGGTCAAATGGGTTTTGCGGCTCCAGATTAATTTTATATGGATGGAGAGGGGACAAAAATGGCTCTTTTCATAGTAAAGTTTGCAGACCCCTGCCCTGGATGCTAAGTTTGACATCCTGCTCCCTAAACACTCAAATAAATAAATAAATGTTCTTTTTTTTCTTTCTTTTTTTTGAAAAGAACTTCCTTTGAACCCAAACTGTGCAATAACTCCGCTAATATAATTCCAAGTGCTTGAAAAGCTTGAATGAATACAGAGTCATTGTTCGCAGTCTTGGGAACTGGACTCCTGTGGGACCAGGATCAGAGCCTGTGGGTTTTAAACCTGCATGTGGTTCTCATTGCAGCAGCAGCAGAGGAGGAGGAGGAGGAGGAGGAGGAGGAGGAGGAGGAGGAGGAGAAGGAGGAGGAGGAGGAGGAGTGAGCGATCACGAGTACGTACTGGTGCTTTAACTGGCCTCGTCGTCGCACGTGAGCCGATGAAAACCACATGTTCGTCCTGCGCGATTGTGTCTGCGAGCTCGTAAAGACGTGGATCTGGCAGAAGAAGCCGCTGCAGAAACCTCTGTGCGTGGTTAAAAAAAAAAAGTTGTGTTTTTTTTCTTTTCTTTTTTTTTTCCACTCCTTTAGCTGATGCAACGTAGTACAACTTCCACATGGAGAGAGTTTTCCCTGACTCAGGAGTTCTGGGAGACTGATTTATGTCCCAGTGCTGCTGCTGAAATGAAACCAAAGGAGAGAGACTTTGTTTTTGTGTTATTATTTTTTTTTTGTGAGTTTAATTCAAGCAGCAAACGCATAAGAATGGAATGTATTTAATGTAAACTGAGTCAGGGTTTTATGGAAAGATTTATTTATGAGAGGAGAGGCACCAAACTGTTTTCAAGGGGACAGTAAACATTAAATAAGCAAACAAGAATAATTTCATTAAATTATAAATAAATCGTATCAATCATATTGCATTAGAGTGATTAATTTACTGAAGAAATTGTTTACCGACATTATAGGCTATCAAATGTAGAAGTAGAAGCTCATTTTCCCCATGTTTACAACCAGTAGTGTCGCCCCCTGGTGGCGATTCAGTATATTCTCACCTCTTTGGCACCAGCGGGAAGATAAAAGAGAGTTTTTGGTTCACATAAGGTGAATTTACTCTTCAGACTTACTGTTATACATCTGGTTTACGTTTCTTAAAGTATTTTTCAGTTTTCTTTTATCAATGACTCATCTTTTCTGACAACGAGCTGCTCTCTCTCTCCAAACTATTTTTTTCTTGCGGGTGTCAGGTGACGGGCAGAAAACATGACAAAACTCTCCTCCGTAGGTGGCGCTGCATCTCCCTACAGTATAAGCTAGTGTGTTCTATTAAGCCCAATTTATACTCCTGCGTAAAGTGCTCTACGTCGGTTACGCAGAGTCCTCTGCGTAACCGACGTAGAACCTGTCAAAGAGTCTCTGCGTCGTCTCCGACTGCACAAAATATTTTTTAAGTGTCCGTCACTCCGTCAAGGGACAACGGAGACGGCAAGAGCTGTGATTGGTCCTCAGGACAGGCCGAGCTAAGCTGCTCTGTGTCGGCTCACAGTGAGCACCGAGCGTCCACAGAGGCGGAGCTGATCACCGCCAACAACGTCGCTGCCAAACTATAAATACATCATATCTTAACACACACAGCACATGTTTAGACTCTAAATGGACAATTTCTCGCCTCAAATTATCTTAAAACTGCGTGCCGGGACACAGAAAAGTGAGAAACGGCCACTGTTTCAACAACAACAGTCTTTCTCCCTCGGACGCCATTGCTCACTGTAGCCTGAAGCACAACAACCTTGCGTATCGACCCCTACTGATCGGGCGGGAAATTGCATCGCGTATCCGTCACCGCGACGGAGAATCGAGGGATCTCCGTGGTTACGTGGTCGGATAGCGCATTACGTAGTCATAGAAGTATAATGTGACCTTAGTCTGACTAAGTCTCGCTCTATTTTATTTGACTACTGTGTTTACATGATGTTAAGAAAACCAAAATATAGTCTTAGTCAGACCAAAGCCCCGCCCCCACATTAGATTGGCCACGTTTCAGTGCTGGTCTGGTCTTTCTGACAATTGTGGGTGTCTTCCAAGTATTTTTTCATGATTTCAAATCATAAGTATTAAACATGTTTCGTGATTTACAACTTAACAGCGATTGGGGGCGTGAGCAGAACCAATAAGAATCGAGTCGACCGGGAAACGGAGGTTTACATACTTTTGTTTTGAAGATTAACTTAATGTACAAGACACTTTGATTCTCAGCCGTGACTTCATTGGGGTAAACTCTCTGCGGAACACATGATAACATAATGATAATCGGAAGAAATTGATTCTCCTGACAGACTAAGGGAAAACAAATCCACATGATTTCAGGTTTAAGTGTTTTTGTTGTTCTCCTTCACCATTGCATGACATGAACTCCACTGACTTCTTCTTCTTCTTTGGTGTGTTGTAACAGCAGATAAACCAGGACACTGATCACAGACAGACGTGATGATCCTGAGCTTCAGCCTCCATAGCTCTGCAGATTAACCCACACAGACGGCTAGCTCGGCCGCAGTGACGGCTAGCTCAGCCTTAGTGGCGGCTAGCTCGACCGCAGTGGCAGCTAGCTCGACCGCAGTGACGGCTAGCTCGGCCTCAGTGGCGGCTAGCTCGACCGCAGTGACGGCTAGCTCGACCGCAGTGACGGCTAGCTCAGCCTCAGTGGCGGCTAGCTCGACCGCAGTGACGGATCTAGCTCGACCGCAGTGACGGCTAGCTCGGCCGCAGTGACGGCTAGCTCGGCCGCAGTGACGGCTAGCTCGACCGCAGTGACGGCTAGCTCAGCCTCAGTGGCGGCTAGCTTGACCGCAGTGGTGGCTAGCTTGACGGCATTGGCAGCTAGCTTGACCGCAGTGGCGGCTATCTTGACCGCAGTGGCAGCTAGCTTGACCGCAGTGATGACTAGCTTGACCGCATTGGCAGCTAGCTTGACCGCAGTGGCAGCTAGCTTGACCACAGTGGCAGCTAGCTTGACCACAGTGATGGGTAGCTTGACCGCAGTGTTTATTTGCCTGGCTTAGGCCTAGAGCTATTCTTCATTTCATGATTATTTCAGTCAAAGGGAGCCTCATTTTTAAAAGTATATTCCCATCAGTTCCGTACAAACCTATCCTTCTATGTCAGGCCACCTGGATCAATACAGGAATCTCAGCAGTGACTCAGTGTTTTTTTCTTTTCTTGGCGTCACTGTGTCAGTTGCTATTTCTGAACCTCGGTCCGTTTCAGGAGAATGTGACGAGTCAGAAAGAACGTGTGAAGCTGTGGACGTGACCTGTGAACTCACGAGAGAACAGCTCACTACGTTCTACCATATCCTGAGTCTTTGGTCGGCTTCTCCTTTTTCGGGGTCGCCACGGCAGATTGTCTGCCTTCATCTTGTGCCCTGTTCCTTCTGTCAATGTCGAACCATTTTCAGCTACGACTGTGTGCAGCAGATGCAGCAGGATGAGGGTAAAAAAGAGGCAGCACCTGTCACTGCTGAGAGGTCATGACCCAGAGACCACCAAGAACTGCAGACACGAGACGTAGTACAAGTGCATCTCTGTGCCTCTGAAATGATCTTAATTCATTTGTTTTTACAGGGACAATGTGTAAGAAATTATCATTAATTGACATTAATAAAATATATCAAAACTTTAATTTTAATACAATTTTACACACTGCAAAATCTCAGTACAGAATTCTACTTTTCCCACACGTCCTTGGCTGTGAACACGGATTGTAATTTCATAAATCAAGGAAATAGGGTACATACTGTACATACATCATTCTGGGTC